>NC_081409.1:827887734-828487734 GCF_030272615.1 Cryptomeria japonica
TTTCCATCCTTTCCAATGATCCCATTAAAAGTCAAGAGCAAAGCACCTTTAAAGAGGATTCCAATGATCTTCCTCCTTGTCAAGATCAAATTATTCCTTTAAATCCTCCACAAGATCTTTTTGTTCCTGCATCTCCTTGTCTTAATGCTCCATATACACTCCAAGATCGCATTTCTTTTAATGATCCCATTATTTCTCCCATTCCATCTCTTGAAGAGCCTATCATTGAACCATGTCCACTACACAATCCTAGTCCCCCTCATGATCCTAATCCCCTTCATGATTCTAACATGTCAGTGCAAGATGTTCATGAACCCTCGACATGCATAATGGGTTCTTCCACTTTGGTGCAATCCGATCCACTTCAAGATCTCATTATTTCTCTCATATCATATCCACCTCATAATGGACTCGCATCTTCTTCCCGAAGAAAATAATATCCTACAAGTCAAGATATTCATAAAGGCAAAGGGGTAGACCTTCATGAGAAAGAACCCCTCCATATCAAAGAAGATCTTAAGGGTCATGTCTACACAACTCACTCTCAAGACATTGGTATCCCTCCATCAAAATCAAAATGTACACCTTCCCCATCATACTTTCCATCCATCTTAGGTCCTTATATCCCTTCATCCTTTATGCAAGGTCAGCAAAAGCATAAATCTTTGAGTAAATTTCATCCATCCAAAAGAAGTCCATTTCATTCATATCCATCCATGCATTCCTTCCCCCCTCCAAGTAATTTGGATGCCAAGTATAAACATCATAAGTCTAGCAATCCACATGTATTCAAGGATCAACATGTCCAATATAATCAACATGTCAAAACAAAGAACAAATTGATCTATAAAGAAAAAGAAATATCCAAAAGGCCACAAAGGCCCACTGAGCAAAATAAAGAAAAGTCAAAATATATATGGGTTCCTAAATCCCTTATGCAAGCAATGCACTCCAATGAACCACAAAAGCATGAAAAATCAAAAACCATATGGATCCCTAAGCAGCTCCTTGAAGCACAAAATCCTAAAGAAACATCCAACTTGGCATCCAAAGTTGCTATTCCTCCATCCAACCCTCTCAAATTTGTTCCTCCATCACCTTCTAAATCCATTTTGGGCCCTTATGTCCCAAAACCCCAAGCTATTCCTCCATCCAAATCTCACAATCTGAGATCCATTTTTCCTCCATCAATCCACCACCCGTCAAGGTGTGTTCCAATATTGATCTTTCCTTCATTTCCATCTAGTGAAGCCCAATTCTTCCAATACCCTATCCATTATCCAATACATATTTTCCATCCTTCGATCCCTTTGATCCCATCCTTTGCATAAATCCTTGCCTTAATTTCATCTCTTTTTCCATGTCCTTATCCTACCAACGTCTTTGAGCATACTTTTAAAGGTCATGGTCCATTTTTTTTTCAAGGCTACTATCCAAACAAAAAGATGTTTGAGTCCTTCTTCCATCCCCTATCATGTGTCCATTTTTGACTAAAATGTCAAAATAAAAAAAATAAAAAAGTGAAAAAAGAAAAGACAAAAGAAAAAAAGTAAAGCAAAAATAATTCGTCCACTGGTGAAAACTTGGCAAACAGGCGCCTTGGGCAAGTACCATGATGAAAACCTAGCAAACAGGCATCATGCGTAATCTATGAACTTCTTGCATACCGTACTTGGGGACAAGTTTTATCCTATCACATCCTTTTGTCCTTCATTGTTCCATTATCCTATCAAACCCCTATCATTACCCTTCATTGTTCCATTATCCTATCGAACCCCTATCATTACCCTTCATATCCTATTGTCCCTCATGTCCATATCCCCTTTTACACCTTTGATCTTGACAAGGCTGAGGATCATCATGAGCATCATGCATCTTGTTTGTAGCTTTTAGTCCATCATAGCTTTTGGTCCTTATCCATTTGCCTATTATAACCTTTCATCCATATTCCCTAGCTTATTGCAACTTTCTGCCACTATCCCTTAGCCTACCCTGACCTTCAGTCCATGTCCCTTTTCCATTCTTGGTCTTGCTTATCCTATCCATATCTTATCACTATCCATACACTCTTTTTCATTCCTTGATCTTGATCTGACATAAGCACACAAAATTTAAACATGGTTTCAAAAATCTCTTGACATGTCCCTCATGCCATGTCACTGCTTTACATTGTCATATCCAATCTCTTGTCTCGTTGTCTCCATAATAAAAGGTCTTTGTCTTCCCTCTATCCACCATCATTTTAGCAAGCCTATTTATTCACCTGTCATATTCCTTGCCTTGCTAGACACTGGGGGCAAAATAAAAAAATTGAAAAATGTCCTGAAAAAATCCAAAAAAAAATCATATAATGTCCTGAAAAAATCCCTAAAAAGTCAAATAAAGTCCTGAAAAAATGAACAAAAAAATTGTAGAAAACTCGAAATTCCTACAAAGTGAAAAACATTAAAATCCAAAAACAATTTCTTTGGCATTTTGCATTTTGTCAATAAATGGTCCCCTTTGTGCATAGACAGATCGCTGAGCATACATCCAACGACAATCAATCAAACATTGTGCTTTAATGAAATCACGCATTAACAGATGAACTATTCAACCAAGCAAGCATTCAATCTGATCACAGTTGTCACATCAATCAAAATAGCATCAACATTACCATTGGTCCTTGTCAACATTTCATGGGTCTTATACAGGGTGTGGTATACTCGAAACCAGATTATGTCATGTCTTCGATGGGGTACCGCATTCCCTAAAACCAGACAACATGATCATTCTTGTTTTCCACTTTTGACAATGTTTGACTTGGTTGAATTTGTGCGTCTTATCTTTTTACTGATTTATCTTTAGCTTCAATCATGTTCCTATGTTGCTCGATGATGTCACTGAGTGATTTAGAGTGACCGCGATGGTTCATGGTCCCTTTCTTTTTTTTGTTGTGTTTGCTGTTTGTGGAATGTTTGTCACAAACTGGGGCAACTATATCATTGGGTGTCTGTGATAAGTACGTTCACTTTCTGAACGCCACACATACCTCGATCCTTGATGTATGCACCCTAGGATGCTTCACTCATTCCTTGTGTGCGATGTGTCTATCTTTTGCAAGAGGGGTTGCATTCCAGCTCTGGCCTTCAATGCCATGATGCTTTGCATCCGCTTTGCTACAATAAATAAAGGTTCTCACCTACTTATGTGCATTTGTGAAAGCAAGTTTTCCTTCATCTCTAACTATCCTCTGTCTAATTTCTTCTTACTAACATTTCTTCCATCAGTCTTGGCAGTCTGTTTGATTCGTTCGAACCTATCATCTTCTATCATTCTTATTGATCACTTGGCCTCTTTTCTAGATTAATTCCTCGAGGGGGCATGCATATGTCATTGTTATTGTCTAGGGCATTTTCATTATCGTTCTTTGAAACAATGCTTAGAATCACATTGTCTCAAAGAGGGACAAAATGTAGACATCTAAAAATGGTCAACACTTGTGGAGTCATACTTTCACATTTGCGCCTTGCCTTATTTTAGGGTTCTTGCATTGCATTAACATTTCTTCTATGTTGTGCACTTGGTCTTTATCATTTGCGAGCATCGAGTCCTTCTGCATTCCTCATTTTTCTCACTTTCAAATTAGGTCTTCTCGATAGCAATCTTCAGTCATGATTTTGGTCAATCTTATCCTGTCGCATCAATGTGCGTGCTCATTTATCATCATTTTGGACATTGTCAATCCTAATCGATGATAGAATTAGGGTTTTGTCCTCTTGTCAACCTTGTCATTTTGCGATCGAATCGTCATCAATCCTTGTCCTTGTTAGCCTTGTCATTTTGCGATCGATTCGCCATTGATCTTTGTCCTTGTCAATCTTGTCATTTTGCGATTGATTCATCATCGATCCTTGTCCTTTTCAATCCTGTCAATTTGGATCGATTAGTCATTGTTCCTCGTCAATTGGCACCTATCAATTTGATCTCCTTGTCAATCTTGGTCAATTTGTCATTGATTTTTGTCAATCAATCTCTATCATTTATCAACATTGGTCCTTTGTCAATTAGAATCATGATTGAACCTTCATTAATTTCTTGTTGTCTTAACCTAATTCCTTGTCCTCTTATTTCTAGGGTTTTATGATTTGTTCATTTAATCCTTTTCTTCTTCTTCGTGGGTTAAATAAATCTATTTATTTAGTCGTAGGTCTCTTTCATGAATTAATTAATGGATGAAAACCTATTAATTAATTCACCTAATTTCTATTTCATCTTTTTCCTGAATTTTATAATTTGCTAATTTCTCCTAATTCCTAATTTCTATTTCTCCTATGTTCTTTAATTTTTCTAATATTTCCCCTAATTTCATTCCCTCATTTTCTCCTATGTTTATGCTTCCATTTGTTGCAATCATGGAGGCTATTTTCTCTCTTCCCTTTTGTCATGGGAATGGCATTTTAATCTTGTCATAATTTGTCATAATTTTTGTCAATCAATCTTGCATGTCAATCTTGTCATAATTTGTGCATAATTTGTCATTCTTGATTTGAATTTCCTTTTGAATCTCTTCATGCTAATCTTGTCCTCTCTCCAATTTGTCTATACATTGGATGATTTTATTCAATGAAAAAAAGAAACCACACTTCTAGTATCCTTATGCTAAAATTTTCATCTTGTCAATCTTGCTTACTTTCATACTTGCATTTTGCACTTGTAGGTGAGATCCACAAAAAAAGTAATTTGAAGGAGAAAGAAGGACAATGGAGGAACAATGAAGGAGATACATGCTTTGGTTTACATTTTATTTTAGTATTTCATCTTCATGCCTTTATTGAATGTTTTTAGGATTTCTTATCATTGCAATCTAGTTTTGTGGTTGAGCTAGTTTAATATTGCTTTGATGCATTCCATTTTCCTATCTACAAATACAACTAATAAATAAGATTAGATTAAATAAATATACATAAAACAAATATAAAAAACCCAAAAAAAAACAATATTTAGAAATATATATTTTCCTTTTAATAATACAGTTAATGATAAAATTAGAATAAATAAATATATAGAAAAAAATAATTAAAAACATAGAAAATAATAATAATGCATACAATATATATTTAATTATAATGTCACCCTAATTCATTTGTTAGAACTAAATAATACTAATTTATCTTTTCTTACATTCTTTTTGGGGTGTACCATTAATGCCTTCATTTTATTATTTTAATTAAATACTCCAAAGCTTTTAAAGTTCTATTAAATGTTTTTATCTATGGAGAGCTTTAAAATTTCTATTAAATGTTTTTATCTATGGACTATCTTAAGTAAGCCTCTAATGAAAGGAGTGGTGACAACAAGGGTCCATATATTCCAAACCCTTTGCTGCGAATCCCTCAGAATTTTAACGATCCAGTGAACTCCTCAAAAGTGGGTTAGATTTCTCAATGAAACTCTTGAGGTGGGATAGGCAGAATGGTTTTTAAAAGTTGGATTATCCTAAGTGGACTTATAACAAGAAGATGAAGGAATGTAAATGGATTTCTGAGAGGGGAAGTGAATCAATGGTAATAAAAACTTTAACTTTCTAAATCAACAAAGCTTTAATAATACTAATAAAAAACTATGAGGAGTGGTCCCATAATACTAGGTTACATTTCTTGGCCAAACTTGACATTGAAATCAACATTTTGCATCAAACCTTTACCTCCTAAAACCTATAGTAGCTAAACCATTAAGAATTTGAAGATGAAGTAAACTATTAATTTCTGAGATTTTTCATATAGATTCTAAATTTTTTTTTTTTTTAAATAATGAGAAATTAACTGCCCATATTGTTATGTAAATTTTAATAACTCAATATTCATAGTAATCAACATTTTTCGGAAGTGACATTTATTTGGTAATGCATTTGGAGTTTGGCATGTGTTGATTAGTTACAGGTACTCATGGATACATGGAAACGATAGATGGTGTTGGTTTGGAATGGATAATAGGTCCAACTAAGAGGCATTCATCTGTGATAACATAGTTAGCATTTAGAAGTGAAGAAAGTGTATGATACAGGGTACTGTGAAGACTTGCTTGCAGGTTCTTTGTATACAGTTAGTATTGTGACTGCCTTTGGTACAAAGGTCTGTTTACTTCTATGTAATGTTGAAAGAAGGATCTTTTTCAATTCTGACATTACCTGTGTAGTGGGAGTTTCTTTGTGTGCACGTGTTTATGCACTTGAAGAATGAGACTGTAAGTAACAGGTTGTCTATGTGACTGTTTTGAAATTCATCTTGGTATACCATGAAGGTATGCATAGTTGGATGTAATAGCACTTGTTGTGGGTGCTATTCTAGCTATGATTGTGACTAATGCTGGCACATTTGAGTAGCCTTGGGAATGTGAGTTTTTGTGTTCTAGAAGTCAGAGTTAAGTTTTTCTCAGTAGATAGCTTCTATTTGTGTCTCATGGTAGTGGCATGATAGAAGGTGGGAGTATCTATGAATGAGATGATACTTCTCTACATGTGTCTCAGTGATACACAAAGTAAACTATATTTCCTGGTGGTTTGTGATCGAATGGTATATCAGCATTGATGGGCTTTTTGAGTCCATGGTTCTCAGTGAAATCTGTAAGTGTTCAGTATGGCAGACAGGTCCAGTAGATTCCTTGGCAAGTGGGAGATTGTTGGGAATGTGCCTCGAATTCTCCTAAATAGGTTCGGGTTGATCGGAGTAGCCTACACCGATGGAGCAGCAGAGTGTTACCTTCTTGGATGTTGAACCCTTTCTGATCGGTGTGACTTAGGCCGATCGGGACAACTCTAGCCGATGAACTTGCCTTCAAGGATTCGGTATCGGCTATTGGGAGAGGTTGTTGTTTGTTACACCGATGTCCCGATGGGTTAGCTATCTTCCAGCTGGAATGCTTCACATATCGGAATAGCATGTTTGAAGTCATCCCGATGACCCGACGAAGTCCAGGGTAACTTCGGCTATTGGAATGACTTGTGCAGTGATTTGCCGATGATCCGATGAAGTCGCCTTTTGGCATTCGGGTCGCATATTGGCTATTGGGTTGACCTTCTGAATGTCATGTCGATGTCTCAATGAGATCACTCTCCCTAGTCTCAGAGTGTTTCTCTTATCGACATAGTGTCATTCTTTATGTTCCGATGACCCGATGAAATCATCCTATCAGGTTGGAAATGCAGATTGGGATAATAGCTTTGGACTTGATCTGATGAGCCGATGAGTCAATGCTCTTGGTATTAGCGACCGGGGTAGTAGCTATGTTCCTGTTTTGATGTTTCGATGGAGATCTCTCCTTATCATAGGCTATCGGAGTTTCTTTTGGAAAGCTGTGCTGATACCCAATGGAGTCACCTTAGGCAGTTGGGCTTGTCATCAGCTATCGAAGGTTCCAGTTTGGAGCTATTCTGATACTTGATGAAGTTGCCTTCGACAATCGGGTAGCATCGGCTATTGGGTTGACAAGCTGAAGGCTATGCCAAAGTTTGATGAAGTCGTCCAGTATTGTTTGAGGATTGGAGTAACTATTGAGTGATGTTTTCGATGGGCCGATGAGGTCGCCTTCAGTGTTCAGAGATCAAGATAGCTTGGAACCAGTCTCACCGATGGCCCAATAGAGTCATCAAAGATTGGAATGACTTGTGGAGTGATATACCGATGAGGTGACTCATGTATGGTCCACTCTGGTTATTGGGAGATTGGGTCTACCTGTTGGAGGTTATCCCGATGACCTGATGGAGTAGCTTTTGATGATCAGGATTACTTGTTCATTGTTTGGCTAGAGACCCGATGGTTTGGTGTTGGCATCCTCAGAGTGATTATGGATCGGGGACATAGTAGGAAGGTTGTGTCGATGACCTGATGGAGTCACCTTTGGCAATCAGGTATCATTGGGTGATCAGCTCTACTGGTTGAAAGTTATACCCATGGCCGATGGAGCGGAGACCGACTACGGGAGCAAGGTCGAAGTGAGATCCAAAAGGTGAACACTCAGACACTAAGGAAGAGACTGTCAGTGTATATGAATACTAACCGACCTGACTTCCTAATGCATGTGGGATATTGTGTTTCTCACAAATGCAGACCAACGGTTATACTTCCTAGAAGTTGGAGCGACTAACTGTCAGAGTGGCCAAAGGAAACTGAAACACAGCTGGATGAATGGAAGATCGTTGGATTCCATAATGGTTATGCCAAATCAACACATTGTAATCTTGGCTGTTACATATGTGCTACCTAAGATGTAATCAGAGTGTGAAGTCACGGGGCTGGCATAGGCCATGTTACATAGTGAAGAGGTTGCAGAGGCTGAATAGTGGCTTATCAAGAGCAGAACGAAGTGACTACGAAGGGATGTAGTAAGACTACATGTTGTAGTTTTGGCATGTCTATAGTCTAGTATGTTCTGCATGTTGTGATAGTAGAGTTCTGAGAACAGAGTCCAAAAAAGAAGATCTGTTAACTTTATTGTAATCTTGTTGTTTACTAAATAAACTGATCTCTTTTTGGTGGTAGGTTTTTTACTCGTAAGGGTTTTCCCACATATATCTGATGTGTTTCTTTGGTATGTAATGTCTGGTTAATCCTAATCTTCTATTTGTGTTTATCTTAATGTATTGCAAAAGAAATTAAAATACTTCCTTGCCTGCACATCGCCTTAGAATTGACGTTAGGAGAGCGTTTTCTGTGCACTCCTTTCCTTACAACATTTGGCGCTTGCAAAATGAAAAACTGACTTTTCACATTTGGCGATCACCAAATTTGGCACGCGCCAAATGTGAAAATTTTAAAATTTTGAATTTGGCAAGCGCCATATTTGGCGCTCGCCAAATGTTTTATATAGGAAAATACCAATCCTTTGGGTTGGTTTTTCCTTCGGCATCCAACCTGAAGGTTTGGACGACCTTTTCATGCCAATGACGCATTTTTATGAAAAGGTAAAAAGTGACACCTTTTTGGTACCACAACTTTGTGCACTTACCCTTGAGTCAAACAATTGTAGATTTTTTGAGGGGGAATTGGGAATTTTCTTAGAAATGATCTGTCCCTCAGAAGCCACCCTCTACTCTAACCTCTTGTACATCCTTCATCATCTTATGCTTCACCATTTGCTTGCATAAAAGATCGAGAAAGTACATTTCAAGGATAGACTATGAAAAGGACCAAAAGATTTCTATATGGCCTTCAAGTTCGATGACTCATAGGGACAGTGGGAGCATGGTGATGATTAATGTGTTAGGGAAAACATTCCCCAAAACTAGCTAGAGGTACAGTGTCATTATCTATGTAGAAAATTATCTTGAATGTTTTTTGTTCTATTGTTAATAGCTAGCACGAATCCCTCCCTATGTGTGGATCAGTTGAAGTTTTTTGTTTTTCTACATTCGAGTCTAGGTTTCCTTGAAATCTTGAATATTATATATGCTATTTCTCTACACATTGAGCATGGCTTTCTATTGTTTCCAATTTTTTGGTTCTTTGAATTAGTTAACTATTTGATTCTGCCATACCATTCTGTATGAAATATGTGTATGTGTTGGTTGAAAATTGAGCCATGTTCTCTACTTCCTCCATTTTGTGGGTTTTTTGGTTAGGTGTCTAGCTAAGTAGATAGGGTTCCTAGATGGAGCAATGCTCTCTATTTTTTTCTCCTTTCCTTTGGTCTACTATATCATGGTCTTCTCTACTATGATGTATGTATTTTTAAAATTAATATAATGGTATCCGCTTGCACTTTGCCCCAAGAAAAACAAAACTTCTCATGTAGAAAGAATTCTAGTCCACCATTTCCATATCCACAATGGTGTTAGAATCTTGTGCTTCCTCTTCAGCATCAGCACCAAACACAACATTAAGGCTAAATGCATGACCATTCTTTGTAAAACCAGTCCTAGTAGAATTTTCTTGATGTCCACAAATGAAAATAACCTCTAGCACAAAGTCCCCATCATGAGGAGTAGTATCCTCCTGGTGACCATGAATGTTGTCATATGCTCTTGCCACATTGTCAACTCCTCTTTCCTTGTTGAGTGGGTGGTTGTTTGATGTACCTTGTAGTTGAGAATTATTCAATCCAGTCTCTACCTCCTCATAAAATAGGTTATAGGGACGAGTTGGGGAATGGCATTTGTGGTGATGAGGAGGAACAATGCTTCATATTTATCAAAAATATGATTACACAAGCATTTACCCAACTCCCTTTTATTAGTTGAGATGACATTTATGAGAAGCATGTCATCTTTGGAATTAAGGGACCGTTTGAGAGCAGTATAAACACAAAGAAAACTAGAGTCTTTGGCAAGGTATTTTTGACAAAATAGGCCACCCACTAAAGCTTTGCCCTAATGGAGATCATAACCCTTAATAGAAGAATCTAGGGTGCTATGGAGGCAATTCCTTAGATAATTTGTAGCTAGATCAAAAACTATAGAAAATGATTGCATGAGGTCCAAAGTATTTGAAATAAACATACTGACCACTTGAGTGGGGTAAACCAAAACATAAGTAGGCACCCAATAGGTTAACCCCAATAACTATTCTGATAGCATGGTCAACACAGTGACATAAAGGGAAAAGACTTTTCTAATCTTTACCTTTGTGTATTCCCCTGACTCTAGAACTTGTTGATTGAGGATGGGAAAACTGACACACTTGTTGATGGGGGGATATCCATAATGCAGAGGAGCAAGTGAGACCTAAAAAATACTTGAGGGCAAAGATAAATGCTTCACAAATCAAACCCCAAAAGTAGTGTAGGGAAATGTATTGGGAAGTAAAGACGTTGTTGCCCTATATAGCACCACAAACAAACCCACATCATTTGAATGTAGGGTGACAAGATATCATTTTGAAAGAGGAGTATGCAAGCCTGATATGAACCACCTCGAAGATAGCAACACACATTTTGAATCCATATTACACACCCTTACTTATTTTAATAATATCTTGAAAATAACTTTATTAATATAAATTTATTTTCAAGATATCTTGAAAATAAATTTATTTCAACATATTTTTACCATAAGTAAGGGTGTGTAATATGGATTCAAAATTATAAATTGAAATGTTTGGTTGAGCTCCCATATTAATGCTATTATTAATTGGAGAACTATTATAAATTGAAATGTTTGGTTGTAATGAAAATTGTGGGCATGAAGTAAAACTTTAAGTTGCATTTTGAATAATTAATTACATATAACAATTTTGTGAGATTGTTATCATCATGAAATGTACTTTATCTTGGTATGGGAAAATTACAATCATGCAATGCTAATAATGTACTCTAGGATTAAATATAGAAAAGTAATATAGGTGCTCTTTTGATACTTGTTATGATGTTTACACATCATCATGATGATCTTCTTAATGGGGTCAAAAGAAGAATAAAAATTATTTGAGTTTTCATGTTGTTAAATGTTTGGGCATGGCATTCCCATAATGTACTATTGTAGTTATGATTGTTATACATTTATGCTTAGATGATTTATGTGCTTACATTCTTATTATTAATTATTTTATTGCATGGTTGTGATTATGATTTTGTTATGATACTATTTATTTACAATAAACTATTATATGCTCTTATTCACCACTCATATATGTGAGAAGATCTTTCCTCGCTCAATTGCACCATATAAAGGCAATCGAATGAAAGGGAGAATAATAGATCATCAATGCTCTATTTTTTACATTTGATTTATCTTGTTAGTTACAAGCTACTCATGATATTTTTATTCTTGTTTTGTATAAATTCATAGGATAACATCTCCAATATAAGCACCCTCAATGGTAATAAAAATCATGAAAAGAAGTGATAGAAAAAAATTATGTAAGTTGAAATCCCTTATGTTTTTTGTACTACCAAGACCTCTATGTACACAAACTTGGTTGTCAAAATTGCAAACATACATCACTCTCATCCCTATGGAGGAAGAAGATTTTAATACCTCTAACCATTCTTTCTAGATCAAACAACAATTTTTTTTTCTTTTATTTTTAAGCAATGTTAACAAAATTAGTTTGAGACAATATTTTTACTAAATTGAGGGCATAAGGTTCATGAGGCATTCTCATATTACTCATCTAAGCCTAATAAAATGATTAGTTATTACACTTAGTTGAAATATATGTCTTTCTGGACCTCCAGTCTAAAGAAAGGTTCATATTATCCCAAGGTGAAATGTTACATTACGTATTCAATTCTAAATGGCACTTGTAATAGTAATATAAGATAGCAATTCCATAGAAAGCAAACTAGATTAAATTTACGATAATAAAACTCGGTTTACGTTACCAAAAGTGTAGTTTTGATAAATAGATTTAACTATTAATTTTCAAAACAAATTAAATAAACTATCCAAATTTTACTAAAATAAATAAACCATAAATTAAAAAATACATAATTAGTAAGAAAATATTTTTTTCTAAAATATTTTTTTCTTAATTTAGCATTGATGCACACACAATTCTCATACTCAACTATCATTTACTTTAATCAAATCAATTTATGCTTATTTATATAAATTTATTTGTTTAGCATAGATGAAAATAGGAAAATACTCCCAATAAAATATTTTTTTATAATTTTCTAAAGAACTTTTATTGTAAAATAATTTATATTTTCAATAAATTAGAAAAAATTAATAATTTTTTAAATTGTATGATATTATTAAATATAAAATTTTGAAAAATAACAAAAAAAATAAAAATAGTATAATACAATATAAAAATTAAAAATGATTCTATTTATTAATTACAAATAAATAAAAAATTCTAATTTTAACAAATTCAAATTTAAAAAAAAAAACACATTAAACTAAAACAGCATGTAACAATTATTTTTAAAAAAAAATTAATTTAAAATAACAGTAATTTTTCCTTCCTAAACAAGATAGAATGCCAAAAAAGACATAAAATTAAATTTGAAATATTAACAAATAAAGAGGGAATTACGTAGGAGCTACCTGATTTCAAATGTGGGTCCCCTTTCGCTTACTTCGGACAAGAGGGCACCATTTGTGCGGGAAGGACAAGAAAATGGGAGGGAATGGAAGGGAATGGGACATTGGGAGGGCCTTGATTTTTTACCGTAAAAAATCTAACGGAAAAAATAAAAAAATCGATGAAATGCTGAAAGCAAAAATTGGTGGAGAGACTTTTCTCCCGCGAGACATTAGACTTCAAATGGGAGGTTCTTCCAATATAATAGCCTATCGGCTAAATATATAAATTATCGTTTTTAATAAATTATTATCTCACATTCTTTCTCTCTCACACACACATATATTACTGTAAAAAATGTCCAAATAAATTATTGCAAATTGATAAAATTTAATCATGAGATTTATTATTTTTTCAGTAATTTTTACACTATTTATTTCCAATAAAATGCATATTTGACAAATTAATTTAACAACTATCTAATTCACATAAGTTATAAGAATGGTCTATATTTATTTGACAAAATTTTTAAATGTTAAAGAAGCAACACATAACAAAGAAATGTTAAATAATCACACCTTTCAGAGAATATTTTTCACAAAATATTTCTTGAAGAATTGAATTACCATATATATATATATAGAGAGAGAGAGAGAGAGAGAGAGAGAGAGAGAGTATTATTCACATTTCATTCCCATTTTGAAATTACATAAATTATTTTATATTAAAAGATAACCTCATAATACAACATCACTAGAGAAGTGCTCTAAATCCTTTATTCATTAACCTGAAGCAATAACATGAAAGGAAAATGGCATGACTCTCCACCCAACCATAGGATTGGTATTCAAATCCACCCTTAGCAAGAGATAGAATACATAGCAAGAAAATCAACCCAGAACATACACTTTACCACATCACATTTTAAGCATTTCTTCACAAGAAACATAAAAAAATAACTCACCAAAATCACTAAGGAACTCTATGTGGAGTCCCTTATACTATTAGGGGCTATCAACCATATAGGGTTAAAGAATAATAATAAATTTATTTCCTCAACTTCTTCCATACTTTCCAACCTTCATCAACCCTACAATTGTGCAAAAATGGAAATTCTACAAATTACCTCATTCCTCCATCACAACAATATTGGATACTCATATCCATAATAAGTAAAGCATAGAGAACTCTCACCCTTAAGATAAATTAGGGTACTCTTAGCCATAACAACAAATACTTATGTGCACACTCCTAGCTAAACCCCATCACATGGAGGACCAAATCTCTCCCAAGGGCAGTCTACACCCACACATATTTGAACACTTTTAAAATAATTTGCAACAATTCTATATGATTTAGACATAATACCAATCACAAATTCTTTAGATAAATATAAAAAATAAGCAATAGCCTTTTTTCTTCAAAACAACATTCAAATGATTTCTAAACAAATGGTTTGATTCCCTACTTTAACAAGAAATCCAAGAAAATGTAAAATTTATGGAGAATCCCTTCCAATATTTATCCTTACTATCTTCTTCCCCACCACTTTCCTCAAAACCTTCTTCCAAAACCTCTCACCAAAACTAGAAGCTCAAAAAAAAAGCAGATGACAAAAGACCCTCTCGACAAACAAGAATGGAAATAAATTAAGAAAGAGAGAGAAACTCTCACATATAACTTCTCAACCAACTCATTGTCATCACTTTTGGGTAAGAGAATTTTTAGGACACTAAAAACATGTATAAATAGATGTATTATACTCCAAAAGACCCCCAAAATCCTTATCTAACACCTGGGGTCACTATTAGAACATAAAACTTGGTATTATACACCCATCAAAGTAAAATGGATAATTATGACCAACATCACTTAAAAACTATTACACTTACACCACTCAAAACATAAATGCACATGAAATTATAAATAATTTGGTTATGTATTCCTCCTCTCTTTCCCTTGGCAAAATTTAGCTATTAATTTAACAACCAATGTCAATATTGTATGACGAATAGATAAATTAATATATGAAGAACTTAACATGTATTAAAAAATTTATCTAAAAATTCATCTTTATGGAGAACAATATGTATACAAAATCCATCCATTACTACATAAGGGCTAAATAGAAATAAACATTCACAAGTGACCATAAATAAGCTATTAGTGATTATAATCAATCTAACATAAATAAGTTGTTAGAAAATTCATAAATAAGCTATTAGTGATCATAATAAATCTAACATATAAACTAGATTCACTAGAAAAAATTGCACAATATAGAACAATATCACAACATCCCAGATATTAATACATCTTCAAATCATTGGCAATTTTAAGCTTAACATAAATCATGAAGCAACAATCACAAAGACATGAATGAATGGAAATTCCATAGGGATCACACATGGAGCGGTCTCACAAATATGACATTCAATTCACTCCGTTGCACCTAGAGGGTGTTGCCTATAAATCTAGCATTGTGGATTGGTCATTTAGGGGCATGACCTTCTGCAGACATTTTATTATTTTAGTGAGATAATTATGGACAATTTAAATAATAAAAAATTAGGATAAATATTTCAAAGAACCCATGCAAATCAAATAATAATATGTTGTGAAATAATATGTCTCTTAGTCTGAATAAAATGAAATTATGGTATCCATTTTATTTTTGAGGAATGAGTTATCTTCTAATCATTGAGGGTTTGCGTGAACCCCTCAAAATAATTAAATTTCATCGATCTATATAAATAAATAAGAACTCCAACACTTGAACCATTAGTTCTTAAGCCCTCACCCCTATAGACTAAAAATGCCTTTGGATATCTTTATATAAATTAGGATATCTCTCAATGTTAGGATATCTCTCAATGTTAGGATATCTCTATTAAATTAATGTACAAACCTATATATTAGGATATTTCTCACATACTATAAACTTTAATAGGAAGCATATAAAATATATGTATTAGAGAACCTTCTTAAAACTCAAATATTGTTTGATATTAAGTGGTATCACTTAATATTAGATTCTTAAATAATTTTTGGTTCTCCTATTTTTTTGATCGGTAAGGGGCTGAAGCCAATAATGTGTTTGACTACATCTATGAACCATTGAGGTCACATTTTTGAGGGACCTCATCCTTAGAGATGTTTTTTTGCCATTGCCTACGCATGGCACGCCACCTTATCACTCTGTTGCACACACATGACAACTCACCCTTATATCTCCTTTACCTCACGCAAGTGAAACCTTATCTCTCTATCACCACATGCAAGTGTCACCTTATTTCTCCATCACCACATGCAGACATCTTCCTATCTCTCCATGGTGACAATGCCCTCTCCTTATAACTCATCTATCGCATGCTGCTTATGCCAATGGTTACCTCCACGCAATTGTCTAAAAACCCTAGCCAAATGTTACATGGACATGAATTCAGCGCGTGGACCATTTCCAATCGAGGGGTGATGTTCTGAATGGTATAAAAGAGGCATGGACATGACTTCGGTGCGCGAACCAGTAGGAGGAGAAGAAACTGATACAGATGATACAGATGTACCTGTAATGCCGGATGAGGTCGACGTCATAGAAGTTCCATACCCGGTCGGCATCGACGACGAGTGAAGGATGGCACTGTCATATACAGCTACAGGCAAATTCAGAGGAATATTTGGCAACTGGGCTTCAAATTTCAAAATCTTTACCACCTCTTTCATTTTAGGCCTCGCTTTTGGATCAGGATGAGAACACAACAATCCCAGCAACAGCAGCCGCTCCATTTCCTTGCCTTTGAAATTCCCTTCCAATTTTTTATCTGCTGAATCCAAGAGCCTCCCCTGGCTATACAAATTCCAAACCCATTCGACCAGTCTTTTATCCAAGCTCCAATCCACCGGTCGCCTCCCACAGGCGATTTCTAAAGTGACGGCTCCAAAGCTGAACACATCAGATTCTGTACTGGCCTTTCCCGTATATACACATTCGGGTGCCAGGTACCCATATGTCCCCGCCACCACGGTCGTATGAGAGGCTGCATGATCGCGTCCCACCAGTCTAGCCAGGCCAAAATCTCCCAGCTTTGCGTTGAAATCAGAATCCAACAACACATTACTTGCCTTCACGTCTCTGTGCACAACACGCTGTTCCCAATCCTCGTGAAGGTAAACAAGAGCAGACGCTATATCACATGCAATGCTGTACCTTCGATCCCAATCCATGACAACCTTTTGCTTTTCGAATAAATAGTTATCCAGACTTCCATTCAGCAGGAATTCGTACACCAAAAGAAATTCGCCCTTTTGGTGGCACCACCCCAAGAGCTGTACAAGGTTACGATGTCTCAGCTTGCTAATTATGGTCACCTCTGTAATATATTCTTTCCTTCCTTGTTTCGAACCCTCGGATATTCTCTTTACAGCCACGGACTCATTTGTGGATGGCAAAATGCCTTTATACACGCCTCCAAACCCTCCTTCACCAAGCTTCTCGTCGTCGCTGAAGTTTCTGGTGGCAGCACTGAGCTCAGCATATGAAAACTTGCGGGGGCCTTGAGCAAACCATTCGTCCAGCTCCACGTCGCTTTCTTCTCTACCCTCGTCACCGGACATTCTTTTTCTGCGATACCAGCTTACGCCAACGAATATGAAACAGCAAAGGACAAACAAGCTGGCAAAGACTGAAATCAAAACAACTCTTACGGAACCTTCATTTCCAGTGGAGATTTCCCAAGAGTATTTAGACGAGAAATTCCAAGAGTAAATTATGTGGGTTTCGCTTGCCTTTCCAGTGGAAGCTGAAAGCCCAACTTTGACGTTCTCCGGTACAAACTTGCTGAGATCTATTTTATACGACAAGATTGGGGTTCCTGGTTTAGAGATGTTACTGGTATTACCAGAGGGGTTATATAAAAGAAATACCTGGATCTGCTTTGCTCCGCCATCGTAATCCACCCATGCGTCCCATTTGTTCTCGTTCGAGAGAGTCTCGCCGGCAAGCCAATTGCCTGTAGTTTGGTTCAGTGAAACGGTCTCACTAGAATCTGCTGAATTGACGTCGATTCCCACATGGTTGTCATCCGGGTCGAAATTGTTCTTGAATGTGTCGAACTCAACAGCAACTATCTGATTAGATGAATTTCCGTCGATTATCCGGTTAAACAGGCCTAGCCACTTCCCAGACGAGTTGACAGGCGGTTCAGCGTCGAAGGGGGCTATGAAAAAAGTGATTCCATCCCCGCCAGAACTGTATCGCTGAATGCGGAACTGAAAATGTGAAGTGAAATTTGCCAGCGCCTGAGAAGAGCTATCCCACATAGGAATCGGCTCATTGTAAGTGGCCCAACCAATACTCGTACGCAGGTTACTCTTGTATTCATTTTTGGTGAGATCTATCGCACCGTCTTTAAAAACAGTGTCGTTGTACTTTACTAAATTGTCTTGAGGAGGAAAAGTAAAGTTGACAGTTCCTGCCTGTGCGACAAAAATCGAAGCAAAGACAACAACGAAGCACAGAGGGTGAAGAGAAATCAGAGCCATGAGTACCCTGGCAGTATGTGTGCCGAGACTGAGAGAGACTTAAGGCAGAACGTATATAAAAAAGTAATCAGGCTTGACCGGGTCATAGTCGACAACAAAACGCTTCCTCACTTCATTGCAGGCACGGTTGTAGATCCGCAAAATGGGGGTAAACGCAGAATTTTCCTCCCTAATCCGCGTTCAAAGGATCACAAATATAGAAGTGGCCAGTCAAAATAGGCAACTACCACGGATATATAAAAATCAAATTGATTACTATATAGAAATCAGACACAATCAAATTGATTAGTATGTAGAAATCAGAATGCATTATTTACCATATTTATTATTCAATTTTTAAACTAGAATAAATCAGAGTATAACTTTATTTTTAGCAACAAAAGAAAACATCAAACAAAAAGTTGTCTGAGACTAGCAGACACAATCAGACACAATCAAATTGATTACTGTGTAGAAATTAGAATTTATCATTCACCATCTTTATTATTCAATTTAAAAAATAGAATAAATCAGAATACAACTTTTTATTTATTTTCAATTAATTAAAAAAATACTGTCCACGTCTCATTGTGATCCGACAAGGACATTGATAATACCGCGACTTTCATCGTGTAATTTGTGACCCTTTCATTGCAAAAATATAGGGCATTTACCCTTATTTATGCGTCCAAATTATTATTAACGATGAGTCGGCCAAGCATGATTACTATCTGATTGTCCTTTTCGGTTTCATATTATATTGGTGTAGGGTGGTTTCATATGATCGTGAATGGAACTTCTATGACATCGACATCATCCGGCATTACAAGTACATCGGTATCATCGATCTCGATAATGCATACATCATTTTCTTCTCCCACTGGTTCACACAACAAATTTATCTCGAAGCCTCTTTTATACTATTTAGAAGATTACCCCTCCATTGGAAATGGTCCGGGCCCCAAATTCATGTCCATGTAACATTTGGTAATGGTTTTCTGGAGCTCATACTAGGGAAACATTTATAATAAGTGTCACTTAACCAGCATTGTAATCAGTTTCATCAGCAGCAAATATTCTTTACTTCTTTTCTATTTTATGTTGAGTCTTAGGAAATTTCATCAGCATCAAATATTCTTTACTTCTTTTCTATTTCATGTTGAGTCTTAGGAAATTTCCACAATTTATGATAGTTTAGTCATGTACTTTTTGAATTTATTCATGTAGGCAATTTTTTTAGTTGAAGTTTTGATTATATTTTATGATCTACTATCGGAATGAACTGTTTAAAAGTTATTTGCTGTAAACCAACTCTTCTAAACTAACAGGTAATCGATTGCTCCAATATCTTGTTTGAGGTTGTTTGTAATGGCTTAGCTATTTGTGTGCATGCTATTTTTAAGAGTTAATGGAGTTTAGTATTTTGGTTGTGGAGTTGTTCCACCAAGAGTCTAATCTATAATTTAATGAGTGCTCAGGCTTATGTAGCAGTTTTGGTGATCAAACTAATGGGAACAGAGACTCTTGAATGGTCCTTTTCCAATTTGTAAAAATAATGTGACTGAATCCTTTCTTATACACTTTATTATTGTCTATGTTTCTTAATTTTCTCAACATCTATTGTGGAACAAGGAGATTGTTGAATGTTTCTATCTCTAACTAAGTAATGGACTTGTTGCATCGTCATTTTTATACATAAAAGAGTCACAAAGGATTTATCAAGTGCACTCTACTTAGTATTTTTTGATTATTTCTATTGAAAGGTTGTTTTGAGATGAGTTTTGACTTATTGATTGGGCTTCTTTGGTTAACCATTAATTTATTTAGTTAGTCTTTGTATATATTAAAATTCTAGAATGAAAAAAAGCAGGAAGAAAACAAGACAATGTATTTATTTATTTAAGGTGTCTCAACCTTTGCAAATCTTAACATTGGCTAATGCATTTATTTATTAATTTATTATTTGATTTATTGCCTACAAATGTCTAGTCATCTAGTAGGATCCACAGGCTTGGTGGCATCCTACTTGGTGATGACTGCATGACACATGTTGCACATGTGGAGGTAGGCATCCCACATAAGGATCTTGACAAGTGCTAGCCTATGACAGATTCTATGACAGAATGGACAAGTAGCAGGCAATACCTTTTGCATGGAGAGGGTTACGGCGAGTTGTAATAGAATAAGCTAAATATAGTCATTTATGATAGATTCTCTTACAACTGTAAGTGTTGTAAGTTATGACAGCTATAAGATGCATAAGAGCATCTTTCATACCTTGAAATAGTAAATTTTGAGTGCCCAACTTAGCAGGTTTGAATGGGGAGTCATTTGGAGATGTGCATGTGTCATTTGCATGATTTTTGGTGACCGAAAAATAGGGCCAAATGTTATGCACGACCCCATTTGATGATTCATCTAGAAGCTTCTTCTTGAGTTTTATTTCTCTATAAAAGGTAGTCTTGAGGAGTGTTAGAGATGCAATGTTTGTAGGTGAAGTGTTATGCTACCAGAATTAATCCAAGTTGTGGGTTGTAGCTGTAAACTCCTATTTAAGAAGCTAAGTACTGGCATTGTATTGTAAAATTTTTTATTACTGGAATACAAATTACTGTTCTTTTGGACTGTGGGGATTTTTACCCGAAAGGGTTTTCCCCATGATATATCTTGTGTTCATTGTTTATCTTTATGCATGTTTATTGTCTTTCTATAAATGTGTTTCTATTTCTATAATAAAAGATTTGTAAGAAAATTTGCACTATCTCCCCCACTAGATTAGTTTTAGGAAGTGTTTTCTGCACCTTAGCTTCCTTTCAAAATCTACATAGGCAAATCTTTGCTCTCTTATTACACAAAACATTGTAGAAAGAAACAAAGTCTACTTCACATTAAAACCTATTATATACAACAAATATAATTATGTTTGGGCTCTTCAATGAACTTACTCACAAATTCTGCAACTTACCCCTCTCTTGTATGTAGCCAATCACACAAGGGTCTTCTTCCTCCTATCCTACGCAAACCCACTTTCCAACCTGCGTAGTGCACACTTACTCACCATGCTACCTTGTGTTGTCTCCCTTCCTCCTGATATCACACTTACTCTTTTGCCACTAATCCACATTTGTTCATTTACATATTCTCTGTTCTATCAAATAGCTGAATATATTGATGGGTTTTAAATTCCTTTCTAAATGGAGATGTACCATCATTTTTTATTCTTCCTTAATTGGTGTACTTTCTCATTCTTTTTCCTAACTTTGCCTTTCTATTCAATTCATATTCCTTTGAGTCCATTCATCACTCGAGGCTTGAATAGTTAATACAAGGCACTTCAAATGCATTTTATTTTGCCTTCATATTTAAACATTTAGAATGCATTCATTTAGTCAGCATATTGATGAACGTTCTTTCCAATTGATGTCATTCAAATTGCCATTCGATTGGCGTTCTTCTCTTTGAACCCCTGTAGTCTATTTTCTTGTTGAACATTTTCTAATTAACATCTATCTAGAAATTATATTTGATGTAATTGTTAGTGTAGGTTTTTTTATTTTCCTTATGTTAGGGGGTATTTATTTTTCCTACACATATATTATTAAGCTTGCTTAGGTTATTAGGTGTGGTTAATATGAGGACACGTGGCGGAATACATTAGCTACATGTGTAACTCTCCACCTCACATGGGTAGTTGAGTTACATACCCTCTTTTGGCTTGTTGTGCCACCTCTCATAACCACTATTTTGTCATTTCCTAAGTGGGTTATGGGGTAGTTGGGTTTCTCACCCTCTTTTGGCCTTATGTGCCACCTCTTATAACTCCTTTTTTGTTTTCATGTAAGGAGGTTATGCCACATGTTTTGACATTTACCAATTAGGTAAAAACCTCCCACCTTTTATGGGGTAGTAGGTAAAACCTCCCACTTTTTATGGAGGTGGGAGTTAATGCACCTCTTGGTTGTATATGCTATTATTTTTCTATATAATAAGCAATATACTCTCACCTTCACTAATTAAGTGATAGCTCGGTGAGAGTCTTCTCTAAATTCTCTTCTTTATCTCTATTTTTCTCTCATATCAGATTTATCTTCATTTAGCTATTTTGATATTCGATCATCTGTTGCTTGGAGTTGCATGTGATCTATGACCGACATCAGATCCTGGCTCGATTCTTGCTTCTCACATAATTTAACATGGTATCAGAGCCATGTTCTCTGGTATAGCTCATTGCTTTTCTGATTTATTTGAGAGATTTGAGATTGTTAGATAGCTAATATTTTTCTTAAAAACCAAGTATGCTCTTCTCTTGCATTTTCGTGTGACTTGGAGAATTAGAACAGTTTAAAGGAAAATAAGCTTCTAGTTAAATCTGGTTTTATATATCTGTTCTTTGAGATCTGGGTGATTGCAGCATTTTTGGTAATATTGGAGGCTTCTTTAGCATTTCCAGAGTGTCTAGAAGGCTTGTGAAAATCATAAGTGACTTTTATTTCACCAAATTTAGAGTTTGGAGAACACAGTAAAAAAAATCAGAGTGAAATATTTTACTAGAGTTGTTTTCATTTCGGCCCTAGTGTTCTATCCTCCGTTCATTTTCAGAAAAAAAGATTTCTAGGTTTTGTTTCCAGCATCGAAAAACTTCTGGGTTTGGGAGGGGTTTTCTAGAAAATTAATAATTTTTGCAGAAATTGAGTTTCAACAAGGCTTAAGACATTTTTCTATCAGGGAAATTTAGCAACCTTTCTTAAAAGTTGCATAACTTTTGCCTCGGGTGTCAGTTTTTTGCAAATGAGTACTTGACGGAAAGCTGGAAATGAGAACTCTTCATAATTGTAGGTCTTATTGAAATACTCTACCCTTCTTTGTTAGATATTGCAGGTTGAATCAGCTGCATGTTTTTTTTTTCCTTCTATAGATCATATCTTTCTTCTCACAACTCTATTTTACAAAAACAAATAGTTGTTGGAAAGGTATTAAGATACATTGAGCAGCTATAAGGCTAATTTTTTTAGATTTTGTGTTAAATTTATATGTATTTAAACTTTCTATTTTGGCCATTAAAGCCTTAGAAAGCATTGTAATATGATAAAAGCCTTGTAAATGCACTAATTATAAAGTGCCAACCTTGTAATATTTGGGGGGGGTGATTTCAAAGACTAGTGGAAAGGGGGGGTGTCTCTTGTGTCTTCTTTCTTGCACTCTTCTTGACTCTTTGCAATCTTCTTTTCTGCTATCATGGATGCATCTATAGTTCCACTTTTAACACCATATAATTACTTTGAATGGAAATCTAAGATGATAATATATCTGAAAAGACATGGATATCATCGTGTTATTATGGGACTTGAAACTGAACCTCAAGATGCTGCAGAAAAGATTAAATGGTTTAATAAATGTGATGAAGCTTTTGGTACATTGTGCATCTCAGTCTCTCCTGACCTTCTTTTTCACATTGAATCTGCTACTACACCAAATGCAGTATGGACTACTTTGGGAAACCTCTTTGGTAAGCAGGATGAACTAAGAGGTCATCAATTGGAGAATGAACTCATAGGGTTGAATCCAACCAATTTTGATACTATACAAGACTTCTTCACTAAACTTAGGTCTATAAGATTGTAGTTGGAACAATGTGGAACTAAGAAAGATGATAAGCAACTGATCTTGAGTATTCTTTCTAAGCTTGGTCCTAACTATTCAGTGTTTGTTTCTACATTCTATCCTACCAAATGTGCCCTAGGTACCACATTCAAAATGCCTTCTTTAGATGATTTTGCTGCAGAACTCACTAGGGAGCAGGACAAATTGGTTCAAATGGGTACAATAAAGCACTCTAAGTCACATGCCTTAGTTGTAAATCAAGGCACAAAAGAACAGAAAGGGTCTAGTAAGCAAGATAAGAAACAAAAGAACCAAGGAGAGAAGAAGAAAGATCAGAAATCTGCTACCTCAAAAGCAAACAATGAGACCTCTTCATCAAAAGGTGAACAACCTAAGAAGGAGAAGGTCAAGTGTTCTTATTGGAAGAGGCCTGGTCATGATGAACATAAGTGTTTAAAGAAACAAATTGATTACCTTTCAAATCTTCTTGAAAAGAATAATATCAAGGTTCCTGATTCAGTCAAACAGAGTTCATCAGAAGGATCTTCTAAGGACATAGATAAGAGTAAGGGGAAAGGAAAGGGTAAGGCCCTAGTTGCTATTGCTTCACAACCAAATTATTGGATAATTGACTCAGGTGCTTCACACCACATGGCTTCTTTAGAAGATGATTTCACATCTTTAGAGCCATGTTCTATGCCTTCCATCCTAATGGGTGATGACACTCTTGTTGAAGTGCATGGGAGAGGGTCTGTTGGTGTGGGTGAAGGAACATTTCAAGATGTCCTTTGTGTTCCATCTTTATCAACTAATCTCCTATCTGTTTATCAGATCACTCACACTAGTTCTGGCAAGCGAGTTGAGTTCACACCAGATGCAGTGGTAATCAGCGAAATGCATAATGGGTCTACTATTTCTGTGGGAAAAGAAGATCATCATTCTAGATTATATCAGTTTTCTCACTTTGTTCTTGACTCTCCTTCGATAGTTTTACTCACTCATGCAGATGAGGTGAGTTGTTTGTGGCATCAACGGTTTGGCCACTTGAACTACCGTTACTTGCAACAACTCAGTCAACAAGAAATGGTTTTAGGGTTGCCTTCTATTCGATTTTCTGATGGAGTTTGCTAGGGGTGCATTCTTGGTAAGCATCCAGAGGAGAAGTATGATAATGGTAAAGCTTGGAGAGCTACACAACTATTGGAGCTGGTACATAGTGACTTGGCAGGACCATTTCCACAACCATCTTTCAGCAAGGCTAGATATGTCTTGACATTTATTGACGACTTTTCCAGATATACATGGGTTTACTTTCTCAAACAAAAGTCTGAAGTCTTTGAAAATTTTCTAGATTTCAAAGCTTTTGCAGAGAAACAATCTGGGAAGTTCATCAAGATTCTACGTACAGATAATGGGGATGAATATGTTACTAATCAGTTTGAACAGTTTTGTGCTTCAGAAGGTATCAACATGCAGCACATAGTTCCATATAGTCCTCAACAAAATGGTGTAGCAGAATGAAAAAATAGGTCCTTGAAGGAGATGGCTAATTGTATGATTCACTCCAAGTCTTTGGCACCTCAGTATTGGGCAGAGGCCATCAACTATGCGTGTTACATCCAGAACCGAGTTCCTCATAAAGTTGTGAAGGAGGTAACTCCCTTTCAAGCTTGGACTGGTCGAAAACCCACAGTTAAACACTTTAAAGTGTTTGGTTCTCTTGCATGGGCCCACATTCTACCTGAAAAATGCAAGGCTATGGATCCGCAGAGTAAGCCTTGCATATTTATTGGATATCCAGATGATGTCAAAGGGTATAGGCTTCTCCATCCCACTACTCATGAGTTGTTCATTAAGAGGAGTGTTCGTTTTGAGGAGAGTTCTTCTAGTTCTTCTCATACCACTTCTCCATCCACTATCACATTGGAGAAATTGCATTATGATGACAGTTCTTCAGAGGATCTTAATCCTCCTAATCTTGATGAGGAGTCTTCTTCCTCTACTTCAGATGGTGATAGTGATGATGAGGATTCACATTCCTCTCATAGTCATCATTCAGAGGTTGATGATTCTCCCCCAGACTCTCGAGCCTCAGTGCCTCTTTGGACTCGACAAACATTTGAGTCAGCAGGAGATTGGCTTGGTGATCCATTAGATACTAGAAGAACAAGGTCACAATTTCAGCAAGCTCCACATCTCTTCATTGCTTCAGCTTCTGATCCACAGTCCTTTTGAGAAGCTTCAGGTGTTCCTGAGTGGGATGTTGCAATGTAAGAAGAGTTCAATTCCTTGGAAAGGAATCACACATGGGATTTAGTTCCTCTTCCTAAGGGAAGGAAACTTGTTCGATGCAAGTGGATCTATCAAACAAAATTTGCAGCAGATGGGTCGGTTGATAAGTATAAGGCTCGCTTGGTAGCAAAAGGTTTTTCCCAAGTTCCATGGGTTGATTACTCTAAGACTTTTGCTCCAGTTGCTAAGATGAATTCCATCCGACTTGTTCTTGCTATAGCTGCAGCCCATCGTTGGGAAGTTCATCAGATGGATGTGAAGAGTGCATTTCTTCATGGTGACCTTCAGGAGGAAATCTACATGGAGCAACCATAGGGGTTTGTTAAGGATCCTTCACTTATGTGTCGACTTCGAATGTCTCTCTATGGCCTCAAACAGGCTCCTCGAGCTTGGTATGCCAAGATGGACTCATTCCTTCTAATAGTTGGTTTCACTCGGTGCCATTCTGATCTGAACGTATACATTCTGCAATAGGATGAAACTCTCACATTTCTGGTTCTCTATGTTGATGACTTGTTACTCACAAGGAGTCACTCATCCACCATCAAAGCAGTGAAAATTGCTCTACATGATAGATTTTTGATGTCAGACTTGGGTCTTTTGCATTACTTCTTGGGAATTGAGATCACTCAATCATCTTCAGGAATCTTCCTTGGACAACCCAAGTATGCACTTGATATGCTCTCCAGATTTCACATGGCTGATTGTAAGCATGCACCTGCTCCATTTTTGTCAGGGGTCAAACTTGAGGCTAAGTGCTCTTCACCCTTGGTTGATGGCACTTTATATCGATAGCTTGTTGGAAGCCTCATTTATTTGACTCATATGAGACCTGACATTTCTTATGCTGTGGGCATGGTCTCTAGATTCATGCAGGAGCCACATGAGTTGCATTGGAAAGCAGCTAAGCGGATCCTCCACTACATTCAGGGTACTCACAATTATGGAATTCAGTATGTAGCAGGTGTGGATATTGACTTGGTAGGATATACGGATTCAGATTGGGCAGGTGATTCTCAGGATCGCAAGTCTACTTCTGGGTATTGCTTCTCACTTGGTTCTGGTCCAGTTTGTTGGTCAAGCAAGAAGCAGTCTGCAATTGCTCTTTCATCGATAGAGGCCAAGTATCAAGGGGTAGTCAATGCCACCACTGAGGCTATTTGGCTTCAAAATATTCTTACTGAGTTTGGTATTCCAGTTAGAAAGCCTACCATTATCTTTTGTGATAGTCAGAGTGCTATACAGATCTCAAGAAATCCAGTTCATCATCAGAGGACGAAACACATTGAGATACATATGCACTACATTCAAGAGCTGATTCAAGAAGGCATCATTGATCTTAAGTATTGTTCTACATCGGAGCAAACTGCAGACATCTTCACCAAACCTTTCACCCCAAGCAAGTTCCTTCATTTGTGATCTTTGCTTGGGATGCAAAAGGTGTCTACTTTAGGAGGGGCTTCTTAGTCCTTCATTCTTTCTCTCTCTATTTAGGGGGGTCTATTCCTCTTATGGGGGGCTTCTTCTTTTGAGGGGGATATTTATGTACATGGGTACCTAACATGGCCTCATTTGCCGGGACCCATCTTTTCACCCACCTAAGCTACGCTTAAGGGGGGGTGTTAGTGTAGGTTTTTTTATTTTCCTTATGTTAGGGGGTATTTATTTTTCCTACACATATATTATTAAGCTTGCTTAGGTTATTAGGTGTCGTTAATATGAGGACACGTGGCGGAATACATTAGCTACATGTGTAACTCTCCACCTCACATGGGTAGTTGAGTTAGACACCCTCTTTTGGCTTGTTGTGCCACCTCTCATAACCACTATTTTTTCATTTCCTAAGTGGGTTATGGGGTAGTTGAGTTTCTCACCCTCTTTTGGCCTTATGTGCCACCTCTTATAACTCTTTTTTTGTTTTCATGTAAGGAGGTTATGCCACATGTTTTGACATTTACCAATTAGGTAAAAACCTCCCACCTTTTATGGGGTAGTAGGTAAAACCTCCCACTTTTTATGGAGGTGGGAGTTAATGCACCTCTTGGTTGTATATGCTATTATTTTTCTATATAATAAGCAATATACTCTCACCTTCACTAGTTAAGTGATAGCTCGGTGAGAGTCTTCTCTAAATTCTCTTCTTTATCTCTATTTTTCTCTCATATCAGATTTATCTTCATTCAGCTATTTTGATCTTTGATTATCCATTGCTTGGAGTTGCATGTGATCTATGACCGACATCAGATCCTGGCTCAATTCTTGCTTCTCATAGAATTTAATAGTAATTGTTGTAGTTACAAAACTAACTCACATGACAATCCCATGATGCAAGCAAAGGTTGTGGAATCTATATACCTACCAATTCATTTTATTAAAAGTGTCTAAAGATTTCTCACCAAATTTTTTATGTCCATAACCTACAATCATTATAAACCACGATACCACATTTCTTTGAGGCATCTAAGAAGTTCAAGGGCCTTGTGTACGTTTCAATAATGTGCATACTTGTAGAGTATTGTGGGAGTTACAAATACAATAGCTGACAAAATTTTCATTCTACTATGATGGAGGTCCTTACATTGTTTCAAATCTCATTTTGACATAGATTGGGAGGATATCGACATAGTTTGGGTAGTTTAGTTGTATGCTTGTCAAGTTATTTTAGTTGAGATGTGCATATCAAAAGATAGCAAACTGATATCTGAATTTCCATAGCTTTGTGAGTATTGAAAATGTGACCATTCCATATTTTAAATTTTCCCTTTTATCCTTCACAATCACCTAACTTAGAGTTAGATAAAAACTGGTGAGAATGAATTCTGCAAAGTTGATAATAAGATACCAACGAGATCACTAAACCCAAAATATGAGACAAACAAACTCACGTGCTAGGTATGAAATTTGTGAGAATAACTTCACAATATGTGGTTAAGTAGTCAAACTAATCTTCTTGGTTGTAAACAACCTACAGTAAACCCCATTACTACTTTAGGTACATAAAAAGTCTTCTTCCTTCACCTCTTCCAGCACTTAGCTAGTGGACTTGCCGATCTCCTCCGCTAAGTGTGCCCTCTTCTCTTCTTCCCTCTCCTAGACTCACATCCATTGTATACCATCCTCCTTTTCCAAAGGCATTCCCCTCTCTTTTTCTCCTTTGTGGGATCCAACCCACTATCAACCAACCTCCTCAACAAAATCTCACTAGTAGTATCCTCTATTAGTTCCTCACACAAAGACTCCACAGCCCCATACAAATATACAACATTCATTTCCACTTTCTACAACTTTGACATGCTCATATACAATATCTACTTGCATTTAAAATTCATCCTTATTCATCTTTATTTTGCCAAAATCAAAAAACTTAATTACCTCCTCAGCCACTGCAATATCTTCTTTATCACCTTCTATTGCAACTATAACTTCTTCAGGTAGCTCAAATCCATTTTCTTTCTCATCTTTACTTAGCACAATCTGTTCTGCGAGAAATGTACCATCCTCTTCTGGTTCTTGATCAACCTTTTCTATGACCTTTACCTTCTAACCTTCATCTTCTACCTCAATCTATGAGGTATTTTCTTCTCCATCACTTTCATTCACCAATTGATGGTCCACTGCAACCATTTTCTCTTCTTGTCTTTCTTCATTTGTCTTCTCACTAGTGTGAGTTGCTCTCATATCTTTTGCCTTTCTATTGCAACTATCCTTTCTCATCTCTCTCTTTATCTCTTCCAAGGCATCTCATGCCTCTTGCCTCAATTTTTGTGCTTTCCTCTCAAATATAGTCATCCATCTCTTCTTTCTCCTTTTCTCTAACATGAGGATTATAAAAACCTAACAAATAAAAAACCCTCACTTTTTCTTTATTTTCTCCATCAATAACTTTCAGTCTTCTTAGCTCTCACTATTGCAAGACTCCTCCAAACTTCCACTAGTTTCTCAACCTCCTATCATACTCTCACTGCTTTATTCTCTTCCTACTCTCAGGTCCTAGCATAGGCTGCCTTACGTTTGATGCTTTGCCTATACACTCAAAACCTTCTCTTGAGCATTCAAATACAAAACATAAATCTACATTGGTAGATTCTCTCTTCTCTCATATTACACAAAAGATTGCAGCAAGCAACAAAGTCTACTTCAAATTAAAAATTAATATTAGGAACAAATTCAATTATGTTTGACCTCTTCAATGACCTTCCTCACAAATTTTGAAACTCACTCTTTTCTTCTACACAACCATTGACACAAGTGCCTTCTTCCTCCTACCCTATGAAGCCCCACTTTCTCACTTTCTCAACCCACACTTACTCACCATGCTACCTTGCATTGTTTCCCTTCCTCCTTGTATCACACATACTCTTTCACCACCAATTCAAGCTCTATCAAATAGCTGAATACATTGATGGATATCAAATTCCTTGCTCAATGAAGATGCACCATCATTTTTTATTCTTCCTTAGTTGGTGTCCTTTCTCATTCCTTTTACTAATTTTTTCTTTCTATTCAATTCATATTCCTTTGAGTCCATTCATCACTAGAGGGTTGAATAGTTAATACAAGACATTTCAAATGCATGTCATTTTTCTTTTGTATTAAAACATTTAGAATGCATTCATTTGGTCGGCTAATTGATGAATGTGCTTTTCAATCAATGTCATTCAAATTGTCATTTGATTGGCCTTCTTTCCTTCAAACCCCTATAGTCTGTTTTCTTGCTAAATAGTTTCAAATTAACATCTGGAAATTGTATTTGATGCAATTTTTTTTACTTACAAAATTAACTCACATGCATACCGTATGATGTAGGCAAAGGTTTTGAAATCTATAATCCTGCTAATTCATTTTTCTTACAAGTGTGTAGAGCCTTCTCACCATATTCATTTTATGTATACCCTAAAAATATTGTAAACCACAATACCACATTTCTTTGAGGCATTTAAGTAGTTCACAGTATTTGTCTATGTTCCCACAATTTGCATACATTTAGACTACGGTGGTAGTTACAAATACAATAGTTGACAAAATCTTCTTTCTGCTTCAATGGAGGTCCTTACTCTATTTCAAGCTCCCATTTTGACACAAATTAGGAGGATGGCGATATAGGTTGTGTAATTTAGTTGTATGCTTGCCAAGTTCTTTTCCTTGAGATCTATTTTGTGCATATCAAAAGTGAGTAAACTAATATATGAGTCAGATCCATATAGCTTTCTGAGTGTTCAGTGTGACCATTATGTATTTTAAACTTTCTCTTTTATCTTTCACAATTACCTAACTTAGAATTAGATTGAACATGGTGATAATGAATTTTGTAAAGCAAATAAGAAGATTCCAATGAGACTATTGAACTGAAAATTTGAAACAAATAAACTCAAAGAATTTGTTTTTTGTGGTGTTGATCGTGTATGAGTTGGCATGCCTCTACACCACCTTCGCATCTCTAAGCACAACTCACTGCTCACAAACCTCATGAAGGTAAACAAGAGCAAAGGCTATATTTGAAATAATATAGTACATTCAATCCCAATCCATGATACTCTTTGTCTTTGCAAATAAATAGTTATCTAGACTTTCATTTGGTAAGAATTAGTGGACCAAAGAAATTTGCCTCTTTGGTGGCTCCACCCCAAGAGTTGTATGGTGTCTTAGCCTACTGAATATGGTAACTTTTGAAACACATTATTTCCTTCCTTGTTTCTATTGTGTAAGCAGAAGCATAAACTTAGAAGATCAAATATTGTAGCACAAATTAGTTGTAAAGAAATAATGAAAAGAATAAAATGGAATAATAGAACAAACATAAGAAGCTAATTTATGGGAAGTAAAACCTTGACAAAACATCAATAAAATATCCATCGGACAAGGTGTCAATATTCTTATTATTCAAAAAAAACAATTACAATCCTCACAATTGTTGCTATCATAATTGCTCTTGCAATCTACAATTCTATAACTGCTCTTGCAATTTTAATACCTAAATATAGGTAAAACATGTGTTATTCCTCAAGACAACAAAGATATATAGAATATCCTCAAAATGACAACCATCACTAAACATAGATAAAACCTATTTTATTCCTTTAAGAAAATTAGAAATTTTATTTCAAAGATTAAAAACTATTTTCTTTCTTAAAAAATAAGATATAATTTATTTATTTATTTTTGTTTTATTGGTGAATTGTTATCACAATCGTAATGGTTTCGAACCCTTAGATATTCTCTTGATACCCACAAACTATGAAAATGTAAATGCCCATACCTAAGATGCCATAACCAACTTGAATCCTCATAAGCCATATTTGCCAAACTTTTGTTATGTTCATCAAACCTCAAGGGGAACATCCTATTTCTTGTCATAGGAACAACAGTGATCACCCTATTATCCTTATTCTTATCATAGATAGTACAAGTCTTATTCTCAAAGACTACTTTATAATTTTTCTCACATAGCTGCCCAACACTTAACAAATTGTGCTTCATTTGTGGAGTATAATAAATATCATGAATACTCTTTATACCTTCTTTTGTTTGGACCTCCATAGCTCCTTTGGCAGCAACCTCCAATGATTTATCATCACCTAGCTGGATCTTGGATTTGAAACTTCCATCCTTTGTTGAAAACAATTTCTCATTTCCTGTCATATGGTTAGAGCATCCAGAATCTAGGTACCAAACATCTTTACTAATATTTTCACCCTTGGCATAAGATAAAAATAAGTGATCAGGAGGATTCTCACTACTTTCTTGAGCATAGTTAGCACTTTTACCTTCTTTCAATCTGCATTCTCTTTCAAAGTGGCCATACCTATTACAATGGTAACATTGAACATTTTTCTTATCAAATCTACCTCTACCTCTTCCTCTAAAACCACCACTTCCTTTTGAGCCACCTCTTCCTCTACCTCTTGAAGAATTTTGGCTTTGCCCTTTACCTTGGCCTTGATTGATTTTGGCACTACTGCTGCTTGCATCTTCATTTTTTGTGATTAGCAATTTAGAGGAAAATGCTTTCTCTACACCTTCAAAAGAATCTTTCAATCTTTCTTCATGAGACATCAAGGATCCAACCAGTTGATCAAACTGTAGTTTTGTCAAATCCTTGCTTTCTTCTATGATTATTGCTACATGATTCCATCTGGGTGTCAAAGATCTCAACACCTTTTTTATCAAAACTTCATTGCTTACAATTTCTCCAAGTGTAGCCATTTTATTGACCACATCTTTGACTCTGACACAATAATCACTTATACTTTCAGCTTCTTGCATCTTCAAATTCTTGAACTCTTGCTTCAATGTCTGAAGCTTGACCACTTTAACTTGAACACTACCCTGGTAAGCTTCTTGTAGAGTCTTCCAGGCATCTTTGGCAGTTGTTTCTCCTAATATTCTTGGAAATAAGCTCTTATCAAGAGCTATCTGAATGTGAAACAAAGCTTGAGCATTCCTTTTCCTTGCTTCCTTTCTTGTTGTTCTTTCATTGCCTGTAAGGGCATTCCAATCAGTTGGCTCTTGATAACCTGATTGAATAATCTCCCACAAATCTTTTCTAATAAAAAAGGTCTGCATCTTAATGCACCAATAATCATAATCATTCCCATCAAATTCTAGAACGGGCATATGGTTAGAATTCGACATGATCAACTTTGGAAAAATTTCAACAATAAAACTTTAACCCAAAACAATTTTACCTGCTCTGATACCACTTGTAGAATTTTGAACCTGACCTATCCTCTATGAACCAACTGATTAGGAAACAATAACAACAAAAAGAAGAAAACACTAATATCTTTATTGAAGCTTAATTAAAAAATTACATAGAGGCTGTATATATAAAGAATTTGCAGTCTAGAAGAATAAATAATAACTGCAGTTCTAAATATATTCCTAGCTTTGCATGGAAAGCTACTAAGGCTCTCAAACTAAAAAAAGAAAACTACTCCCTAAATTAAGAATACAATAAGTGCATGCACAACATGCTTTATTTACTAAAAACAAACTCATGCAAAAAGAAAAACTAAGAATAGTCCTAAGGATTCATGCATGCTGGAGTACATGCTTTATTTGCATGAATAAACAAAAAAAAACTATTAACTAAAAATAGCTTATGCATGGTGATGAATGGATAGCTTCATGTCCAAACTGGAGTTGCATTGAGCTGCATGCTAGAGCAGCATCACTTATCAACAAATCTCCTACTCCTTCCATTTTGCCCACGTGTTAGTTTTTTTATAGATAGTTTGTTTCTATTTGGCTTGATATCTCCAATGTCTATTTAGTTATAAAATATATTACTCCTAATAAATCAAATATATTAATAGAGATTTATATAATATGCTCAAACCTTACATTACAATGAATTAAACTCAACTTAAATTTTGAGAAAATTCCCTAAACAAAAGGAACATAAAGGTAGCTACAATTTTAATCTATGGTCTTCGAATATCTATAGTTCATAGTAAACTTATCAACATTAACAACTGTAAGCAATATTCAACAAATCTACAACAAATCTGTTATAATCTAGGTTGTGAGAGGATCAAAGTTATAATTTCTGCAACAAATCTACTAAAATTACACATAATTTAAGTATAAAATGTGAGAGAAAGAATAGAAAGAGGAAAAAAAAACATATCAGAGGTGCTTGTGAAGCATTCTAAGTGAAAAGATAGAATACTTCAGTTGGATCAAATGACCACCTAGATTTTATAACAAACTAAAGATATATACATTCCACAGATTTTGTTAATTATAATTGTCAAGTATGCTAAGTTCTTTCAGGCATAATTTACTAACATCTACATCCCATCAGAAAACATTGCAAGATGGTAGATACATGCATGGTAATTGAAAGGCAATATTGCATATATGATTATAATTCATGAGACCATGCCTAGCCCATTGACATAGACAATCAATTTTTTATATATAAGAATTGTTGCAATATCTTAAAAGTTGTGTTTTGCAATGGCAATTGGCCTTCTCTGACCATTCTTTTTCTTTCCTGTTGCATATATCTATAAAGTAACAGATCAGATAAATCCTAATTTTAAACCAATTAAACTGTCATGTACTCATAACAAATGGACATACATATATACATATAACACTAAAATGAATCTTCTTATTCACTATCTTTTATTTTTCATTAGCTTTCGATCCACAGTGTTATAGGCTCCTCCCATATTTCAGCCTGAAGGCTAATTAATTGCTAAAAGGTATTTGAATTTACAATCTTCTATTTATTTGGGCCATTGCTGGATTTTTTTAAAATAAATGTTTCTATCTTTTAAATAAAAAATTGATATCTGGTGTTATAATCTTCCAACAATAGATTATAAAATCTTTGTTTTCATCGAGTTTAAATTGCAATAAATTATATTTTTTAATAAAAATAATTACATTCTAATTCAATGGACCACTCAACTCCTAACCAGAATTCTTAGCAGCTAAAAAAACTTTGAAGACATTATTTGGGTCTTTTGCACTGTGGTCTTAAATTTTCTTTGCAATTTTGTCATGTATTTGTAAGAAAAACCAATTTGTTTTCCCTTACATTTCCTCTGATCTTTTATAATTTAGTTTTTCCAAGCATTGATAGCATCTAACAGTCAAACTGTGCTTTTAGGCTGGCGGCTGGCATTTTATTCATGTAAGTAGATATTTCAGTATAAGAGCTCTTTTTCCAGGTCAAGAGGGCTTTTGTAAGTATCTTGAGTTCAGTTCCAAACTTTCATACTGTAATTTTCCATTCTTAATGATTATTCATTATTTACAATGCTAGAATAGTGGGAGAACTTGCAAGAAACCAAGCTGATTGGTTTCATAGGTAACCAGTTAAATACTATCAAAAATTCTATTGTATTTTTCATATGATGGTCTGATTTTCTGTAAAATTTTGAAATATTGTTAAAGCGTATATATAAGATTTCATTTGGTCAAAATATGTATAATTTCCTCGTATTGCCTTCATTAATTCTTCCTTTGGGTTAAACAATTTGTCTTCCTTTATATTTATCATGTCATCTAAACAGTCATCTATTAGGCAATTTGTGAATTTTTGTTGATATGTCAATCTTAAAGAACTTTGATACTCAGAAAGTAAAAACTTTGAAAAAAAGTTTAACTAAAATATGTAAAATGTTTCATTTGCTTTTTTGATTTATTTAATCAATTGTGAGTACTAAAAAGGAATAAAAAGGAAAGTTGTTAATTATAGTCAAAGGCAAAGGTTTATATAATAGATTTGAAAATATGTACATATTCCTCAAGCACTCTACATTTTGTTTTACCATTGCGCATCCAAAATTCAAAAGAAAAAGTATGTTTGAAACAAGTATTACTATAACTTTAAATTTGTAACCTGTAATCATGTTGCAAAATCAAATTTAATGGAAACAACGGTTTTGAAAACAAATATTATTGTAATTTGAAATTGATGTTTCATTCTATTCTTATACTTCTTAGTAATTATGAATACTGATATGTTACTATTAATTGCAAATAGCAGCAACATTTGACACAAGGAACAAGTCTAGCAAATTCTCAATCACCATATTAAAAGGTAGGTTTTTTCACACATTTTCTATTCCTTATAGTTAGCAGTCTATAGTTTCCATTCATGTTGCAAAATTAAATTTTAAGGAAACAATTGTTTTGAAGACAAATATTACTATAATTTGAAATTGATGTTTTATTGCTTCTTGAATTTGAAGAATTACTATGATAAAATCTAGCATGTTAAATTCAAATATGCATTGATATTAAATCTAGTTAGGTAACAATAAAAAAAGAAGATTGCTTTCCTGACAATTATATTATAGTGATAGTGTCAATTTTGTTAACTAGGAGAAGACATCATAAGTAGGGAGAGTTCTCGTCAAATAAAATAAGAATTATACTATATCAAAAAATAGTTAGAGAACAATAAAAAACAAAGATCGGTTTTCTTACAATTATATCATACTCACAATATTGATTTTGTCAACTAGGAGAAGATATCACAAGGGAGACAGACTCCTAGTAACAAAGAAACAAAATTTGTAATTTCTAGCCGCATATACATCATACTTGCAAGATCTCACTTACTATTGAGTAACACACCAATTGTGTATTTCTCTAGACAAACAAAAAACAGAAATTATTGACATAGACAACTACAAGATTACAAGCAAACCTCAAATTGTCATCATTGACAATGTACTACAAACGGAAGGACTATATAGAATAAGTATATCTACATACAATATTGGAGATTTCTTATTTGACTCATTATCATATCTACTAAACCATCAATACAAATCAACGCAACTGCAAATCGGAACCATTGACTACTTTAGTTGCCTTGCAAAAGGTGAAATAGAAGCAATCAACTCATATAACTATGAACTAAATCCTCAAACTCTATATGAATTACACAAAATACTAGATCTCAAGACATACATTCAAAGAATGCGACTACCTGCAAAACCAACTACAACTGACCAAGAGATTGGATTATGGGGAGACATATTTTGTATACAATGGCTATCCAAGTGGTTAAATATACAAATATGTCTCTAGTCAATCTCCATAGGGAAAATGTACTACCATTCCAATCCATTACCAAATACAGAATCATATTCCATCCTCTTCCATGATGCAAATTCTTTTACAAGACATTTTGAACCACTTTTAAGATTCAAAACACAAAATCTGCAATTCCAACAAAGCATAACACTGAGAGAAGTCGAAAAATATATCAAAACTAATACAAAGGAAAAACTAATCAAATGTACAAAAAGGAAAAGGTCAAAAAATAGTAACATAAGTAAAAAAATGAAAAGCCCAGAAAATATCAACACAACTACACCTGAAGAAGACAACGGACTAAAAAGCAACTCCCAACCAATATTTTCATTGCGCCAATTGAAGAAATTGATTAGAAGTACCAAAGAACATGAAACAATGGAACTAGTAGAACCACGAAAAGTGGAACATACAAAAACAATCTTGAATTCCGAAGATCAATAACAAATGCAAAACAACCATAGACCAATATGTACAAGTTCGAAAAAGAGGAGAACACTATCACCAATACAAATTTTCCAAAGTACAATCCTAGACACACCAAAACATGAATGTTCAATTTGCCAATTACTATGTTTCAACAAAGACATTAAAATTTTCACAAAAAAACAAAAACATACATACAACAAACTACTCAAATCCAATAATGTTGTATTAACAAATTCAATTTGTCACATATGTCATATTGCATTAAAATAATCAGTTGTACCTAAGTATGCTACACCACATAATATCCAAACCAATAAACCATTGTAATATGTACAAATATGATCACAACTAGAAGAACGCCTTGTTTTACTCAGAATTGCATTTGCCCAAATTTGGGAACTAGGATACAAAACATTTCAAATGGGATTAACAGGTTCTATCATCAATGTTCTAGTTAACATGAACATTAAACAAAAAGCATTGCCAAAATCAGTTGGCAGTACATCAACAATTGTTATATCTCTAAAAAGAGGCTTGGAATATAAAAATGTATTTCAAAAACGAATGGTGCAACCGAATATGATTATGCAAGCTCTTGACCAGTTAACAAAAAACTACACTATTCAGAATGGAAAATGTTGAAATAAGCAATGACTGGAAACAAGCTCTACAAAGGAATAGTGAAAATGAAAACAATACTAAAATTAGTACAACTGAAATTGAGTCAGAAAGTGACTTAGAACAAGAAGATCCATCTGAAACTTTGATACATGGATTCACTGAATCTACATGTATACATAGAATGCAAGATAAAATCATAGAAATTGCACCTACACAAGACAATTACCCTATTGGAATCTTTAAAGACAAATATGTTGAGGAAATGAACTTTCCCACACTTTTCTTTGACAGTCCACATGATGATGACATTGTCAAAAGATTTAGCTAGCAAAAAATTGCACAATGGGAATTGTCAAATTCACAAAGACATTTTTCATACCACACAACCAGCCTATTTTTCAAAACCATCAAAATACTTATACAATAATTATTGTATACTACGTGGATTAGAATCTAGAAAGGTAAATTGAAAGGTAGAAAGCTACTAGCAAAAGAAGTCAAACATAAACCAAACCTAGAAAAATTTCTCAAATCAAATATTGGCTATGTTGACTTCAAAAGAATAAGAATATCACCATACTACATACACGAACTAAAGAAAAATGTATTTGTAATGATATGCCAATTAGGACCACCAACTTTTTTCCTTACTTTCAATAGTGTTGAACAAAATTGGAATGCTTTAACAAGCACACTTCAAGAACTCCACAACATGCATCAACCAACATTACAACAAGAACAATCTTATAACGTAAATTAAAAAGATAAATTACAACTCCTCAAAAGAGATCCAGTCACTCGTGTATGCTACTATAGACATAGAATAGATGTACTAAAAAAGATAATAAGTATAAATGACTCTTTCTTTGGAAATGTTTTGGACTACTTCTCTATAACTAAATTCCAAAATCGAGGCAATGAAGATGACCATTTTTTGATATGGGTAAAAGATGCACCAATTTATGGAAAACATAGCAATTCAAGTATTATAGAGTCTGTTGACAAGTATATTACTTATGCAACTAAACACCTAGAACCTAGCATAGCCATACTACAGAAGCACCATCATACAAAGAAATGTAGGAGATAAAAAAATGGATCTTGTAGATACAATTTTCCACTGCCACCAATATAGAAAACTACAATATTAGAACCACTAACAGCAAATAACCAAACCATAATCTCAATCACCAACAATATTTTTTCAAAGATGCAAACAACAAACTATGACATATCATTCACCTTTCAAATGTTCTTGAATGAACAACGACATTATTGATGATGAGTACATAACTACTTTGAGGTCTACAATCCATAGACCCACTCTTTTCCTACAAAGGAAGTTATCACAAGCATGGAACAATAGCTTTGGGAAAAAAATCCCACAACTTTGGAAAGCAAATACAGATGCGTGCAATTTGTGCTTAATGCATATGCTGCAGCAATGTACTATAGCTCATACATGGAAAAGGTTGATAAGTCAATGGCACAAGAATTCAAAAGAATACGCAAAGAGGACCAACAAGACAATATTGATGCAATAAAAATGATAAGAAAACTTGGAAACGCCTTGCTCAACCTACAACAAATGTCATCACAACAAGCTACTCACATTTTCTATCTTTCATTGAATTATAGCTCAAGAAAATGTATATTTATTGACACAAGATCTGACAACAACAACACATTTATATTGAAACCTGTCGAACTATTAAATAAGGAACCAAATGAGTCAGAAAATGCAATCTGTAACTCTTTAATTGACTACTACATAAAATGACCTCAATAAATTACACACATTTGTCTTGCAGAATTCATCTCAAAGTACAACAAAAAGGGCAATAAAATTGATGCAAAGACTAGACCAAATGTTATACGCTTTGTCAATTTCACCAAACATACTGATTTAGAGAAACATTGTAAAGAGCAATTACTACTCTTCATGTCATTCACAATAAACGAGCATACATTGAAATAAAATTTCAATACATGGGAAGATGCCTATTTACATCATGAAAAAACAATTCAAAGCAATCATGCAAAGTTCACGTACAATATAAATGCTACATGGGGTGACATTGAAAAATTTATTCATGAAATTAACTACAAAGATAATAACACTCATACCCAATCCTCCATAATTCAAACAAGTAAACAACATGAACAATATGTCATGCATAAAGATATCCAAACCATACATTACAACAAAATAAATAGCATAGCCCCCAATGCATTCAAAATTTCTCAACACCCACAAATTATGGACAACAATGACTACTACAAATTGAGGCAAATGTTAAACAAAGAACAACAAACAATTGTCAAGGACATCATAATGAAAAAATAAAAAAACATCATAGCTCCATTGCACTTGTTCTTGACAGGTGGAGCTAGAATTGGAAAGAAGTTTACTACAAAGGCCATTTACCAAGCCCTTCTTTGCATCTACAATAAGTCAATCGACAATGACCCAGACAAACCAAAGGGCCTAATAACTACATTCCCAAGAAAAGAAGCATACAATATAGGTGGAACAACATTACATTCAATGTTTCACATACCTTTCAACAAGTTAGAATTTGTTCCACTTAACGTCAAAATGCCAGATGCAATGTCAAAGCATTAGTATCAATTACATGTACTTTTAATAGATGAAATATCATTAGTAGGATCAACATTTTTACACTACATTGACAAACAATTACGTGATATAATGAAAACACCTACTATATACTTTGGAAAGCTTGACACATTTTTTTGTGGTGACCTTTATCAAGCACAACCTGTACTTGACTCCATTGTATTTGAAAATTCCCCAACTTCAATAGATCTAATGCCTTAAAAATTTTGGAAAGAAAAAATAAACTGCTACTCATTAAAAACAACAATGCGCCAAAAAGATGACAAGTTCATCTCAGTCCTCAACAGAATTAGAATAGGTCAACAAACAAATGATGATTTACAGTATCTAAACTACTTTGTCTTCCGCCCACCACCCATTGACCCAACATTCCCTTTTTAATTTTATAAAAGAAAGGATTTTGATATCCACAATAACAATATGTTATCTATCATACTTGACGAACTAATAGTATTAAATGCAATTGATGAACAAAAGGAAAACAACAATGGGATCCGTCTATACAGCCATACAACCGCACTACCACCTCAAATAAAATTGAAACCAAATATCCTCATAGAAATATTTGTAGGTAACTACAACACAAAAGACGACCTAGTAAATGGATCAGAAGGAATATTTAAAGCATACACAAAACACTAGGATTTTGATATTGTTTGGATAAAATATAATTACCCAAAAATTGGACATCAGCAAAAGAAAACACTAGCACATTGCTATGTCCAACACATTGATAAATATTGGATGCCCATAGTTTGAGTCATTAAGCCCATACAAAAAATATTGACAAATGCAAAAATTATTATTCAAAAATAGTTTCCAATACAAATAGCATGTGCACGAACCATACATTGATCACGAGGACTCACAATGCAAGGTCTAGCTTTTGATCCAACTAGCATAAAACAACATGGTTTAACATACACAACACTTTCATGAACAAAATCTATTGAATTATTATTTCTTCTCAAATCTCTAAATCCAACAAATTTCAAAGTCAAACAAAAGATATTCCTAAAAATGTCTCGCCTTGAATTAGATGCACAATGGCAATTTGAAAATTAGATCACATGTTCAACTAACACATCACAAATGCTTTTATGCACATTAAACACTCATAGCTTAAAAGACCATATAAATGACATTGTCAATGGCTATGATATAATGTCATCTAACATCTTGTGTTTACAAGAACTACACATGCATCCCTCTCAAATGAACAATGTCTTTGAACAATTTCATAGTTATGCTATACATAACATATATGCCATATCAACCTTAACTAAAAAACATTTGTTAGTGTCCAAAATAAAAGAACACAAAAAAACAAATGTTGAGGCCATAACAGTCACAATACTTGAAGCCAACAATGAAATCAATATTTGTAATGTTTATGCAAAACCCAATGCTCCAATACTAGAAATTACCAAAATCATCAATGAAGTAGTCACATATGCAAACATAATAAATCCTCTATACATTATAAGTGATTTCAATATTGACATGTGCAATAAAAAAAAAACCACAAGAATCTTTCTACATCAAATGCAACTACACAAAGTGCAATTACTATTAAACGAAGCACACAGTTTAAACAAACCATTAATAGATCACATTTGGTCCAATTCTACTGCAAATATATGTTCTATATACAAATTAGATCACCTTGCTACTTTCATAAATGTACATCACAATCAACATAATAATATGAGCCAATGTTATAATAAACATGTCACCAATCACAACCACAACTCACCCAATTGGAAAACATTATACAAAAAACAATATAGTGTTCTATACTCCAATCCAAAACTATAGTTATCATCTTATAACACAACTATTGTACACTTTTTTAGCAGCAAAGCAATGGACCTAAGCAAAAGGCCAGCAAAACAAGCTCAGTTGAAGCAAGAACATCCAAAGCAATAACAAACACCAAAAAGGTAAGGACATAGCTTAACTGCTACTCAACAAATATTTATACCCAATTTCCAAGTATTAACAACATCTAATTTTATTTGCTGTAGATCAAAAATGAAAACTCCAAACTGTATATTAATTGAAGATCTCAATGCAAGAAAAAATGAAAACATGTTTGAAGGTGATGTTCTTGTAGTCTATAAAGCGACACTAGACAAAGTGAACAACAAACATGAGATTCAAAGGCAAAAATGACAATTACATTGAATGCATCCATTAATCTTGTCCAACAATATGAAAACAAGATTATTCTAGGATTAGGAATTTTTATAACAGGATTTCAAATTGCTGCAAAAATAGATTATGATTGTCGAGATTGCAATTGTATATTGATTTTAAAATAATCATCTATGGTGGAGACCAAACCAAGTATCTACCAGCAATATAACTTCATTCCAGGTACAACTATCAAACAATTGCTCACAAGCACAAACAAATATGCCACTGAAGCAATTGGTGCGTTGGTTGTTACAACAAAGAAAAGTTTCTCAATACATGATTGAAATCAAAGATGGCTTCACCGCCATGGACAAGGCAATGGTACAAAACTATCCTCATTCTTCCTTACATAATCTTCTTGATTTTTTAGTCTCCTTTCAACAAAACTAGTTTTGTTACTGGTAAACAACTTCTATTACATCCAAATTTTGCACAACACTACTTAACAATTGAAGAGCAACTCAAAAGAAATGAAATCCCAACAATGTTGTTTAGAAACGTTGTTAAAAGGACAAATTTAAAAAACACACTTCAGACAGGTTTATCAACAATTATATGCAAATTGAATGATAAAAGAACAATCGAAAGACTCAATGCACTGGAACATACAACATTGAGGTAATTTTTTCCACACAATTCTACTCTTCAATTTATAAGAATTTGCATTCCTAGTACTAACAGTTAAACATATCTTGCAGGTTCATGGGATCTTAAAAGTAATAAATCCTTTTTCCAATCCATTTCACGCATATTGCCCGAAATGCAACTATAACTTTGACGACTACAAAATTCTTGAAGAAGAAACTGTACAATTTTGAACTGGCCTATCCTCTCTAAACCAGCTGATTAGTAATCAATAATAGCAAAAAGAATCAATTGCAAAAAGAAATCACAATTCAGAATAAAAAACAAAGTGCCTTGTTTTTTGGAATTGCACACACCAATTTCTTTATTGAAGCTTAATTAAAAAATTACATAGAGGCTGTATATATAAAGAATTTGTAGCCTAGAAGAATTAATAATAACTGCAGTTCTAAATATATTCCTAGCATTGCATAGAAAGCTACTAAGGCTCTCAAACTAAAAAAACAAACTACTCCTTTAATTAAGAATACAATAAGTGCATGCACAACATGCTTTATTTACTAAAAACAAATTCATGCAAAAAACAAAACTAAAAATAGTCCTAAGGATTAATGCATGTTGGAGTACATGCTTTATTTGCATGAATAAACAAAAAACTATTAACTAAATTAATCTAGCTGCATGCTAGAGTAGCATTAGTTATCAACATAGTCCCCCTTGATGCTAAGAGGGCTCACAATATTATCTCATAGTGCTATAAACTGAGCTTTCAAAATCACTTTGGTGAATATATCTACTAGCTGATCCTGGGTGTTGATGTGCCTCAATTTGACATCCTTCTTCTACACCAAATCTTGTATGAAGTGATATTTCAAATCAAACTGCTTTGTTCTACTGTGATGAACCAGATTCTTAGCTAACTTGATGGCACTCACATTGTCACAATATATCACTGTAGGCTGAATTTGTTTTCTCCAATTTCTTCCAAAACTTTTCTGAGCCAAAGAGCTTGTGTATGTCCTGAGGTAATTGCAACATACTCTTCTTCTATAGATGAGAGGGCAACAATGCTTTGTTTTTTTGAGCTCCAAGTAATTAATCCAGAACCAAAAGAAAAACAATTTCCAGATGTAGTTCTAGGGTCATCCATACTACCTCCCCAATCTGAATCACTAAAGCCTACAAGATTGAACTTTTCAGAAGAGTAGTAATGAATACCAAAACTTAAATTCCCTTTCACATACCTCAAAATCCTCTTGGCTGCCTTCATATGTATTTCAGATGGATTTGTCATATACCTTGAAACAAGTGAAACTAAATAGGCAATATCAGGCCTCATGTGGATTAGAAACATCAAGCTCCCCACAATACTTCTGTAAGTTGTCTCATCAACTAAATCAGCACAATCATCTCTACATAACAAAACTCCATGAGCACTTGGAGTGGAGGCAGGGTTACAATTAGTCATATTCAATTTCTTTAGCATATCTTGTGCATACTTTGTTTGACAGATGAAAATCTCATCCTTACTTTGATAAACCTCCATTCCTAGAAAATATTTCATTAGACCAAGATCTTTCATCTCACATTATTTCATCATAGTAGCTTTGAATTCATCTTTCATCTTAGAACTACTACCCATATACAAAAGATCATCAACATACAAACTTATGATGAGAATATCAATACCTTCTTGTTTGTAGTAAAGGGTACGGTCACTCTTACTTCTTTGGAAGCCATTCTCCTGAAAGTATCCATCAATCCTGGCATACCATGCTCTTGGTGCTTTCTTGAGGCCATACAAAGCCTTCTTCAACTTGTAGACATAATTATCTTTTCCTTCCACTTCAAAACCTTATGACTGCTCCACATATACTTCCTCTTCTAAGCACCTATTGAAGAAGGCACTTTTCACGTCCATATGATGTATGCTCCACTTCTTCTGAGTTGCTAATGAAATCAGCATTCTTATGGTCTGTTGTCTTGCTACTAGTGCAAATTTCTCTTCATAATCAATTCCATACTTTTGTGTGAAGCCTTTAGCAGCTAATCTCGCTTTGTGTCTTTCAACACTCCCATCACTGTTAAACTTGGTCTTGTAGACCCATTTGGTGCCAATCCTTTTTTTGTCATGTGGAAGTTCTATTAACTCCCAAGTGTCATTCCTGTGAATGGAATTCATCTCTTCTTCCATGGATTTCACCCAAAACTCATTATTACATGCATCTTCAAAACATGATGGTTCAAAATCAGCCTTGGCTAATAAAGCAAAATTCACTGTCTCACCTATTGGGTTTTCTTCATGTACTTGATTTCCACTCCTCTGGTAGATATCACTCAATTTCCTTACCTTCCTTGTAGACTTTGGAGAAGAAGTTTGACTTGAACTTGGTACTAAAGAACTTGATGAAGGGTTGCTTGGTGGAGTTAAACCACTGGATACAGAAACATTAGTTGGCTGCTCATGATAAATATCAACAATTATATCATCATTCAAAACAGGTTTTGGCTTCTCAACATGGTCTTTTTGATGAACATAAACTCCCCCTTCATCAAATATCACATCTCTTGAGACAATAAGCTTGTTAGTGAGGGGATTATACAATCTATAAGCCTTTCTTTTCTCACTATACCCAATAAAAATACATGACTCACTCTTTGCATCTAACTTCTGTCTATTCTGATCAAGTACATGCACATAAGCCAAACAACCAAAAACTTTGAAATGATTAACATTAGGCCTTTTTCCATACCAATCTTCATAAGGAGTCATCTTTTCTAGTGCACTGGTGGGGCTATGGTTAAGAATGTACACAATTGTAGCAACTGCATCTCCCCAATAAGAATTGCTCAATCCCTTGGTTTGTAACATGCACCTTGCCATTTCAACCACAATACGATTCTCCCTTTCAGCTACTCCATTTTGTTGAGGTGTGTATGCAGCAGTAAGTTGCCTTTTGATGCCATTGAAATCACAATAACTTTGGAAAGCCTTTGAGCAAAACTCTCCTCCATGATTAGTCCTTAAACATTTGATCTTGCACCCTTTCTCATTTTCCACAAGGGCTTTAAATTTCTTGAATGTATCCAAGGCTTCATCTTTGGCCTTCAAAAAATATACCCAACAATTTCATGAGTAATCATCAATAAAAGTGATGAAATATGATGACTTGCCCAAACTCTTAGTCTACATAGGACCACATATATCCAAATGAACAAGCTGAAGTAGGTGATGAGCCCTCCATGCATTGCCCTTTGGAAACTTTTCTCTTGCATGCTTTCCTTTAGCACAACCTTCACAAACCTCCTTGTGTTCCTCAACCTTGGGCAAACCAGAAACTAATGCATGCGAGGTTAGAAACTTCAAACTATGAAAATTTAAATTCCCATACCTGAGATGCCATAACCAACTTGAATACTCATAAGCCATATTTGCCAAACTATTATTATGTTCATTAAACCTCAAGGGGAACATCCTATTTCTTGTCATAGGAACAGTAGTGATCACCCTATTACCCTTATTCTTATCATAGATAGTATAATTCTTATTCTCAAAGATTACTTTATAATTTTTCTCACATAGCTGCCCAACACTTAACAAATTGTGCTTCAATTGTGGAGTAAAGTAAATATCATGAATACTCTTTATACCTTCTTTTGTTTGGACCTCCATAGCTCCTTTAGCAGCAACGTCCAATGATTTATCATCACCAAGCTTGATCTTGGATTTGAAACTTCCATCCTTTGTTGAGAACAACTTCTCATTCCCTGTCATATATGGTTAGAGCATCTAGAATCTAGGTACGAAACATCTTTACTAGTATTTTCACCCTTTGCATAAGATAAAAATAAGTGATCAGGAGGATTCTCACTACTTTCTTGAGCATAGTTAGCACTCTTACCTTCTTTCAATTTGCATTCTCTTTCAAAGTGGCCATACCTATTACAATGGTAACATTGAACATTTCTCTTATCAAATATGCCTCTACCTCTTCCTCTGAAACCACCACTTCCTCTTGAGCCACATCTTCCTCTACCTCTTGAAGAATTTTGGCTTTGTCCTTTACCTTGGCCTTGATTGATTTTGGCACTACTGCTGCTTGCATCTTCATTTTTTGTGATTAGCAATCTAGAGGAAAATGCTTTCTCTACACCTTCTAAAGAATCTTTCAATCTTTCTTCATGAGACATCAGGGATCCAACCAGTTGATCAAACTATAGTTTTGTCAAATCCTTTCTTTCTTCTATGATTATTGCTACATGATTCCATCTGGGTGTCAAAGATCTCAACACCTTTTTAATCAAAACTTCATTGCTTACAATTTCCCCAAGTGTAGCCATTTTATTGACCACATCTTTGACTCTAACACAATAATCACTTATACTTTCAACTTCTTGCATCTTCAAATTTTCAAATTCTCACTTCAATGTCTAAAGCTTGACCACTTTAACTTGATCACTACCCTGGTAAGCTTCTTGTAGAGTCTTCCAGGCATCTTTGGTAGTTGTTGCTCCTGATATTCTTGGAAATAAGCTCTTATCAAGAGCTATTTGAATGTGAAACAAAGCTTGAGCATTCTTTTTCCTTGCTTCCTTTCTTGCTATTCTATCATTGGCTATAAGGGCATTCCAATCAGTTGGCTCTTCATAACCTGATTCAATAATCTCCCACAAATCTTTTCCAATAAAAAAGGTCAACATCTTAATGCACCAATAATCATAATCATTCCCATCAAATACTGGAATGGGCATATGGTTAGAATTTGACATGATTTAACTTTGGAAAAATTCCAACAATAAAACTTTAACCCAAAACAATTTTACCTGCTCTGAGACCACTTGTAGAATTTTGAACTAGCCTATCCTCTCTAAACCAGCTGATTAGCAAACAATAATAGCAAAAAGAATCAATTGCAAAAAGAAATCACAATTCAGAATAAAAAACAAAGTGCCTTGTTTTTTGGAATTGCACACACCAATTTCTTTATTGAAGCTTAATTAAAAAATTACAGAGGCTGTATATATAAAGAATTTGTAGCCTAGAAGAATTAATAATAACTGCAGTTCTAAATATATTCCTAGCATTGCATGGAAAGCTACTAAGGCTCTCAAACTAAAAAAATAGAAACTACCCATTGCAGAATATGTGATGAAGATATTAGTTACAAATACTCTCTCCATCTCAGTGCAACTATCACACCTGACAGCAAAGAAAATATCCATTGTTCTATTGGACAACTGATAATCCAGTAGCTTCTACCTACTCTTGAAAACATGACCTATGAAGACTACATCAAAGACAAATCAGGAATAATATTTATGCTAAGAGACTTTACAATCTCAGGTTGCTTTAGATTGAACCAAAACAATACCATCACTGAAGCCAGAAGCATTGATGAATAGCCAACAACTACTACAAAATGGTAAATACAATACTTTTACACCTCTTCTAGTTCATACATTTCTATATATTATGACATTTAATACAATACTGATTCTGTTACAACAATGCAAATACAAAATTTGTAGGGACATCATCATCCAAAGGAAAAGAACAATGCACTCTACTCGCTATAGTCATATCGTCCTCAAATTTTTGTTTCTAAAATTATAATCTATACTAGTTTTATATAGAAAAACAATCAAAACTCACATCTTTTTTCTCAATGAAAGAACCATATATACTTAATTACTTTTAAGTCACTAATCATCTTGGTCAACTATTATGTTTTAAATCATGCTACTGTCAATACCTCTATATGTCTTTTGTACTTATGTTTTATCAAAACTAAATCATTTCAGATTTGCTATATCTATAGTTGTCAATGTTCAACACTTCACATTACTTGGCACACGATAAACACCTTATAGTTCACATTATTAGGCATTTTGGTTGTTTTCTCAAGCTCTTATGGCAATTCATACTTCATGAAGTTTTGCTTTGCCATAAATACTAGCTAAGCTATGTGGACAAATATTTATGTTATTTATAATCTTTGATCACTATTTAAATTCCTATAGTTTCATTATTTATACATTTTTTCATAACTTCAAGATTCTTTATCCATAAATAATAATATTCAAAATAACAATCAATAGTTATTTCTTTTTACATTGTACAAAAGACATTTGAACACAACTCTCATGTTTCATAATACTTCTTAACCAATTTTATACCTGTAATCATCTCAAAAATCTTACCATGTTATACATTTTATAGAAGTCTATATCCATGCATCTTTTTCATTGCATACTACAATTACATATCATAAATTACTATGTCTTTTCCTTTTACAATTATTCTGACCTGCATTGATTACCCCCAATATGATTTGTGTTTGCAAGTACACAATAAATAAATTATTCAACTAAATAAACCCCTTGAAACAATCCATGGTGTTTCAATTGTTATCAAAAGAAATTGTATTTCTTCATACTGCCCTCTTAATCTGTTTGAACAACAAAGCAGCATTTTGAGTTTAAGAAATTGTGAGCAATATATATAGATTTGTGTGCTCTATTTAATTAGTTTCCCTACAGGCAGTAGCAGCAGACATTACTTCTTTTAGCAAGGAACTAATGTTCCTAATCTTGCAATTTCTGGATAAAGAGAAGTTCAAGGAAACTGTACACAAGTGAGTTTACAAACATAAAAGATAACCACCTTTCTTATAATAGTTTTCCTTTTATTTGTATCACCTTTGATCAATTGGTTTGCATATCTAAAACCTAGGAATGTGTAAAGAATATAGTTCCCATGATTGATGCTTGAGCATCCAACCAAATTGATTTTTTTGAACATTGTTCGTCTCACAAAATCTCGATATCGACAACGAACTGGTGGATCCGTCAGCTCAAGAAATTTTTATCTCTCAGGTAAGCACAATGCTAGAGGAAAAATAAAGTAAAGATAATAATTCTTGCAGACTCTGTAGCAGGAAAATACAAGTAAAATTTGATAGCTTAATTCTTTTATAATTTTCTTCAACGTGCTTTGACACAGTTCTTTTTAAATATTTCTTATAGGCCTATGCATCGAAACATATAATTACAATATCACAGCTTCAAGTTGCAGAATTACGACACTCACTCGAAGCTTCAAGGTCTGTTCTTATAACCAAGATCCATGTACAGGCAAATTCAGACACAAGAGTACAAGCTATTTTTTCTTCTTATACTCATTGGAAACATACTAGCAGGTGCACATGTTATCAAATTCTTTTTCTTGGTTATCTACAAATATAATTAATTGTTAAATATAATCTAATATCTATAGTTTACTTATATTATAGCTTATCTAATACTAGTTTACTAAATCTTTGATATCATGGTTCATGTTGCATCTTTCCCAAGCTTAATATAGTTCTAAAGTTGATTCAAGTTATGCATCATAAATTGAACAAAGATTGGAGTAATGCAAAAACTCTAGATTTGGTGAACTGATATACCCTGCTAAAAAGTTTTTGAGAATAGCCTCAATTATTTTTTTGTATAATTTTGGATATTTTGCAAGAGCCCATGTTCATTTGATTCTTGATTCTTCATGTAATTGATGTAATATTGCTAGTCCTATTAACAAATGTGCTTATGTATTGTAGTAACTAGTAAGTACTAATTCTGCAAATGGTTTTCCAAAGCAATAATAAGACTAACATTATGATTATGTAATCATTGTTTAATCTATTTCTTTCACTTCTCTTGGGTTTTATCTTTCTTAGTACTTTCAGAAATATAAATTATTTGACGATTTGTTTGTTGTTGTAGAGTCCATAGTCAGCCCATAGTGTTCAAGATCAATATGTGAATTTTCCAACGCCAATGTGACCTTCAGGCATAGGGGTAGTGCAAACACCATACCCAAAGGTATAATTTCTCTGTTGTGGGATGGTATCCTGTGATATAGCCTCTCAACTAGATTAGTTAACAGGACAAACAAATTTCACAATTTGTCATGGGATTCAAATTTACTTGACTTTTCATCATAAGGGATTTTGTATTCATTATTTAAAAGCTCTTCAAGGATTTTAGGTAATCACACAACACTTTGTATGGTTAAAGTAGATTTAGATTCCTAGAAAATTACGTGAATTGCAACTTTTACCTATTGTGTAAATTATATCTTTGCAAAAGTATTGTATTCAAGAAGTTGATCCAGCTCTATGTAAATTCAGATCTCTTATTTAGGTTCCCATGAGTATTACGGATTAGCACCTTGGACATTTGATTTTTAGCTATCTATTTTTGGTTTCTTTGATATATTTGGCAATTTTACCTATTTGATTCAGTGATAGATCACAGTAGATTCATAGTGATACCTTTGACATATACTTATTTATGAATACTAATTGCAGCAATTCCAACTATGTTTCAGACCAAATCATATATATAAGTGACCAAACACATAAAGGCACCTTTTTGTGGAGACAAATTGTAGCACAAAAGAATAAAAAGTAAGTTTTCTTAAATAATATGGTTCTATACACATCCTCAATTTTTTTAAATCTTCATAGGCAAATACATATCTTCCTAACATTTTTTGGCATTGTAAAGTGGAAAATTGGACCCAAGTGACTCCCCACCTAGGAGAGAGAAAGGAAGTCAATAGGATGATTTTCACTTGGAAGATACTTTACAATCAAAAGAGGGGCTTGAATCTACTAGATCCAAATCCAACGAAAATAAGGATATGAATGTGATTTGCCCTCTTTTGTAAATAGATATGTTGACTTGTTGACTATGTAGAAAAGAGAGATAAAATGGATGAAATGAGGAGCTACCGGTTTGGGATTGCACTGTAACATCAGATTTGAGATATTCAGACTAATACGGATTTGCCCTACAAATTTGGAGAAAATTCATCAGGACAGTGTTGAAAGTGCACACGGTCCTCTGAAAAATCCGCGTGCCGAAAAGGGTTTTTTTGCCTCTGTAAATCAAGTCCAAAACTAAAATTACAGCTGGGCACCTGCAAACTACATGCTTGCAAATGAAAGTTGTAATGTTCCTTCAATGGATGAATGAAGAAGACACATGAAGAACTTGATAGATTCTTGAAGACTTGAATGCTTGATGCTTGAGTATGTCTTATGTATCTCGCCTATCATATATTTCATTTATATCGAATGAGGTAATTGAATCACCTTTTATACATGCCTAAGAGGATTCATTTTCATCCATCGAAGGCCAACAAAGAAAGATTTAAATCCTCAAAGAGGAAATCATATTTAAGGGCTAGATAGACCCATCTTAGGGCCACCCTAAGAGGGAGGACAGGGGTGCCATACCCCTATCCTAGGGGGACAAAGGTGCCACACCCTTGTCCTGCCCTATCTTGGGGCCTAGATAGGGTCTTGAGGCAACATAAGGGTCACAATAGGAAGAGACTCATGATGAAAGTGCAAAAAGATGTCTCAGTCAAGTAGAGAGATGCAGTCACATAGGTGAGGACCTAAAATGTGGTTGAAATTGTGGGAGTTGCAATTTTATGATGCTACATTTTGCCCCCACTTTAGCAGGAGTATGGCTTACACCAATATTGACGGTAAAGTAGAAGAAAGAGAGGGAGATGAAGATGAGAGACACAGAGCAATACCACAAGGAGTATAAGACATCACTAATCTTGAGGGAAAAAAGCTCCTAATCTTAGGATCTTAACTCACTCAAACATATGCAAGAGCACACAAAACAAAAGGAACAAGACAAACAAAACAAGACAAAGCACAAAAGACACATGACAAAGACAAAAAACACAAGACCACACATCAACTAGCCAAAGAGACCTCGATACAAATGTCTAAAACAACTAATTGAAACACAAAGACCAATGCCATCACATAAAAGAGAAAAGATAACATCATCCATGAACCGTCAATAGTGAAACTATGGGTTCATGAGAAGAAAGATGAACAAGAGGACACCATGGACATCTCACCCCTAGAATTAGGTGATCCACAAAGAAAAAGGACATGGAAAACTATCCCCTAGTCTTTCTAGGAGATCCATGTAAGGGAGGAAGGTGAAAACGCTGTTAGTTCCACCCAACCTCATGCGCATGTGTGCTAGTGAGGTTCAAAATACCTCATAGGAGTCTATGCCCGAGTATGCTACAACCCATATAAGATGTATAATACAAATGTTAGGAAAGGCTTGACCTCTCTCTCTAAGAGACCGTGCTCTGGTTCCAAGAATAATCACCCTACATAAGAGAAAAGAAGTGGTGACATCTCACTTTAAGAGGTTGTGCTCTGGTTTTGAGAATGACCCACTGTTCAAGGGAAAAGCGGCAACATCTTGCTCTACGAGGCTACCCTCTGGTTCTAAGAATGTCCCATTGCTCAAGGGAAAAGCGGTGACATCTCACTTTGAGAGGGTACCCTCTGGTTCCGAGAATGTCCCATTGTACAAGGGAAAAGTGGTGACATCTCACTCTAAGAGGCTACCCTTTGGTTCCGAGAATGTCCCACTGTACAAAGGAAAAGTGGTGACATCTCAATCTAAGAGGCTACCCTTTGGTTCTAAGAATGTCCCACTGTATAAGGGAAACAATGCACAAGAGAAATATAATACAAAAAGAGCAGTGTGGGTGCCCCCCCTTAAGATGTCAACATTGTTTAATGTTGATATCTTAAGGAAAGTAGAACAAGGATACCTTACTTTGACACAAAGAAGATATCCATCATGCAAAAATTCCATACATCCAAGCAAGAGAGGGTATATTATTCAAGCAAGGACAAGATAGTTGAAAAGAGATATCTTGCTACATGTGTAAAGGAGATCCTTGGAAGAGAATAGATCTTTGTTCAAAAGACATCTAGCCCCCAAGAGGAGTTGTCTTAGACAAATATAACATCCTCTAGAATGAAGTAGTGAATAGAACAAGAATTCAAGCCTTCATCCTATTGCTAGGTGAAAGGGATTATTGGCAAAGGATGACTCACTTTTATCCCAATGGGGATGGTTAAATTTATTATAAATGTACATTACCAAGTGTAAAAGAGGTTGTAGTCAAGGACTTACACCTCTTTTATAGGAAAGACCCCTTGAGAAAACAATAAAAATTTCACACAAGGAATGACATCAAGTAATAAAACTCAAACCATCCACAACATAGGAAAGAGTGGATCGTTTAAAAGAGAGAGAGAAATATCATTGCCCCCCAAGTGTAGGAACAATGAGAAGAGCTTACACAATCTTCTAGAGAGAGATTAAACATAAGGAAATGCACAATGAACTTACATGAACATATGCAAAATAAACATCTCAAGAAGTGCTAATATTCTAAGAGAGGAAAGAAAGAGCATCACATATTTCCCCAAGAGGGATTAGTCATAAGAACATACCATTGTAAGAAATGATAATCACATATGAAAAATGTAGCCTCTAAAGGAAATAATGATATAGAAAGAAAGAGAAAGGAGCGAAATCCTTGTCCCCCAAGTGAGAAGAACAAGGAGAAACGTTACACATCTTCTAATGGTGATTATTTTCAAGTGATATGCCTTCCTAGTGGAACAAACCCTCTCAAGGAAGGATCATGTACTTCACAGGAGATCATTCCATGCTAGGGGTATATCATACTTGTAAATAATCGAAACCATAGAAGAGGTAAGTTTTCAATAGAATGAGGGCAAGAGAAAAAGTGTATTACTTGTTAAAGATGCTCCTCTTCAAACAAAGATGAAAAACCAAAGAATAATTATACACTCATATAATAATAAATCTATGCAAGAAAGGAGATCTAATAATGAATAATGCACAAAGATAAATTAATGGGAAGAAGAAGGAAGAGTGGGCCTCATGTTGGTACTCCAAAGTATTTAAAATTGAAACAATACCACAAATTATAAAGAGCCCCCAATTAAGTTGGCTAGTTATGTCATAAGGTGAAGAGAAACATGGAAAGAAAAGAAGTGCTAAGGCACTATGTTCATATCAAGGAAGAAGGCTAGATCTATTGTAAGAGAAATTCATGCATAATCATATTTTTTTTGAACAAATTTCTTAAATGCATGGAATTTCCAAAGAGAATGTGAATATGAATCATGAAAAATGCAATATTCCTCACCTTTCACTTGCTTAAGATTCTTGTTTTTGGTTTTAGGAGGAAATAAAATAGTCTTATCATATTTCAATCTCCAATAGATTCTTAAAGCTAGTCTTTCAGGATGATAAATATGTTTTAATTAATTTTCTTGACATGGAGGAGAAAAAATATTAGAAGAAGAAGGATTATTATCCACGATTCTAATTTTGCCATTGTTTATGCCATCTTGAATATATTTTTGAAAATCAAGTCAATCTTCAGCATCGCGATCATGGGTTTGATGAAATGAGCAAAAAAGACATTTTTAAGAAGAAGCATTCTTGTGGGCTCTTTTAATTTGTTGCCTTTGAAGATAGTTCTTAAAGTTTTCAAGCCTATGGATTTCATCCTTAGAGAGAGAAGCATCGCCTCCTAGGCCTTCTGTAGTAGCTTGCGCGAGAGGGTTTATAGGGACATTAATTCCTCACTCAAATTTCCCAATTCCTTGTCCTCTAAAACCTTGTTTTTTTATTATATGAAACCCATGACTATAAGAATGTTGCAAATGGAAAGTTGGGGGGATAGAATCATGAATTTATTTTAAATCTAATTTGTAAGGGGGAATAAAAGGATTTGTAGATGAAGAAGGAATATCATGTGAAAGGATAATATTATTTCCTTTGTCATTCCTATCCTTTTTGGGAGATTTGGGATGAACATCTTCATCATCTAAAGGTTCATCTTTACTAATTTCTATGTGAGGGGAAAGATCATGAATGAAATGCATAACATCATCCTCTCTATATATATTTTGATGTTGAAGATAGGTCCTAGGAGAATAAGGAGGGTCTAAAGATGTAAGAATGTTAATATTTTGATTTTGCTCGCCTTGCTCAAGGGTATGTGTATGAGAAGAAGATGGGCCAATATTACTTTCCAATGATTGCTCTTTTTAAAAAGGATCATTGGTTGATATAATAGCTCTCATCTTATTCACACAACACCAGAGATTTTTTTAGTGGCGAATCTTCGCCAATTGGCAAATTCCGCATTTTTTTTTTTGAAGAAATGGCAAATAGTCTGGGGCAACATAGTGGTCAAATCGCCTAGAATTTTGGGGTTAATAGTATACTATATTTTGGCTTCACCATTGACCACACACCATTCGATGTGCATGCCCGTAATATTCTCCTAGAATCACTCAGACGTGGGTATTAGATCACATTCGTTATTCACCAAAAATAGTAAAATGGCCACGTACCCAGGACCTAATTCATCAATGGTAAATTAAATGTTCATTGCACGCATCAGCCAAATTCTCCAATATCAATTAAAACATTATAAGCATTCGAGGACCCATTTCGTCCTACTTAAATCAAGATGCATTTTGAAACACCCGCGCAATTCGCTGAAAATGCAATCATGGATTGATATAAATACACTCTTTCTTATAATTTGTTTGTATCTGATTAATAAATTTAGGATCTCTCGATTCACATTCCACAATTTGAGTTGGAATGTCAAAGTTCATTGTAGGGCAGAGGGTCAAAGTTCCAATCCTGCAACATAGGCCCAAGCATTCCTAATTCCTCATTCAGAGAATTGAGAGGGCATAAAGGTAAGTAATCATTTCTTCATACTTGATAGTATTATTTTTAACTTTTAATTCATAGTGAGAGCTCAAGACTCAATATGTCACAGTCAGACATGGGTGAGACTCCTCAGGGTGGTGAAGGGATTGAGATGTCAAACAAGGGTGAGACTGAGACTCCTCAAGGTGGTGAAGGGATTGGGAGGCCATCAAAACACCCAAAACTTAAACTTAAAGATACTACCATAAAGTCTTTCTTTGGAATTGGCAAAGTTTCCAATCCATCAACTTCTACAGTTATAGAAGCCATTCACAGTAGCTCACCACCACCACAAGGTGGGGTTGTCATTGATTTAAATGCATCAAATGAGGATGAAAATATCGACACAATAGAAGATGTTCTAAGGGATACACACAATGAGATAATTCACTCAGATGCAAATGCTAGTACTGAAGATGATGTTGGTAGGAAGAAAAGAAAAAGGAAAGTAAAACTGGGGCGAGAGTGGGAGATGACAAGGAGTTTTAAGATTGATTGGGTAGAAAAGTACCCATTCATTGAACCAGTCCCAAACAATGATGAACAACCAATAGAATGCAGGTGTAAGATTTGTAGTTGGAAAACTAAAAGAGAGAAGAAGATGTAGCTAAAGCTTGACACCATAGAAAATCATAGTGGAAAGGTTTATGAAAAATAGATCATAGACAGATAGGAAAGACTAGTAGTAAGATGGAAATCAAAGGAAGAATGTCTTCATGTTAAGTATGCTACAAAATATGAAGAGAACAACCACAAAATGACACTGATTGCTAATAGTCGATTTATAAATACAATCAAGACTGGGCTTGAACATGCAGCGAAAGATGCAAACCTTTCAAAGACTGTTCAGATGAGTGTTATTTTTCATATTCTGTCGAGAGGGCATCCTATGAAAGATTTCCTAGAATATAATAATTTATTATCTTTTTTGAATGTTCCTCACTATCTTATGTCACAATGGTCAATAAACGCTGGATGGGAAATGGAAAACTGTCTTGTTGAGGTGGAAAAGAAAAATTTACAAGAGAGTGTAAAAGAGTCAAATTTCATTTCATTATCCATAGATGAAGTTACTATGGTAGATAACACTGCTTGGGTTTGTATACATGTGTATACTGTAAAGGAACATGTCTGCCGAGCTCATCTACTCTATGTTCATAAAATGAGGGGCAATTCAACAACAAAAACTTTATATTTGGAAGTTAAGAAAGATTTGAATGAAATTGCTGGTATGGATGACTTGACAATTGCCAACAAGTTCGTGTGTGTTGGAGTTGATGGAGCTGCAGTAATGCAAGGTCAAAGGACCGATCTTTGCGCAAGATTACAAACTAGTATTGCACCATACATGGTTGGCATTCACTACATGGCCCATCAAATGAATTTAGCATATATAATTGTAATCAATTTTCCTACAGTGTCAAAAGTTGAAGATTTGGTCCATGAGCTCCACTCATACTTCTGCCAAAGTCCTAAACGTTTTGTAGAATTTCAGATTTTTGGTGAGGAAGTAATAGCAGGAAACAAGATTCTCAGGGATGTTGAGACCAGATGGATCTCCTTGCATTGACCAGCAGAATGAGTTCTAATGGAATATCAATCCTTGATCGAACTTATGTATGAGCAATGCCTCACAGTAGACAAAGCTCCTGATCTCTTACATAAGTTAAGTGATATAGAGACTTTGTTAACTTTAGGTAGTCTTCTCCCCATGCTGGATTCAATGAACAAACTTGTTAAGAAAGCCCAAGAAAAAACAATGTATATCAATGAGTATAGCACTCTATATAAAATGACATGCTTGAGCCTGGATGGTCTATATTCATATCTAACAGGACAAATAATTACAGATTTGAATTATGCTGAAATTTTTTTGCATTTCAATACAAAAAATGAGTTACGTGTCTTTGTAAGAGGATTTCAGATACCAATGCACCAATCTAAGAAGGGCAAGCGAGGCAAAGCACTACTAGTTAAAAAGGAAGATTTTGACAGGATTGTTAAATCTGTTAGTGATAATTTGAAGTCTATTGCATATGAACTTTCAACTGAGATTCATGAAAGATTCCCTTGAGAAGAAATACTTGAAGCCATGGGTTGTGTGTATCCTCAATTTTGGCATTTAATTGGAGATAATCCAAATGATGCAAAGGTGTTTCATAAAAAAATAGAGGAATTGATATTGACATTTTCAAAAGATGCATACTGCAATGGACAACCGATAGAGGGAATTTTAAATTTAGGTCATCTTAAAAAACAATATAAACACTTTGCATTGACTATGAAACAACAGCTGATTGACTTGGAGAACCCATTTGAACTTGGATCAATCACAAGACTTTGGAAAATGATAGATCAAAGCGAAGTATTGTGTATTGAAATGCCAAAATATTTACATCAAAACTTGCTAATTTATGTCAAACAATGATATTGGGGTCGGTGGAAGATGAGAGAGTTTTCAGTGCATTAGGGCTTTTGAAATCAAAGATCAAAAACAAATTAGACAAAAATTTGGAAACTTGCTTGAGGTTGTTTGTAACTCAGTATAATGTTAGAGATTTTCCATATGATAGGGCACTAGGAATCTAGAATTCTATGCATGAAAGATGAGGGTTGTGCAACACTTTAAAAGCTAGTGGTGCTGCTGCTAGTGCTAGTGCTGAGACAAATGATGGAGCACAGACTCAGAGTTGACATGAAGATGAAGAAATTATTGAATACCCGACTCAGAATGAAGATGAACCTATTACTACTAGTCAGTTTCCAGATCTTGAGTCCATTTGGAATTAGAAGCCTTAGACTGAGTCACTTAAGTGAATTAGCAGTCAGTTTATAGGCATTTATAATTATACTACAGTTCTTGAGTCATATCACAATTTCAATTTACAATACTATAGTTGTCATTGATGATTTTTGATATTGTATTCCTTGAATTTGTCAATCAGAATGGATACTTATTTCATATTTTTAATTGTGAATTTGAATTATTAGTAAACAATTAGAATTTATTTTCTGAATTATTAGTAAACAATTGAATTATTAGTAAATTGGTTCCACATTATGTTGAACATGAAATGCAACAATTTGTGTCACAAGATCCATAAAATTATTCATATTGCATAACTGTTAGAACCTTTCTACTGTTCTACATTAAATGTTTAACATGATGTTCATGGCGATTAAGGTATTGTGTTTGTTTTTTGTCTTAGTTGGCTAGTAAACCGAAGTTGTTGTGTGTTGAAATCTAAGTTGTCCTCTCTTTATTTGTTCATGTCAATGTCAAGTGTGGTCAAATGGTTGGTCAGACAATTAGACATGTTTAATGTTTCATCTCTAACTCGCAAATAAATTTCATGTTTAACAATTTAAGTGGTGAGTTAGCGAGTGTTGGTTTGGGTTTAAATCGTGAGGTCTCTAGTTTTTTGGGTGATAGCATTTTTTGTTAGCAAGCTAGAGATTGTTAATGAAATTGCTTTGGTCGTGAGGTCTCGAACTGGTTTGATGCCATGCATTATAGCCGCAAGAGTTAGCGAGTAAGTCATTAACATAAAACATCAATTTTTGTTGGTACTCCCTGGGTTGCTGCAGTCAAGAGATAAATAGTTTTGATATTTTATGGTTATCGCTAGCTTGCAGGTTCTTTATCATCAAGTCAATTTAAGTCACGAGCTTGCAAGTACTAGGAGATTTTAGTTGTCTCCACCTTGCAAGATGTTTTGCACTTGACCATTTTATGTTGCGAGGTTGCGATTGGGTTTGATTTTATGTTATCGCAAGGTCGCGCGGTGTTCACATTTAATTCATTTTAATTTGCGATCATGTGATGTGGTTGTTATCGCAGCTTAGTTGGTTTCGTCACTTGCTCACAGGTTTTGAAGTTGTTTAGCATTTTATGTTGTGATCTGGCGATAGGTAAGTTTTGGTCATATTTTGTGGTCATCACATGTTCGCGAGTTTGTAAGTCTTAAGTCAAAAAGTGTTGCAAGCATGCGATGGCATTTAAGTGTCTTGTTGTCATGGGATCGCAAGGGTTTAAGTAAAATTAAGTTTCAAGTTGTGAGCTTGAAATGAAATAAGTTATTTTTTTAGATTTGCAGTGGTCGCTAGCTCGCAGGTAAAGAAAGAATATTACAAATATTGTTGCAAGGTTGCGACTGAAGGGCTTGATGAAGATCAACAGCTATTGGTCACTCATGAGATTCTTTGAGGATTCATAAAAGGGGTTGTGAGCTTGTAGTTAAGAAGATGTGGTAGCATTGTCACTAACTTGTCGGTTACTTTCCAAATTGTTATAACCAATTCCGAGTGTGCGATTAAAGATGGGGATTGACATGTGGACTTGTTTGCCGAGTTCTGTAAAAGTTTTGAATGGAAATTGCAATCAAATAGAAGGGCATGAATTCAAATTTTGCTCGAGTACTTCAGGTTTGAATTAATGCCACAGTAGCTATTTCATGCAAGTGTGGCAATTAATGAGACTTGAGAGAAGTGACGGCGCCCAAATACCATAAATTGTATAATCGAGCTGAGATTTTGTATAATTGCATTAATGCATTCTATCTTCGAGGTAATCCAGTGAATTGATCTCTACAACAACATTGGAGAATTCAAAGTGTTGGGTGTGGGAAAATTTCAGAAAATTGCTTAAGTTTTTCTCTTGCAGCTAAAATGACCAAGGCGATGAGTGGAACTGGATCCCAAGGCCACTGAGGAAAAGAAGGATAAGAAATACAAAGAAGAATTTGTAGATTTACTACAAGGAACTTCCGTTGCTTTGAATACAAATGATTTGACATGGAAAGATTTATGGAGCCAATGCAAAAACCCGACCATGCTTCATATGACTGGTTCTGCTCTGTTTCATTATTTCTGGAAAAATAGGGTTTGTTACAAGCTAGGGTTGTCGTTGCACCAAAAGATCAACCTCTTAATGCCCAATACAACCACTAGACTTTTAGAATCCATAGGAGGCTGTTAAACCATGTCATGAATCCCCACAACGGATGCTAGTCCACTGCCAACAATCCCCCTTCCAGCGTCACTCGTCGTGGCCTGCATGATTCGAACCTATGACCAGGCTCTAATACCACTTGTTACAAGCTAAGGTTACCGTTACACCAAAAGATCGACCTCTCAATGCTCGATACAACCACTAGACTTATAGAATCCACAGGAGGCTATTAAACCATGTCATGAATCCCTGCGAGGGATGCTGGCCCACTGCCAATAGGGTTAAGGGTGTCCTGATGTCAAACCCTTGGGATTTAAATATGGAAAAGTTAATTGTGCTAGATGTGTATGTTGATGTGGATTTGATCAAAGAGTTGGCCAAACGCTATTGCCTAATATCTAGGGTAATCAAAAGAAAAAACTAGTTTGCTCTAGTTTCAATTAACAGAGCTAGCTTTGTTGAAGCTTTCCAGATTACTTGTGCTGCATGTACAAATATAGATTTGGAGCGGATTATAGAGGATTATGACAAATAAAAAGTTGTTATCAAGAAGCATGCAATGCCCAGATTAATGCCTAGGGTGAATAGGAAACCGGTTATAATTCCAGATAGTATCGAACCACCATTTGACATCACACCTTTCCGCCATTATACGCATTGTACAATCTATGGTTATGCAGAGTGTTGGATTTTGATGGAGATTCAATAGTGTTAGCTGAATTACTGATGATGGATATGGACATTCAACACCCCGATGTTAAAAAAGATTATGATTATGTGGGCTATGTGGTTGAACACATTCATAATACTCTAGTTGAAATTTAGAGTGGTGCACCCAACCCTACATTCAAGCATTATTCATTGCTGATACATTTAATCTTTTTCTACAATGTTGAGTTCATGGATAAAGAATTGGAGCTTTTCAAAGAAGAATTAGGTGTCTTAATGCCAATACAAAGATGGACCTAGGTTTGGGATAGTAGTTTTCCCCATTCTTCTTTCCTTTTCTTTGAAAATTGGATTGTTTTGCCAATTATGGAAATGCTAGAAATAAATAGGGAACGATTGTCAATTAATGTTAGGAGAGTTTTGAGACCTTACCAGTATGTTCCAAACTAGTCTATTTCACATAATTGGGGGGACTTTTTCTCTTTTGATAACTTTACGGTGAACAGAATCTATGGATGTCCTCAGCCTCCCCATATTTTACCAAAATTTGTTCCAATTAGGATTGCTTTTATGGAGTTCATTTGGCAATTGACCCTAGTTGAAAAAGAATACCTTGACAAACATAGGAAGGGTTCTCTTCTTCCTAGGCTTTGGGTTGTGTCTGATTTTACCATTGGTAGGAGTTCCTTTGATGAAGTAAACAATTTCCTTAAACAGTATAGGTTGGTTAATGTTGTGTCTAGATTTTGTGATCCTGAACAATTTATTAAATGTGCATTGCAAAAAATGACACCTTGGGCGAAAATAAAGGACCATGAACCATTGGATGATGAAGATGTGGTTATAAATTTTCTAAGAAAAGAAGAAGTACAAGAAAGGAGAAGAAAATGGAAAAATTTGATGAGATTTGAAGCATAATTGAAGGTTGTTGACCCTAGTTTCTCAGGTTTTTGCCCTGATAACCCGTACCTAGAGAGGATTAACAGAATGTTGATTTTATATGAAACTCTGATGGAACAAATGCCTCAAATTCCAAAAGTGGTTGCTTAGCAGCAAGACCCCCAAGATGGACATTCTTCATATGGAAAGAGGCCACTTAGTGTGTCTCCTAATGATGTAGAGAGTGGAGACGAAGTTCAATCTACTCGAGTGCCACCTGCAAAGAAACAAAAACCCAAAGAGGTCGGTACAATTGTCAGGAGAGACCCTGCTAGAGCAATTGTTACAGAACAAGGACACTACTTTCATCAAATAAGGACACATCTCAGAGAAGGAGGGTAGAATGAAGAATAGGGAGAAATAAACAAAGCCCTTGCTCAAGGCTTTGATGAGCATGTGATGTTGTCAAATGAGTTCATGAAAGATGATGACTTTATTAAGTCAGATGAATTTAAAATTTTTTTGACAAGGTTGAAACAAAATCAATTAAGACAAAATTTGATCATAGAGGAAGGAAATGTAGAAAAGAAAGAGGAGATCATCAAGGCACTGCAGCAATATGATTCTGACAGGGAGCAAATATCTGTAGAACAGGCAAGACAATTGATTAAGAGTACTGGTATGATTATGATGCCTGACTAGGATATCCAATCTATTTTTATTATTGATCAGATTAGGAAGCAAGAGGACCTAATGTTTAAAACTAAATTTGAAATTGGAGATGTAAGAAGAGGATCAAGATTTAATCCTAAGTCAAAGACACTTGCTGCTTGGTCTTTGGCCCCTTCCACTCGAAAGCCTCACCTAAATATCCAAGTAGAAAAGAAAGCTAATAGAATGATCTGGAATTTGCAGAACACAACTGACACAGAGATTGCCTCATTTTTACTCAAGTTTCTTTCATGGTTTTATCAAAATAGATGATTTGTCAAGAAGATACACAAAAACATATAGCCAATTGATTGCATTATCTAAAAAATATGAAGAGACACTAATGAAGAATGGCACTCTGGAGGAAGAGTTATTGGAGTTGAAAGAAAAAATTACAAATGAGCCCCCTCCAATACAAATTACAGAACAAGTACAAGAAATACCAACTGATGTGACAACAAAAATGGAGGAATACACAGAGAAAATTGAAAATATTGAAAATGAACAAAATGTCAAGGCTATTGCGTCAGGAATTCTGAAACATAGGATTAATGTCTTGAAAGGAAAATTGATGGTAGTGCATGATTTGCACATTTCTTTGAAAGAGGCAAGTAAAACATCCTCTGAGGTTGTCACTTTTCTTAGACCTTTGTTTAATGTTGGTCAGGAAGAAGCAGATTAATGGATAAGCTAGATACTACAATGATGTATAGTGACGAGTCCCCTCCCAATATCAATGGCACTAAAGACATGGTGGAGGTAATCAATGTAGCTTATGCATTTTTCATAGGGAAGGATGTGCTTATAAATGAAAAATTGCAAACATTTGGGGAAGGTTATAGTAAATTAGTGCCTTCAATTTATGGTAGTAATGGAGATTTGAAATCAGTTTCTGATTGGACCAGTGAATTTGATTTGATTCTGGAGGAAGAAGAAATAATCAAGCATATAGATGAACAGGTTGATGTTGATTTTCTTAACGATATGCTTGATTCACTATTCAAGGTTGAGGTTGACCATGCAAATTTTATTGTTAAGGCCAAGGCAGTTAAAGATGCTAGATGGATAGATTCAGTTGCAAAGTTGGAAGAGGTAAAGACATTTAGTTGACCAACAGACAAAGAGGTGGATAGGTGGCAAGCCATGCTAAAGCAAAAGAAGAAATGTCAGGTTGCTACCCAAGATTCCTCATAGTAATTCTAAGCTTGTTGAATCCTCATCTTATTAAAGGATTCCAAGATTAATTTGAGAGGGATGGCCATTTTTTCTTTTTGATCAGTAGAGAGGGATGGCCAGTTGGCCACTTTTATTGATTTTGAAAACTGTGATATAGTTATAATAGTTCAACTGTTTAAGAATTTGATAAGTGCATAGCTGAATCACATTTTGAATTTACTTTCTGATATCATTATGAATATAATATCAATATCATTTTCTATTTGAGATCTTCACATAATTGTCTTTGTGCTGAATTTATGTTTTCAGTATGAATTGAATGGTCAAGGGTTTTTCATTTTACGTACGAATTTGGGTTATGTATGTAATGGCATATTCATTCCTATTTATTTGTAAATGAATCTTATTGAAGTTTATTATTAGGCTGTCTTTCAATTGTAAGTGACTATATGCCCTAGGATAAGGCATTGGTTTGTTGTCTTGATGTTGACTTGGTGAAGTGACCTTCCTATTATAATAGTTGATTCATTTTGGGTGAATATATTTTCTTGTTTGCCTTTGATTATGAAATTGTGATTTTTCTATAACATCTATCATGGAATTGGATCCTCAAAAGACATTCCCTTTAATTGAGTTGCATGCATGTTTTACTAATTATGTTTTATTCCTATCTATTGTGGTGTTTGATACTTTAATTCTTAATACTCTTATGATTTTATATGCTATGGATGTTTATGTAATATATAGGGAGGTTTTCTATGACTATCATGTACATGCTTTCCCTCCTCCACAAAGTTGTCATTTACTCATACCTATAATCTACCCAACAATTACAATTAGGTGAATCCTTAATATGATTCCAGACTAATAGAAATTTTGCATTCCTTGGCATAATAGGAAGAATTAAATGAAAAATTACATACACCATAACAATGAAACAAATGAAAAAAGTTAAAATTCATGATTCTGATCATTTGAAAGAGATAGAATTATACACCGGAGAGAAATAGATCATAATTTAATTTCTATTGAATAAAATTACTACTTTTGTCGACCGTCACAAAATAAATTTATATATAACTCCTTCAAGAACCTACACAAAGCTTGACACTAAATGCTTTTCATTTTCTTTGTAAATGACTATACAACTTGCTCCCTTCACCTAGAGTCTACAATCACTACTGGAACCAAAAAAGGAACCCCAATGACTATACAACTTGTAAAAGCACTTGAGCCATGCCATTATCACCCTGATACCTTTAGATGGAATGTGAGATGTTACATTTTGTCCAACAGGTCATTTCCAAATAGAAGAGGAAGCCTTCATGCCCAAGAACAGAGAAAATGGAAAGAGGAGCTCGAGCTTTGATGCCCATGACCAGGGAAAGTGGAAAGAGGAGCTTTAAGGTAAATGTAATATGTTGGGGAGGGGTTGCAGCTTCCATGTCGTCACAAAGATGATTGGCTGCCACTCCCCACCCAAACAAATCCTTCTTTCATTCCTCTATGGGCTCCTTCTTCAAACCTCCTTCCATCCTATGGCAGAGTAGAAGCAGAGGATGTGTCATGCTTGGCTTTTCCTTATAAGAAAAGGCTTTCACACCCCCTCTGACAATCCTTCTCACTTTCACAACCCCTCTAACAATAAACAAACTCACGTAGGAGAAAACAAAAAAACACCCATCTGGTATCATAGAGCACACAACAACTCCATGCACGATCCTGCTCAAACATCATCTTCCTTCCTGAGGAAAAAACCACTCTAAGAAAATGAAAAAGGTTTCTTTTCTCTTCTACCAATAAAGTCACCACTCCATTGTATTTATAACATTTTAGCACTTCATTTGGTGATACTCATTCACATGAAAAATCATCATTTTGGTGTTTTTCAACATGACTGTAGACTCTAGAAGTCATGCCTATCAAATCCACTGCATCCTTCTAAGGTTCATCTATTGTGAATGATTTTGTTCTGATTTTATTCCTCCTTGATTGGACAAATTCTTCTTTAGAATCCCTAACAATAAGCAACCTGAGCTCTGATTTCTTAGAGAAATCCATGATCTCCCATCTCTAACTCAGAAGCTATCCAATCCTTTTATGCCTCTGAAACCGTTGTCCTCGCTTGTCTAATCAACCTCGACTCGGGAGAAACCTTCAAACTAGTCCCTCAGGAATGAGTCAGCATCCAAGCCTTAAAAATTCCTCGTCCATACTGTAGATGTATAAAAATGACCACATTCCTAAATGAATATTTAATGTTCATTTTATTCATTTCTCTATTTAGTTAAATCTAATTTAATTAAATTATCCACATTCCTCTATTTGATTAAAAAAATTATTCAATTTATTTATTTAAATTCACTTAAGCATTTCACATCATTTAATTGAATAAATCATTTTATTTAATTAAATACCTTCTCTCTACTTTTAATTAAATTTGCATTTAATTAAATAGTTCACCCCAAATAAATAAATCTAATTTATTTAATCCTCCACTTGCAACCATAATTGAAATAAAACAATTTATTTTAATTAAATTCTATTATCCCTCACCCACTTGCATTTTCCTACATCTCCCTCTTTCCTCCTAAACCCCCTTTCTAAATTCTTCTAGAACCTATCTAGTCCTAATCAATTAGCCTAAACCGTTTAATTATCCCCTTTCCCTAAATTTGAGGAGGTCACTTCTCAAATTTGGAGTAAAGTCTTCCAAAGGCATTAAAGCCTTAATGCCTTCAACAAGCTAACTTGTTGAATACCCCCAAATTTGGAAGGACTCTTACAAATTTGTCCCCAAGTTTGTAATATCCAAGCTTTTATTACAAATTTGTCTCAATACACATGCTAGATTTTGAAATTGTAAAGTTGTTGATCAACTATTTTATTGATGTCAACCATTTACTTAGGATCTAGTTTGAGGTATAATTTTGTCTGATGGCATTTATAGTGATGTGAGAATTGCCTTCAAGGTGAATATTTTCAACTCCTATCTCCTTGCCCAACTCTAAAGCCCTTAGAGTTTCCCTAAATTCTGCCATATTATTTGTGGAAACACTAATTATTTTAGATCATTCTACTAACATAACTCCCTCTTCACTTTGACCTACACAACCAATACCACTCGGGCCTGGATTGCCCTTAGAGGTACCATCGAAGTTCATTTTAATCCACCTAAGTTTAGGTGGCACCCAAACTAATTTTTGTCGAGTTTCAACGAAGTTATTTGAATCACCCCCAAGCAAAGGTTGGATAATTAGATCCTTTGATAGCTTGACCATTTTCCCATCCCAATTAGTGTAATAATTGCCTTTTAATGTTTTATTTTTTGCTACTGAATTTTCCAATTCCTCAATAAGTGCCTCCATCTTTATTATCAAGCAATCCCTAGGCATGGATTGATCTTTGAAAATTATTCAATTGCACTCCTTCCAGAGTTCCCATATAGATGAGAGGATTATTTACCATAGGTTACTAAACATCCCTTTTTCTTTTCATTTAGGGCACATACCAAACCAATCACTTAATTTGAGTGGGAAAGGGAATTGTAGATTGAGAATTGTGGTGAAGTGTTTCCAACAACCTTCTACACAAGGACATGAGAGTGAGATATGACCAACATATTCATCTTTACATTTGTAGAGTGGACATCTTCCAAGGCCAAGGATACCCAACTTGATAAACCTAACCTGTGTCAGAATTTTATTTTTATTATTTACTTGTATTATATTTGGCTTAGTTTATTTGTTTATTTAATGTCTAGTTATAATTGAAATGTCATATGCAAGAGTACAAAAATGAGATTATTATGCACTACCTAATTTTTGCATGCATATTCTCTTTCTCTTATTTTTTACTCGCCTTACTAGGTCCCCTTTGTTTATATTTTCTTCTAATATTATCAATGTCGACACCTAAAATTGTTTTATAATTAAATACATATTTATAATATATTTACTTATTTTATCCTAATGTCTTCTATTGATTAAAAAATAGTTTTACCCATTTAATTAATTATTATCCTTTTCTATTATTAATTAATTAATTAAATATTTTCTATCCCTTTCCTCTATTTAGTAAATAAATACTTCTATTTAATTAATTAATCCACTTACCTCTTTCCTTTTTTAATCCTATCCCTCTAGCTTATTCACATGTACCATAATCTAAATTTGTAGGCATGTGACAAGTGTTAATTGCCCCTTAACTGCTCTTATCCACATGTGATGCAGGAGCATCCTTGTTTAACAACAATCTTGCAGATCAACTAGAAACATTTATTTTCTATTTTGTTTGCAGTTTCAGTTTTCCTTTCTATTTGTCCCGATTTTGGCTCATCGGATCCTGTGGAGTTGGATTCTACTTGAAGATATGATCATCTTTCTTTCTTTCAAACAACATATCTTTTGGATCACTTTCTGACAAGATATCTATACCAGTTTCCATGACAGTTTCTTGTTACCGGTTGTTCCTTTGTTACCAATTGCCTACTACCTATTTTGGTGATCTACTGGAACCCATTTCAAAGCTTGCAGAGCCTTGGGTGTTGATCTCGATGTTTCTTGGCATGTGGTCGTCCTTCTACATTTTATCCTTTGGATTTTATGGTGGAATCTCTTGGTAGAGGCTGACCTGGTTCATTTTGCATGTTAGGTCTTGTTCTTCGGGTTTTGATGTTGGATACAATGGATCACTGAGAAGGAGGTGAATCAGTGATTTAAACAATTTTTACTTAATCAATGCTATATCGGTTCAATATGAAATACACAAGATGTAGAATGGTTACCAAAGCAATGTAAACAATGTGTGTAGGACAAATAACCAAAGGATTAATACATCACACAAATGAAGATGCAACACATAACACTAGATATACGAGAAAAACCCAATGTGGGAAAGACCTTAGTGAAAATAGTTGCTAGAGATCTTCTGCTCCAATCCAGCCTCACAATGAAAACATCTGATTACAAATTTTAGGGCACCAACCCAAGGAGCACCAACCCTTGATTAATGAGCACCAACTCAAAGGAGCACCAATCCATGCACAATTTATAGGTTACAACCTAAGGAGCTACAACCACTGCACTAAGCACCAACTCAGTGAAAACAATATTAAAACTTAGATCTACCAATGAGATCCTTGCTGCAAATAAAATTTTGCAACATTTTAAAGCCTTGCAGTATCGGTCTCTATCTTACCAGTCTATATCAACTCAACACACACTATAACTTATCCTTCTTGATGGTTCTAACTCTGCTTAATCTTATCTCCCTTTATTCTTTTGAATTCAAATCGCACTTGGTAACTCTCTATTAGGTACTGCTTCTTCCAATTTTTCACCTTTGCATTCTATGCTCACTCTGTTGGTTTGTTCCTTACACCAGTTTGCCCTACTTCTCCTTACTGGTTCAATCTTCACTCATAAACACTTCAAGAATTTTTCTCTTTTTGCTTATGGACAATAATTTCACTCTCTTCTTTTCCCTTTTTCAACAGCACCTCTATCTATCTTAGGTCACCATATTTAAAGTCAATATTTACCACCAAAAACCAATTCAAATAGAGGGTGGCTAAGGTTTCCTTCTTTTGACCAAATCTACATCGAATCTGATCAGGTTTGCCTTGGATTACACACTTGCATTGGGGGAATAATCCATCACATGTTTTTGATCTATCCAAAATATATTTACCAAAAATAGCAAACCCGGTCATGATTTCCAGCCTTGAAATTTGTTGACTCATTTATGACCCAGTTATTTCCTTCTCAAGGTCCTCTTGCAATATAATTTCCTTGCTTTGATCTAGGCACCAAAAACTCCTTGATCTTTCTCTATCGTTCATTCTTCCTTGAGCCGTATCAATTTATTATCGACCCATGATTTTTAGGTGTTTCATTTAATGTCGACTAACTGCTCCAACAACCAAGTTGATGGAAACTTCACTGACCTCTGCATGCTCACCACCTCAACTTCATGTGGCATCACATCAACATATACTCATCTTATCGACACAAGGTTGGTTTAAACCTGATCATTCATCAAACTCATACCGACACAAGCCCTTACTGGTGAGACCTTCTCCTACTGCTAACCGGTAGTGTACACTACACCAATAGAACAACATCACCTCCGGTGGTTTGTGATCTTTTTGTCACTCTGCCTCTTTATCACAATCATTATCACAAGCAAACATCCAGCCTTGAAACTAATTACAACTCGTCATACCAAGACACAACTTCATATCATCTCTTACCGATGATGTCACCGAGAGTCTTAATACCTACTTGTCTTCCACCATACCAGTTGACATTAATGACAAATCAATGCCAACAATCTCCCCCTTTGGCATTGATGTCAATATTATCTTTTTCACTTTCCCAATTTCTCTCCCCCTTTTGACAACAATGGCAAAGGGAACCTTAGTTTGACACCAATAATCTCTTCCTTGGCTACATCTAGTTAGAACACAATCTCCCCCTATTTCCATTCTTTATGATTCAAGAGTCTAAAGAGAGTAACAAAGATTGACTCCCCCTGAATCATACATCCTCCTACGCATTTAAGTGTTGCTGGATGGTGGGACAACTCCCATCTTTTGTGTTAAGTACTCAAATGAACCTAAAGGAAGTGGCTTGGTAAATATGTCAACAATATTCTCACTAGTTGGAACATATTCAACTATGACCTCTTTGTCTGCTACCTTCTCCCTCAAGAAGTGATACTTGATTGCGATGTGTTTTGTTCTTGAGTGCATGACTGGATTCTTGGAGATGTTGATTGCACTTGAGTTATCACATTTAATTAGAATAGGATCTGGTATCTCCACCTATATATCTTTCAATGTCTAGTTCATCCATAGCACTTATGAGCAACATGTAGCAGCAACTATATATTCGGCCTCAGCAGTGGATAATGACACTGAGTCTTGCTTCTTGTTGTGCCATGATACTAACTGATCTCCTAAGTAGAAAGCACCTCCACTTGTACTTTTCTAGACATCAATACCTCCTACCCAATCTGCATCAGTATAAGCCTGAAAAGAGAAGTCTTCTTTCTTTGGATACCACAAGCCATAGTTGATAGTTCCTTGTAGATACCTGAAGATTCTTTTGACTGCATTTAGGTGAGATAGCTTAGGAGAAGCTTGGAATCTTGCAACCATGCAAAATTCTTGTATAATATTTGGTCTAGATGTTGTTAAATATAATAGACTACCAATCATAGACCTATACAGTTTTTTCTCAAATTCTGGTGACTCATCTAGTTTGCTCAACTTAGAACCAATAACAATGGGAGTACTTACCAGTTTGTTGTCCTCCATTTGAAATTTCTTTAGCATGTCTTTCACATACTTGGTTTGGGAGATGAAAATTCCTTTATCCTACTATGAGATCTACAAACCAAGAAAATGGGACAACTCACCTAGCATAGACATCTCAAATTTTGTCTTCATCTAATCTGCAGATTATTTGCACATGATATCCTTGTCTCCACCAAAGATAATATCATCCACATATACAACCACTATAATCATGTGATCTCCATTTATCTTCACATACAAGTTGTTGTCTGCATTTCCTTTGTGGAATCCTTGCTCCTTCAAGTATTTATCCAACCAAGAATACCATCCTCTTGGAACCTGCTTCAAACCATACAAGGCGTTCTTCAATCGAAATACAAAACTCTCATCATCATGTGAAAGATAACCCTCTAGTGGTTCCATATATACCTCTTCTTCAAGGTTACCATTCAAAAAGGCAGATTTGACGTCCATTTGGTAAACTTGGTAACCTTTATAGGCAAAGAAAGCTACTACTTTATCATATCCACTTATTGTGGAGTGATAATTCAACCTTCGATGGGTGATCCACCTCATGTGGAATATTATATTGTTTCTCCTACCTACCCACACCTATTTCCTACCTACCCTTGTTTCTTATTGAGCCACATGTCATGCTTGTGTGCTCACATATCCCTAGCCTTGCCTATATAAGCAAGCTCATCTACATTGTATTTAATTTGATATTATTGATCATTTTCTATTGATGAGAATATAGTTTATTCTTGTCCTATATTGTGTCTCTATTTTGTACTTTTCATTGAGCTCTTGATCTTGGCAAAATCTCACATGGTATCAGAGCCATTGGGGCTTCATTGATTTGTCTTAAAGAGGCATTATTGCGACGTCAAGAGGTAGATCTAAGGAGCAGCATCTTTTGGAGGTGTCGTAGACCAGATCCGACCCTGCCATTGTGTCCAGAAGGTCGTTTCCATGAATTTCGGTTATAAAGTTGGCCTATTTTGGTGAGAAATTTTTTTTTGCCAATTTTGCTAATATTGTGTGAATTTCAAAATTTTTTTATTTTCCGAAAATAAAATTCGAAAAAAAAAATTTCTATAAAAAAAAATAAAATAAAAATCATCAAAAATTTTCAGAAAAATTGAAAAATTGAAAATAAAAAAAAAAGGTGCTTTTTTGGGGGGTCCGCAGACCCCCCCCCCCCCCCCCCCCGTGGCGCCCGTACCTTGCAAGTCTATCTCTACCGTTTGCCGCGTACCTGCCTGTCGGACTCTGTAATTCCAGACCTGCCGCAACCACCATGACCTATACCCATAGACCGTCACCACCGCCGCTGTGCCGGACTCTCCCGCTGGCCGCTCTGCATCTCCTGCCATTGCCCACGTTGTGTACGCCGTCAGCACCGCCACCATCCCCAGCTCCCCGGTAGCAGCTCCACCTGATGCCCGCTACCTCCTCTCTCGCGCTCGCTACCTCAGCCACCGCTGCTATCCCAGGATTCCGGTCCGCGTCCGGTAGCCTCCTCTCGCCAACAGTCAAATAGATAGGACTCGTGTCTGCCACGTGGCAGGTGGCCACTGGCTCATGGGTACAACCTGTGACATGTGACCTTTGTACATAGTGCCACATCATCCATACGGCTGCCATGCAGATGCCACATGGCTCACCCATTCAGCAAATCCGTACGGTACGGCTTGCACAATCACCTGCATAGTCACCTATCTAGTCAGCAGTCCGTACAGTACGGACGCCCAATCAGCAGAGAGGTGAAGTTTTGTGACGGTCATACAGCCGTCAAATTTAACATAGTGAATTGTTGACATCAACGCCAGGTCATCAATTTTCAAAATTTTTGGACCCCCCTCTCATTGAGCTTTTTGGATTTTGCAATTCAACATCAAATGGCCATAACTTGCTCATTCTTGCTCCTTTTTGGGTGCAATTTTTTTTGAAATAGGCTATAATTTCTTGTTCTCCACAGTGGTGAAATTTTTTTTTGATTTTGATGCACTGATTTTTTAGAAAATGCAGTTTTTGGTGACTATACCTAAGTAATCCCAGTTTTTGCAACTTCAGAGGCTTCATTTAGGGTCATATGACCTCCTTTTTAGGTGCCATTTGTTTTGAAAGTGCATATTTTTTCATCTACTTTCACATGATGCTATTAGATTGATGCCATTGTAAGTAGAAATTGTACTTTCAGATTTTGGCCATTTTTGGCTCTCTTGGTACTTGTATATTTGCTTGAATCTTAGTTAGATTCATTGCACTATTGATTGAAGTCTCTTGTATCTCATTTGGGAAGTTGTAAAATTTGCATCATAAGTCCACTTTGCCTTGTTTTGCAAGTTGCTCATTGTAATGGCACTAAGTATAAAGTGCCAAAATCATCACTTTGGGGGGGTACTTTGATTGATTGAATTTGGGGGGGTGTCTTTTGTGCTTTTGTGCTCTTGTGTTCCTTTTTTTTTTCTGCTATGGGTTCTTCTAAGTTTCCTCTCTTAACTCCACATAATTATGCTACTTGGAAAATTGATGCATGGAGTAAACTTATGGAAAAAGGACTCACTCATTACATTGATGGAACTATTGTTGCTCCCACTGATCCTAAGGTTGATCCAGTTGGTCACTTGGATTGGCTCACTAAAAATATCATGGCAGTTGGTACCTTAAGAAAGTATGTATCAAAGGATCTCATTTTTCATATTGAGAAATGTACTCTAATCAAGGATGCTTGGCAAAAGTTTCAAGACTTGTATGGTCAAGTTGATGAGATTAGGGGATATCAAATTGATAGTGATCTCACCATGTTAGATCCCAAGAACTTTGATACTATACAAGATTATGTCACTAAGGCAAATGAATTGAGGGCACAACTCAAAGATTGTGGCATTGATAAGAACGATACTCAATTGATATTCAACTTGATAGGCAAGCTTCCACAAGAATATGCAACATTTGTTTCTAGTTTCCAAACCTATAGGATGGCAATGGGTTCAAGCTACAAAATGCCTACATTTGATGCTTTCAATGAAATGTTGATGATGGAACAAACTAAGTTGATAAGCATGGGCACTCTTAAGGCTTCTAAGTCTCAAGCATTAGTGGCAAATCAAGGGAACAAAGGAAATCAAGGAAAGGACAACTCAAACAAGAAGAAATGGCAATCAAAGCCTAAGGACAAAGCACCATCTTCTCCAAAACAAGGAGATTCATCCTCTTCCAAGAGGGATAATTCACCAAAGAGGGAGAGACCTACTTGTGCTTATTGTAAAAAGATTGGTCATGAGGAGCATCGTTGCCATTCTAAGAAGATTGATGACCTCACACATATCATCAAAAAGCATAACATTGATTTGCCTAAAGTTTACAAGAAGGATGATTCATCAACTTCCACTTCCTTACATTCAAAAGGAAAAGGGCAAGCATTCATGGCTTCTACAAGTGGGAAGACTCACTTTTTTGGAACAAGAAAAGGAAAATCTCTATGTGCTACTATCAGTCATGATTTAGAGAGATGGCTTCTAGATTCAGGGGCTTCTCATCATATGGCATCTTTGCAGTCTGTGTTCTCTACATTTGAGCCTTGCACCATGCCACAGATTTTGATGGGCAATCATACATACATGGATGTGATTGGGAAAGGATCTATTGACATTGGGGATAACTCCTTCAATGATGTGTTGTGTGTACCCCACTTGATAAACAATCTCCTTTCTATCTATCAAATCACACATGGTGCAACTAAGAGGGTTGTGGAGTTCACACCTAACTCAATTTTCATTAGAGACTTGGAGACTAGAGCTATCATTGCAATTGGGGTGGTTGATCATGCATCTCAGTTATACTCCTTTTCAGATTTTATTGATGATGATGATTTCACATTTGATGATTCTACACATGATGATCACACTTATTGTGATGGTTCAGATTTTGAGGAGAACTTTGGACACTTGAACATGGGGATTCTCACATGTAACCCCATTCTTGAGTCTTGTATTTCATCTCCTCATATTGATATCACATTACCTATTACACTTGATGATGCAGATAGTGTGATAGTTTTGCCTTCATGTGATTCAGTGCAGCAGGATATTCATTGTCTTCCAGCTTCAGATTCATGGGATGATTACTTGACAGACATTGCAGGTTTGTTTGTGGAATCCTAAATTGTAGATTTGGGAGACATCATTGATGACATTCATCTTCTCTTTGATGAAGATGATCCTTCTTCGATTGTTGCGAGGGCACACTCTGACCCTCTTGTTCATTCTCTACATGATCATTCTTTCGAGGTTGACATGATTGTGGATACTTATGTACAGCAGTTGGAGGAGGTCTCTTTATGTTTTGAGGAGACATGTGAGTCTTTGGGACATGTTCTACATCCATCTCCACTAGATCTTGGAGTGCCTTTTTCAATAGTGTGGCATAGTTTACCACTTTTGGAGGGGGTATCTTTCAGCATCGACATGGGGACACTTGAGCAGTTTTCAGAGATTCCTTTCATCATGAGTTTTCTTCATATATCTTCCCTTCATGATTGGGGAGACTTCATGGATACACCTTTGGTTTTGTTTCTTCCTAAGGGGAGGAATGTTGTTCGACGTTCGTGGAGCAGTTTCTTCATACATCAAGCTTCTATCATTGGTGCAGATTCCACATTGGAGGGGGGTTTCCTAGCTTCTCTTCTTCTCTCATATGGGGGGGACTTTTTCCTCACATGGGGTTTTGTCCTTCACATACTTCTATGAGATTTCTTTGTATCTAGTTTTCATCTCTCTTTTGGGGGAGGGTTTTCTCCCATTGGGTTTTTCTCTCTTTCCCCACTTTGTGAGAGATTTCATTGCATTGGTTTTCATGCATTTGCATTTGTACATGGGTACCTAACATGGCCTCGTAGCCGGGACCCATCTTGCATTGCTTAGTTGCATTGTAGACTTAAGTGCATTCCCCTAAGTTGCACTTAAGGGGGGTGTTGGTGTAAATAATTATTCATCATGGATATTATTACACTTTACTTAAGTTTACTTAGGATAATGCATTTCATAGTAGTTTGGGTATGAGACACTTGGGTGTTTGTGCCACATTGGGATAGTGTGTGTAGGAGAAATTCCACCTTTTATGGTGTTGATCTTGTTGTTACACTCCACATTCAGTGGGTGATCCACCTCATGTGGACTATTATATTATTTCTCCTACCTACCCACATCTATTTCCTACCTACCCTTGTTTCTTATTGAGCCACATGTCATGTTTGTGTGCTCACATATCCCTAGCCTTGCCTATATAAGCAAGCTCATCTACATTGTATGTAATTTGATATTATTGATCATTTTCTATTGATGAGAATACAATTTATTCTTGTCCTATATTGTGACTCTATTTTGTACTTTTCATTGAGCTCTTGATCTTGGCAAAATCTCACAATACCCTTTGTCATACATCTAGCTTACACTTAGCAAATTATGCTTCAATCCTTCCACATAGTACACATCATGAGCCTTAATCTTTCCATAAATATTCAATGTACCACGACCTTTAATCTTGTTGGAGGAGTTGTCACCAAAACGAATAGAACCACCATTCCAATAATCAAGATTGATAAACTTTTTCTTGTCTTCGGTCATGTGATTTGAGCAACCACTATCAACTACCCATAAATTCTTCCTTTCAACATGTAGAGAAGTCTGCACAATCAAGCTTGACACTGTCTTGTTCTTCTCCTTCTCTATCAAAACCTGTTTCTCTTCTTTCTTCTCTTTTTCTGTCATCTTGTGTTCTGGTTTAGTCTCTATCTTCTGATCCAATACAATTTTCTTTTGCTCACTAGTTCTCAGCTTACAATGCCTTGCTGTGTGACCAAAATTTTGACACTTATAATATTTTACATTAGCATTGAAAGATGTATCCAAAGCATTTTTGTAGGACATTTGCACATTTCTCCTACACTCATAACTCTTATGACCAAACTCATTGCAATTATAGAAAGTAACATTTGTAGCTTGCAATGAAACAAATGAGTTTCTACTCTCAAAACTGGGATTTACATTGATTTTCCTATAGTCTATCATTCTATGACCGAACTTATTATATCAGTGACAATAACCATAAAAGTTTGGAGCATACTAGTTAGACTTTCTTGGTCCTGCAAATGACTGCCTCACTGGGGGTCTTCCTTTCATACTACTAACTCTATTGAATCCTTCATGATCAGCTCTTGCATTTCTTCTTGGGTCTGCATGTTAGTGCATTGAGTATGGTTTCCAGTTTATTGATTGTGTATACTAGTTTGTGTGATAATTATTGACAGCATCTATATACATCTTCTTATTGGTATCTTTTCTTACCATGAATGTCTTCTTCTCTTCACTTTCATTTGAAGAAGTAAACAATATCTCGTTACTGGGTGTGTCTTTGATATTTGAACTTTGACCCTCTTCAAATCCTAAGCCACCGGTATCCTTAGATTGCTTCTATTTGTTCAACATTGTGTCTAAAGATTCAGTGTTTCCTTCATATTTGAGTCTCCCCTTCATTTCTTCCTTGATTTTCTCTAATTCCTTCTAGAGCTTGACAATTTCTTCTTCTAGGTTCTGATGCTCCTTCTCCTTTTTACTTAAACCGATGCTAGTAAATTCAGAGATCCTCTTGGCTTCTTCCAATTCAAGTTTTAGATCTACAATTTCTTTCTTGGACTCTTCAAGAGATTTCTTCAACATCTCTTCTTCTTTAGGTGTTGTCTTTTTCTCCTTCTTCAGGTCTCTTCTTGTTTTCTTCAGCTCTTCCAAAGCACCGATGAGCTCTGCTTAAAGATCTACTTCTCCTTCTTTCTCTTCATTTTCTCCTTCTTTAGGTATCGGAACCTCTTGGGCCATGAAAAGGGTTGCACTAACATCATCTTCACTGCAACAGTCATTTGAGACACTTTCCTCATCGGTGGTATCATTTTCATGTGTAGAGATTGTTCTACTTCTGGTTGCCTCTTATACCATACTGATAGACATTATTTTTCCTGTCTTTACCATATGATCTTATACCACTTTATTTATTATCTTCACTCCTATCACCATAGGCACATTTGGGAACAAAATGTCCAATCTTTCCATAGTTGAAACATTTCGGGAGCATCTTGCCTTTGTATTTGCCTGAACCCATTTTGAGTCTTCTGATAAAGTTTGCCATGCTATCATCAGAATCTTGACTAGTTCCATCATGAGTGGACTCTTCTTTTCCTTTTCTTGATGTTTTTAATGCAACTTTCTTCTTCACAACATCAATATCGGCAGTCCTCATTTCATAAGCAGTTAGGGAACCATACAACTCATCCATTCTAAAGACTTTTAGATATTTTTCTTCTTCTATTGCAAAAACCTTTGTATCATACTTAGGTGTAAGGGATCTAAGTACTTTCTTCACTACTACCTCATCTTTTATTTATTCTCCAAGCCTTCTAATAGTGTTTGTTGTTTCATCAATCCTTTGGAGATAATCAACAATATTCTCTTCATATTTCATTTTCAAACCCTCAAGTTGTTCTCTCAATGTCTGTAACTTGGCTTCCTCGACTTTAGCATCGCCTTAAAAAAATTTCTACAACTTATCCCAAGTTGCTTTGGCACATGAGCAGTGCATGACAATAACAAACTCATTATCAGATAGCCCACTAAGAATAACATTATTTGTCTTAGCATTGTTCTCATATTTCTTCTTAGCATTTGGATCAGTAGGAGGATTATTGGGGATAGTATACCCATTTACAACTGACATCCATACATCATACCCTAGAGAGGACAAATAAGTTTCCATTCTAATACTCCAAAAGGCATAGTTGACACCATCAAACATAAGGGCTTTTGAGGAGGCTGATTAATTTCTTGCCATTGTGAACACTTGATAGGATCTACCCAAGCTAGAGTACGCTTTGACAAAATAGGGTACCTAGGCTTTGATACTGATTGTTGGATACAATGGATCACTGAGAGGGGGGTGAATCAATGATTTAAACAATTTTTACTTAATCAGTGCTACACTAGTTCAATATGAAATACAAAAGATGCAGACCAGTTACCAAAGAAATGCAAACAATGTGTGTAGGAGAAATAACCAAAGGATTAATACATGACACAGATGAATATGCAACACATAACAGCAGATATATGAGGAAAATCCAATGTGGGAAAAACCTCGGTGAGAATAGCTGCTAGAGATCTTCTACTCCAATCTAGCCTCATAATGAAAAGATCTTATTACAAATTTTAGGGCACCAACCCAAGGAGAACCAACCCCCAATTTATGAGCACCAACTCAAAGGAGCACCAATCCCTGCATAATTTATAAGCTACAACCTAAAGGAGGTACAACCCTTGCACTAAGCACCAACTCAGTGAAAACAATATTAAAACTCATATATACAAATGATATGCTTGCTGCAAATGAAAATTTTCAACCTTTAAAAGCTTTGCACTACCGGTTTCTATCTTACCGGTCTATATCAACTCAACACACACTACAACTTATCCTTCCTACTGGTTCTAACTAGATCCTTAATCTTCTCTCCCTCTATTTTGTTGAATTCAAATCGTACTTGGTCACTCTCTATCAGGTACTTCTTCTTCTAGTTTGTCAACTTTGCATTCTATTCTCACTCCGCCGGTTTATTCCTTACACCGATTTACCCTGCTTCTCCTTACCAGTTCAATCTTCACTCACAAACACTTCAAGTTTTTTTGTATTTTTTCTCAGAAACAACAATTTCACTCTCTTCTTTTACCTTTTTCAACAACACCTCTATCTGTCTTAGGTCACCATATTTAAATTGAAACTTTCCCTCCAAAAACCAATTCAAATAGAGGGTGGTTAGGGTTTCCTTCTTGTGACCAAATCTGCATCTAATCTGATCAAATCTGCCATGTATCACACACTTGCATTGGAGGAATAATCCATCATGCATTTTCCATCTGTCCAAAATATGTTTACCAAAAATAGAAAACCCAACCATGATTTTCGGCCTTGAAATCTGTCGACTCATTTATGACCCCATTGTTTCCTTCTCGAGGTCCTCTTGCAATCTAATTTCCTTGCTTTGATCCAAGTGCCAACAACTCCCTGATCTTTCTCTATCATTCATTCTTCCTCAAGCCATTTCAATGTGTTATCGACCCATAATTTTTTGTTGTTTCATTTAATATCGACTAACTGCTCCAACAACCAAGTCGATGGAAACTTCACCAACCTCTGCATGCTCGCCACCTCAACTCCATGTGGCATCACATTGACATACACTCATCTTACCAACACAAGGTCAGTTTAAACCTGATCATTCCTCAAACTCATACCGACACAAGCCCCTACTGGTGAGACCTTCTACTACTACTAACCAATAGTGTACACTGCATCGGTAGCACAACTTCACCTCTGGTGGTTTGTGATCTCTTTGTCACTCTACTTCTTTATCACAATCATTATCACAAGCACACAACTAGCCTTTAAACTGGTTACAACTCATCATGCCAACACATAACTTCATATCATCTCTTACCGATGATGCCACTAACAGGACCTTAATACCTAGTTGTCTTCCACCATACTGGTTGACATCAATGACAACTCAATGCCAAAATTTGATCCCTTTTTGGCCAACTGGATCCTTTGGATCAATATATTTATTTTTAATCATGCTTTAGAATGGAATAAATCATAAAATCAAGAAGTATCAGATAGATAGAGTATGCCTAGAAGATAGATCTTTCGATTCAAGGTCCCGGTGTGACCTATTCTACCAGGCCTATGTGCCGGTATGCTATATCTCGATTGTTACCAGTTGGATGTAATTAACTTTTATGCAATAAAATTATATGTTCAACATTGCCTCCATCATATCTATGTGTTTCCATTGTATTTACTCTTGTTGACCAATTCAGATTGATCTGCTTGAGGTCCCTCCTCACCAGTGACTTCTTCAAGTGGTATCAGAGTGAAGTTAGTTCTAGAGGTTGCATGTCCTAAATTTTGTTGTAGGGTTGTGGATTATGGATCCAACCTACAATTGCAGAGGACTAGCATGGATCAATGATGTGAAGAGGAACTAGGAATGATGGAGCACATGGGAATGCACACCCTGCTATAATGGAGATGTTGCAAGGAATAACAACCCAATTAGAAGCCATGGAGACAACCTAGAGAAGAGGCTGACATATTAAGGATGTGAGTGAAGATTAAGGAGAAGAAGCCCCGACAAAACAAGTGAACCTACCAGTAGTTGATTCGAAGGAGGAAAGTTTTTTAAGGGTTTTGAGTAGAGCGAACACTAAACGTCATTTTACCCCACCAAAATATGATATGAAGTTAGATTCAAATGATTTGATGGATTGGATTTCAGAGATGGAGAAGTATTTTGATTTTGAAAACATTGCAAAAGAGAGGAAGGTGAAGTATGCCTATACCGGGTTGAAAGGTCATGCATCTCTTTGGTGGGAGCATTTGCAAGTTGATAGAAAGAGAAGAGGTAAACAAAAGATTAAGACATGGGATAGGATGATTGCTAGACTAAAATAAAAGTGTGTCTCAGTGAATTATCAAGTCAATTTGTTTTGGAAGTTGCAGAATCTGAGACAAAAGGAATCTAGTGTGAAGGAGAACACTGAAGCATTTTACAAGTTGAACATCAGATCTGGACATGCTGATGATGAATTTGAATAGATTGCAAGATATTCAAAGGGATTGTGGATGTATATACAAGATGAACTTAGTATGATCAAATTAGAGAGTGTTGAAGAGGCTTACCAGTATGCAATAAAGGTCGAAGAGAAATTTAACAAAAGACATGAGCAGAGACAGAGAGGTAGAGGTGGAAGGTTTACCGAAGGAAGATTTCAAGGAGGAAGAGGATATACTCGAGGAAGAGAAACTAGTACAGATCATAACAAGGATAAGGAAGTGAGCAAGGAAGGTAAATCATACTGAAAGGATGATAGAAATTTCTACTAGAGGAGAGAACCAAATGGTTACCGGAATAAGAAATTTAGAAGACAAGACAAGAGGACATTTAGAGGAACCTACTTTAAGTATGGAGGAGAAGGAAACCGTTCATTTGAATGTAAGAAGATAGAGGCTACTAGAAGAGAAACAGTGGTGGAAGAAAAACCCATTAGATCAGACAATAAACTGGAAGATGGAGAACTGTTGATGATGAGGAGATTTTTGTGTTATACTGGAGGAGATGAAGAACCTGTTCAAGGCTAGATGTAAGGTATCCAGTAAGTGTTGTAAAGTTATTATTGATAGTGGTAGGCCATATAATCTTGTTTCAGAAGAGATGGTGAATAAGTTGAAATTGGAGAGATTGAAACACCCTAAGCCTTATCAGATAGCATGGATTCAGGATGAACATTAGTTCTTAGAAAATGAGCAGTGTTTGGTAAAATTAAAAATTGGGAATTATCATGATGAAGTTTTGTGTGATATTATGCCTATGGATATTTGTCATATTTTGTTGGGAAGACCTTCCTAGTTTGAGAGACAGGCAATACATGATGGGAGGAAGAATGCATACACTATTGTGGTCAATGGGATGAAGTAAACCTTATTACCTTTGGAGGAACCTTTGAAGAGTGAAGTTTGTACAAATGCCAGAATTTGTTTAGTAGATGGAAGAAAACTCATGGATAGAATGAGACATGATAATGTGTGCTCTGCCTTAATTCCTAAGAAGACTGAGAGACCGGAACTGGAAGGAGAACACCCGACATAGATAAGAGATTTGTCGATAGAATATGAAGACATCATTTCAGATAATGTACCTGATGGATTCCCACCTATTCGAAGTATTAGTCATTGCATGGACTTGGTTCTCAGAGCTAGTTTACGTAACAAAGCTACACACCAGTTGGCACCAATAGAGAATGAAGAACTGAATAGACAAGTGCAGGAGCTATTGAAGAAAAGTTTGATCAGGGAAAGTCTAAGCCCTTGTGCAGTACCAACAATATTAGCAACTAAGAAGAATGGATGATGGAGGATGTGTACCAATTCAAGAGCAATAAACAAGATCATAGTGAAGTACTAATTTCCTTTGCCTAAGATGGATGCCATAATGGACCGTTTGAGTGGAGAAAAATACTTTACGAAGATAGATTTGAAGAGTGGATATCATCAGATCAGGATCAAAGAAGGTGATGAGTGGAAGACAACATTTAAGATAAATGAAGGACTATATGAATGGTTGGTGATGCCTTTTGGATGAGGTTGGTGAATGAGGTATTGAAGAAATTCTTTGGTAATTTTTTTATTGTGTATTTGGATGACATTTTGATTTTTAGTAAGACAAAAGAGAAGCATTTGTTGCAGTTAAGACAAGTTTTGTAGAGGTTGAGAGAATAGAAGTTGCTGATCAATATCAAGAAGTGTACTTTCATGAAGGATGAGTTAGTCTATTTGGGCTTTGTGATATTTGAGAATAGTTTGAAGATGGACCCTGAGAAAGTGAAAGCCATTGTTGAGTGACCTACATCGGAAAGCACTAGATAGGTAAGATTATTTCGTGGATTGACTAGTTTTTACCAAAAGTTTATTAGAAATTTCAATTTAGTTTGTAACCCTATGACTGAGACCATGAGAGGAGATCAGAAGCAATTCAAGTGGACCACCAGAGCAAAAAAAAGTTTTGAATTGTTGAAGCAGAAAGTAACTGAGCAACCTATGTTGGCTTTACCAGATTTTAATAAGGTATTTCAAGTGGATTGTGATGCAAGTGGAACAACAATAGGAGCATTTTTGAGTCAAGAAGGGAGAGCAATAACATATTTTGGTGACAAATGGAATGATGCCCGAAAGAGATATTAAGTGTATGATCAGGAATTTTATGCCATAGTTCAAGCCTTGAAGAAATTGAGACATTAATTGTTGCCTAAGGAGTTTGTGGTGTATATAGATCATCAAGCTTTGCAGTATTTGAATAGTCAGAGTAAGTTGAATCAGAGACATATGAGATGGGTAGAATTCTTGTAGAGTTACACCTTTGTGTTGAAGCACGAAAGTGGAAAATCTAACAAAGTTGTTGATGCATTGAGTAGGAGAAGGAATTTTTTGATAGAGATGAGAGTGATAGTATTAGGTTTTGAAGATTTGAAGACCTTGTATGACGAAGACCCAGATTTTGCAAAACCTTGGAAAGCATGTAAAGAACCAGTTATGGTTGATAGAGGAAAATGGTTGGATTAATTCATTCAAGATGGGATGTTATTCAGGGGAGTTCAATTATGCATACCTAAGAGTTCCATGAGAGAGAACCTGATAAAAGAGAAGCATAGTGGAGGTTAACCTGGACATTTTGGCATTGATAAATAGTTGCATTGGTGAGTGAGCAGTACTTTTGGCCCCAGATTCTTAAGGATGTTAAGAGATATGTGGAGAGTTGTAGAGTTTGTCAAGTTGCAAAAGGTAGTAGTCAAAATGTGGGATTGATGAGTAAGACCTTGGGAGGATATAACCATTGATTTTGTACTTGGATTGCCTAAGACACTAAGAGGGAATGATTCTATATTTGTAGTGGATAGATTTTCAAAGATGGCTCATTTCATACCTTGTAAGAAGACATTAGATGCATTACATGTAGAAGACCTATTTTTCAAGGAAGTGGTGAGATTGCATGGATTACCTAAGAGCATAGTTTCAGACAAAGATACTAAGTTTGTTGGCTATTTTTGGAGAACACTTTGGAAGAAGATGAAGACAGATTTGAAGTTCAGTTCTACTTTTCATTCACAGACTCATGGATAGACCAAAGTAGTTAACCAGAGTTTGAAAAACTTGTTGAGATGTTTAGTGGGAGATAAAACTGGAAGTTGGGATTTGATCCTTTCATAAGAAGAGTTTGCCTATAACAATTTAGTGAATAGAAGTACTAGAAAAACAACTTTTGACATTGTTACCAGAGTGCATCCTAGAAGAATAATAGAATTGAGAGATATTAGGAGTGAAGACCAGAAGAGTTCAGAAGTGGAAGATTTTGTAGATCACATGGCAGCATTTCATATTCAAGTTAAACATCATTTGGAAGACATGAATAGAAAATATAAGGAGAAGGCAGATGAGAAGAGGAGACATAAGGAATTTGAAGTTGGCAATGAAGTGATGGTATACTTGAGAAAAGAGAGATTCTCAGTTGGAACTTATAATAAGTTGCAGATGAAAAAGTTTGGACCCTATAATATTTTGAGGAAGTTCAGTTCTAGAAACACATATGAAGTGGAGCTACCAGACAGTCTAAGTATTTCACCAATATTCAACATTGCAGATCTTCATGAGTACCATGAACCATAATTCAGTAAGGAAAGTGTTGCAGACCTTGAAATTAAATTGCCTTAGAAGGAACTAGATTAGATTGAAGAGATTTTGGATAGTAGGATTGGGCGTAGTACCTGGAACAATCAGTACAAAGAATATCTTGTGAAGTGGAAGAGAAGACCAGTTGAAGATTCATCTTGGATTTCTTAGGAAGAGGTAGATTTATTTTGTTTCCCTCTGACCCTAACAAAGTGAGAGGCTCACTTTTTCATTAACCTTGGATGTCTGATGCAGAAGCATCCTCGGTTCACAATAATCTTGCATCAACCAAAAACATTTCTTTTATGTTTTGTTTGTAGTTTTAGTTTTCCTTTCCGTGTGTCCTTTTTTTGGCTCACTAGATCCTGTGGAGTTAGATTCTACTTGAAGACATGATCATCTTTCTTTCTTTCAAACTGCATCTCTTTTGGATAACTTTTCGACAAGATATCGTTATCGATTTCCATGACAGTTTCTTGTTACCAGTTGTTCCTTTGTTATCGGTTGCTTGTGACCTATTCTAGTGATCTACCAAAACCCATTCTGAAGCTTTCCAAGCCTTGGGAATTGATCTTGATATTTCTTGGCATGTGGTCAACCTTCTACATTTCATCCTTTGGATTTTCTGGAGGAATCTCTTGGTGGAGGCCAACCTGGTTCATTTTGCACGTTAGGTCTTGTTCTTTGGGTTTTGATCCCTTTTTGGCCAATTGGATCCTTTGGATTGATATATATATTTGTAATCATTCTTTAGAATGGAATAAATCATAAAATCAAGAAATATCAGATAAATAGATTGTGCCTAGAAGTTAGTTCTTTTGATTCAAGGTCCTGGTGTGACCTATTCTACCAGGCCTATGTGCCGGTATGTTGTAATCCAGTTGTTATTGGTTGGATGTAATTAACTTTAATGCAATAAAATTATCAGTTCTACATTGCCTCCATCATATCTGTGTGTTTCCATTGTGTTTACTCTTGCTGACCGGTTTCGATTGATCTCTTTGAGGTCCCTCCTCACTGATGACTACTTCAACATGACAACACATCCCTCTAAATTACTTAGTTCTTAATATCGTCCTTCCATTTTTAATCCACCTCTTAATCTCATTTCTTCATTTTAATGTACCCTCAAATCCTTTTGATTCTCTTCCCTCTATGAGTGTTGGCTTGTTTCCATTCATGTCATTGATGTACTTTTGTCTGGTATATATGATTTGGTATGGTCCAGAAGTTTGTTTCAACTTATGTTATTGGCCTATTTCTTTTTCTCCTTTATTATGCAATATACGTATACTTAAGTCATGCAATTTTAAGTTATGTTATCCACTTCACCAGAAGGCATTTTGGGTCCAGTCCCTTTTGCATATGATGAAGGTGAGATATACAAGGCATTTTTGAATCCAATGCTATCCAGACATATTGGAGGCATATTCTACAAGGTATTTTGGAATCAAGATTGATGCTGGCATCTTGTAAAGTCATTTTATAGTTGTGTATGGATATATTGGTCTCATCTCTTCTCCAGTTGAGCCAACTTAGCAGAGTATTTGGGGTGGATATATATAACCATCAGTTTTTCAAGCTAGACATATGGTTGTTGAAAAATAACTATTGTGTATATGATGTATATGTGAAAAGGTTTTGTGAATGTGAATGTTATATGTACAGTGGATGTAAAATAATTTTGTGTACTTCAATGAAAAATGTATGTCATACACATGCTAGATGCAACTCTAAGTAATTCATTTTTTGTATTCTGGCTATGAGTCGATTCTCTGACAGTGAACCTTTTGTATTTGGACAATGAATCTCCACTAGCAGTAAGTCACTCCTTGTATTGTGTATTTGGTTACATATTACTCTATAATTGAGAGATCACTCTCTCCATGGTTTTTCCCATCTTGGGTTTTCCATGTATAAATTTGCTATTATCTGTTTGGTGTTAATTTCCTTTATTGCATTTAAATTATTTTATTTGATTACCTTGTTAGAAGTTTTAATAAGTTCAAGGGAATACCGATTCACTCCTCCCCTCTAAGTATTTCGGATATTCAACAATTGGTATCAGAGCTAAGTCCTTTGGAAGAGTTTAACCACTCAAAGAAGATCCAGAAAGTTAAACTTATGGATTTAAGTGAAGATCTTATAAATTCCCTTGAGGATCTTGAAGTTGTAGAAAGAAAAAACAAATATCTAAAAGAAAATATCTAGTTGGCAAATGAATGCATTTAGAAGCTAACAGAACAAATCTGAAAGTTTAAAACAAGGCATAAACAAATTAGTGAAGAGCTCAAGGAAGAAAATAGCACTATCACGGATCTAAAAGTTAAAAATGAAGATAATGAGAAGACCACGAAGTATTTGAGAAAAATGGTGAAATGCAAAACAAAAGAGTGAGAAAGTCTAAAACAAGAAGTGACATATCTAAAGGTAGATCTAGAGAAAGCAAATAAACAAGAAAGAAAACCCAATTTTGTTAAGTCAGATAAGATGATGGATGTGAAGAAGCCTTTGGAAGACAAAAAGGATTCAAGACTTGAATCTAATGAATGTTCACAATCCAAGAGGAATCACAAAGAAGATCCATCTCCAGCACAAGTAGTAGAGTCCAATAAATCCACCAAGGAGGATAAAGGTAAGTCATTGGTCGAGAAATGGGAAAGTAAAATGAATACCTTATTTAATGGTTCTTGTTAAAAAATGCAATAAAATAGGTCATAAGGCAATAGAGTGTAGGAATAGAATTAATCAGAATTCTAATTTCTTCTCTGGTAGATGTTATGCATGCAACAAATATGGTCACAAAGCTAATCAATGTAGGAATCCAGTTCTAAATTAAAATAGATATAATCATTTTGAAGGTCGATGTTATACATGCAATATTTTTGGACATAAAGCTAATCAGTGCACGCCAAGACAAGATCTAGTAAATATTAGATACTACAACTACAACAAATTCGGACATATGGTAAGGAAATGTAGAAGGAATGAGACTCAAGCTCCAAACAATCCAGAAAAGAAGATCAATGTGGAAGATGCAAAGGCTAAAATGAAGAAGATCCAGAGGAATAAATAAACTATGGATGCACCTAGCTTCGATGTGGGTACATCATCGGAAAACTGAAGAACATGTAGCTTTGGCCTAGGGGGAGGAATCAAAGAAATATCCCTTTCCCCTACCAAAGAAAGTGAGGCCATAGTAACATCATAGCAAAGTGTGAAGGTATGGTTAAGTGTATTAAAATTATAACTCATCATGGAAGTCTAACATGTCATCACGCAAATTAAGGTAGTGGATGACACACATAAGCATTTAATGTGAGATGGTTGATTAAAGGTTAAAAGGAGGATTTTTTGACAAATTTTATCTCTATGAATCAAAAAGACATTTTAAATGTCGAAGATGATCAAGGAAGTTAGGGTTTCTTGGTGAATTGATCTAAGTTGAAATTTGTTGAATCTGCGACCATGACCACTCCTATTCTTGTTGATATTGCAACTGGGCCCTATCCCAAATTTAAGAAAACTTTGTATACAACAATGTAGGTTGATCCAGTCAGAGCATTCTCAAACATACCCATTGGAGTGATCTTGGCTAAAGACATTTGGTCTTATATTTATGTAAAGCTTGACAAATTCAGTCATCATGGGATAAAGGTAGATTTATCGATAGAAAAGATGATTGGAAAGAATAGTTTGAATTTAAAACACTTGTTTAAAAGAGATTGAATACCTGGAATGATTTTTCCAACATTTTCTATGATAAAAAATGGGTTAGATTAGAAATGAGTAGATTCCATGTTGAGTTCCTATGGTTAGCTCAGACTCATCTTATCACTAAGGAATTAATGAGGGCCATTACTAGTTTGAGTGATTTCGATGACATTCCCACTTCAAAATTGGCAAGGAACAAGGATGTTATGGAACTGACAGGAGCAACCCCTAATGGGTGATCTTTATCTATCTCTTCTATTGAGAACATAATGGTAAAATACCTGGCAATGATGATAGGAATAAAATCTACTTCACCAACTGAGATAATTCCATTTTGACCACGACTATGAACATGGCTTATGAGATAGCTAAGATTAACAAGGATTTTGATCTCTATGAAATCTTGTGGCAAACATTCTTGGAAAACCTTATACAATGCAAAAAGAAGAAGCACCTCTTCAAGTATGGAACTCTAGTTGTATGTATCTTGTTCTATTTTGTACAAGAGATTCTTGGTCAAGAAAAAGTACTTTGGTCACTAGCCACATCGGTAGGACACTAGATTGTAGACAAGTTGAGGAGATCTATTAATGATATGATAAGGGAAGATCCATTCACCACCTATTTATCATTTTTCCAACTCAATATGTAGAGAAGGCAGAAAATTCCTATACAAATGGTTGAAAAATACAAAGATGATATTACTTTTATGCTCACAACCAACAAATGTTTCATGGAATTTGTTGTGCCAAGGAAAATCTAGATTCTACCATTTGGATATGAAGTCGCTAAGGAAATGATAGAGGACACAAATCAAGCATTGTTGAAGATCCCGATAGATGAAACATAGGAACAATTTGGTACAATAGATGAAAAGTCTTTGAAGATTCACTTGGAACATTCAAAGAAGACTCAAGAAAAGAATGTGAAGAAAGTCATTTAGGAGTCAATGGCTAAACAAAATTTAACTAAAAAAGAGGTTACTGAGTATAAGCATTCTAGAAGACTTGCTGATTCATTCAAAACCTCTACAAAAGAGAAGAATCTAAAGGTACTTCCTTCATCTAGTTCCTAGAAGGAAAGAATCTGAAAGAAGAAAAGAGGAAAATAATAGAAATTGTGTTCGAGGAAGAAGAGGAACAAGAGAAATAATGGATACATGTTTGGAAGACAAAATCCAATAAATTGAAGAAACCTCTTGATGTGGAAATCCTTTTCAAGTCCACTGCACAAGGAGAAATCCTGAAAGAGGTAGGTGATCTATACAATGAGGCTAACGATAAAGATAAATAAGTTTGATGTAGTTGTAGAAGAATTTAGAAATGACACACCAGTTGATTTGTGGGAAGAATTAATTATAATTAGGCAAATTGCAAGTGAGGAAGAAAAAGTCATTAAGAATCATGTCTTTGATTTTGTTGATTCCACCCTTTCAGATGAAGATAAAGGCGGTTTTATAGAAGCTTGTAAGACTAAGTTAAGGATAAAGAAAGGTCTTGGAAATCTTATGTTAGGAGAAATTGATGCCAAAGAAAAATGTAAGGTGGAAATCATTGAAAAAGTAATCACTATAGCTAAGAACCGTGGTATGTTACTCACTTTTGATTTCAATACCCTTACTAGTGTATCCAAGGATGTGAATGCTAGTCCGATTAATAATGTGCCTGATATGAATGATGAAATGGATGCACCTAGAACTTGTGCTAATCCTCTGGTAAACTCTGATTCAAAAGAAGGTAAAGAAATTGAAACATCAAGTGATAAAGGTTAGGAAGAATGGATGACAAAAGAACTCAAAAGAAGTGAATTGGAGCCCAAGGCTACATCAGAGGAAAAGACAAAAAAATCAGACAAGGAATCAATTGAAAAAGTGTCTTAGACAGTGACTGTGATTGGTACCAGCTTTGATATGTAATTGATGATTCCTAGAAGAGACTATTCACTTCACCATTGAATATTCAACCCATAAATTCTTCCAAGCTAACAGTTGTCTTTTCTAGAGTTGATTTGGTACAAAAAATTTAAATTGGAAAAGCTTTCTTATCTTCTACAAGACAGGATTTCAAAGGTGAAACTCAGAAGAAAGATGAAATTGTTGAAGAGTTTCTTACTGCACTTCATGATGCGATGCTTGAATGTGAGTTAGATCCGAATACCCCCAGTGCTAATAAATGAAAGGTGTTAATTGGTTCTTTTAAAAATCATTTAGAACAATTGAAGGAAAAATATGAGAAAGACGAAAAGGAAGACAAAGAGAAGTTGTGACAAGAACTCAAAAGTAAATGTGAGACTACACATCATTAGATCACCCAATTTATTTGTCAAGGTTAATCATATTTTTCAAATGGTGATGTACTTTTCTCATAAAGTATTCAGTGGCTAGATGCCACAAAAAACATTAAAGATGAAATAAATAATATTAAAGACAAAATTTGGAAGGCCTATGCCAACTATTGGTTATCTTGGGATCTATCTAACTCTGACAAATCGATTATTGAAGATCTCCACAAGAAATACTATGAGTGACAATGACAAAGGGACGATATCATCCTCCCTTTAGGTCAATTATGAGACATGAGCAATGAAAGCATATCAATTATGAACCACTCCCTTTCCAAAGATTATTGAATTGAATTGAATTTCATCAAAAAAAACACAATGTGAAGAACAATTGGCCTCTAATTCTTGATGAAATTACAAAGACATTGTTGATAAATGTTGATATTTAGAGGTCAGCATAATTTCCCAACGCTTTTCCTGAATGGTATGGCTTGATAGAGCAACAATTTGGTTTTAAGATGGTACGACTAGCCCTATGAAATGTACAAATGAGATAAGAGATCTTCAAACACTCCCAATCTATCACAAATGACCATATATCTATTGCAATCAAACTTATATAGAACCCTTGCTGATAAATTCACCAATCCAAGAGCAATTCAATTTCCTAGAAGCATTTATTATTAATAAATTTACTTGATTTGTGTGCACCAAACCCTGGATACTTTTTTTTAGAAAGAAACTTGTAAAACTTGCTTGAAAATTCGTCAAATGAAGCACAAATGGAAACCTATGTAGCTTTCCCTCAATGGTGAATTAGGTTTTCATGGATTTTACAAAATACGTGGCAAGCTGGTCTAAGAGAGCAAATTTTGAAAACAAACATACATAATAAGAAAATAAAGAAATGAATTCTCTTTTATAAACCCCTTTCTTATGTTGGATTCCAACGCCCTAATTAGCTAGTTTTAATTTAGTTTGAAATTCCAATTGTGGCGCCCATCCCTAGGTCGTGTCCATTTAAGGTGACAAAGTAAATTTATTTAACTTTATAATTGAACATTATAAAGTTACTTTATAATTTAACTTATTATCTACTTTTAACTTTATAACTTCAAATTATAAAGTTACTTTATGATTTTTATAACTTTCCTTAAATAGTCACTTTAATGATATTTTGTTATTTTTAGCAAAAGAGATTTTGTATTTTTATCAAAAAGTGACCTAGCAATAAAATAACATTATTTTCTCATGAAATAAGCATATAGAAGCAAATCTCTAGCATGTAAAGTCCTCCCATGCCAAGAATAACATCTCCTATCCACGGGAGTTGCCTATGGAGATGGATAATAGGCAAATCTCAACATCTGAGTGATCATCTAGGAAAGAGGGGACATTACAGTTCTCCCTTCATAGGATTGCTTGACCTCAAGAAAGCACCATACAACTCACTACTTTACTCTGACTAAAAATCCCAAACACCACAAACTATGAAGAAACATATTGGAATCCATGTGAAACAATGTACCAAGCAAATCAAAATAAAATCCCAAATCAAAATATAGAACCTATTGTATGAGATATAGAAGATGTATCTTAGCCAATCACCATAGAGTAACCATCCATGTATGTAGAACATCAAGACAATGTGAAAATGAACTCCCACATGCCAAATAACCAACACAAAAGACCACCAAACCTCACTATCAAAACTCTAATCAGTAACATAGATGATATCAAACATGTCATCAAACCAATGCCAATCAAAATAATTTCCAAAGAAATACCCCTCAACATTCCAAGACTAAATTTCTGATGTAATAAATGAAAAATCAAGAAGTGCTATATGATTCTAATAAGGATAGCCACTTTCCCAAAAGGAATCGAAGAGTTTGAACTCACCAATCAAAAACTATATTGCCTCCATATCAAGAGAAATAAGTGACAAACTTAAAGATGAGTGATGGATGTCATCAATGGCCATTATAGACAACTCTCGAGTGGATAGCCCACTAGGAGTGTTGTCAATAGAATCATCATTACCGAAAAGAAAATGATCAACACCTGGATTTTTTGAATTGGCCAATCTTTTCTCATCATCATGTAAAGAGTAGTGAATGTCATGAACGCATTGAAGATGGAGCTTGGCTTGATGGGAAAATAACTTGACTTGATTTGACCTTTCTAGCCAACCATCATTCAATTTCTAAGACTTCTCTATGTTATCTGCCCCAAAATATTTAAAATTAGTCAAATAATGAGACGCGTCATAAAATTTACCATGCTCAATGCTTACATTTTGTGTACCAAACACACCGAAGTCTATATCACTCATTTCCCTATGATTCGAGGTTTCTATATCATGAGAAATTGAGGATTTACCACTTCTATTAAACATCAAAAAATTAGAATTGATTTCTTCATTTTTATCCATTCTTTTCAAAGCTTGAATGACAAGGAGAGCAAACATACTCTTAGATGCCCCATTATTTGTTTCATTCATTAGTACCTTAATCAGAATACTTTTACCCATGTAAGTAAACTAATACTTCATCTTGTTGAAGTTTTGGACATACCTCCTAAGAGACTTAAACAATTGCACACCAAGTACCACATCCGCCCCTCCACCAATACCAATAATATAGTAAACATCTATAAAAGAATAATTATCCAATGCAATAGATAATTGTGGTATCCTTCTTGTCTAACTCATTTTGGAACTATCTTCTAGCATGACATGTAATCCATCAAATTCCTTTACTTCTAGCCCCTTATTGACCACAAAGCCTTCATTGATATAACTATGAGTAATACCACTATCTACCTTATATAACACTCATTGTTCCTTGACAATTCCTTCTGACACAAAAGGTTGATACCTAGGAATATTGAAAAGAGTATCAATGGTGTCATATGCAACATCATGCGTATTAACAACATCATCATTGTTATCCTGAAAATGTGTATCCTAAATATGCTCATCATCCACATCTGAATGAACCTCAATGAGATGTGATTTGTCTTTCCCAAGGAACCTTACATGATAAGCATATATTATTCCTCCTCAACTCATTACATGTCTCTTGATCCATCTTGGGAGGGGATGGTGCACTTTGGCACTATGTAGACGATCTTTGAGAAGGCTTGGGCCCTTTAGAAAGATTCTTATTCTATTGATAACAAGTAATTGGTGGTGAAGTATTGAGGTCCAAGGTAGTCTAAATATCCTCACGTAAAGTTTGAGGCTTAAGAGCCTTGGCCAACCCTCGTAACCTATCATGGAAACCCTCAATAAAAAAAATCACCACTTGCTTATCGGGCATCTCTAGAACCATAACAGCAATATGTTGAAACTCATTAATATAAGCTTCAACATGTCTAGTTTATTGCAATAGCGCAAGATCTTTGTAATATAACTCAACATCCTTATGGTCAAATCTAGAAATCAACCGCTCAATAAAATTTGTGTAATAGTGAATGAGTCCATGTTTTTGGGTAACTAAACCATAGTGCCAACAATTGTAAGACACACCCTTCAAATGTAATATTATAAATTGTATAGCCTCATCCTCAAGCATCGACTTAAGGGAAAGGTAAATATAAATTTTCTACACCCAAGCTCGTGCACTAATCTTCCAGATACCATCAAAGGAAGATAAAGTGAGATTACTTGTAGCTCACTTGAGGTAACTATTCCGTTGTTGTCTAGGCCATCTATCACCTTGGCTCCTCTTACTATCTCTGCACTTCAAACAATATTGATGTAAAGAGAAGGCATCCCTAACATGCTATGGTAGGTGTGCCCACTCATCACTAGATTCCATAACTACATCCTAAAACTCAATGCCCTCTTGTGGGTCTACTAGTGGTGGCTCATCTCTAGGTGGAAAATGAGGCTGCATTGGTTTATTTGTTTCTTGTGTATGAGTCTTGTCATGCCTAGGGGAACCAAGAGCACTGCCAATCTATGAAAGGGATCTACTAATCTCATGGATACCTATAACTAAAAAAAACCTGCCAATCGTATCATTCCCATCACAACCATCGTGTTTTCCATGCTTATCCCTAGCTCGATTCAAATCTAACCTATCTAGAACTTGAAGCCTATCTAATGCCTAAATAATACACAACTAGATATTAGCAAGAGGTCTAAGTAACTCATCAAGATTAGGTCTATTATGTCACTCCCTGTGTTGGGGACTCCTACTTACCTTAGGCATATCACCCATGTCAAAATCTAAATATCCTTTTGCTCTCCTACGAGTATAATATATGTATGGTCCTGTCCTTCTAGGGTGCATAAAAATAATTAGAAGACCCTTAGGCTAGCATGATCATAGCTCTGATACCACTGCAAGATCCCCAACCAATATGAGCTAACAATTTCTAATTTTGATGTTTGCTGATTGGAGGTTTGGATGTTATTTTTTATAGATTTGATGCCAATGTTTAAACAAGGTTTTAACATGAATTATATGCCAATGAAATAATTCTTTTGAGACCAATTAGTAAAAATATAATTGACTGATATAAATTTATGATTTCTAATTTTTAAGAATATCAAATACATTTATTCAAAATAATAGGAATTGAATCACCAAGAACAAAGATTTGCATATCCATAGTCTAGTGCTCAACTAGGGAAGGATTTATTGATTAATTCAATGGGATTCACAATTTAAGAACATCCAATTGGAAATATTCACTCCAACTAAATTTATTTGCATCAACTTTAATTACTAAAAACAAATATTGAATGAAACAATAGGAAAGCTAAGTCTCATCCCTAGCCTCGAGGGAATATTATTGAATTGAACAAAATTTCCTCAAAGAACACACGATATGAACCGGAATAGATATCTAATGCTTGATAAAATTATAAAGACATTGTTGATAAATAATTGTCATGAGGTTTGCACAATTTTCCAACCCTTTTCTTGGGTGGTATGACCTCATAGAGCAATAATTTGGTTGTAAGATGGTATGAGTGGCCCTAGGAAAGATACAACTAAGATAAGAGGGCTTCATAACCTCCCAATATGTCAAAAATGATCATATATCTACTACAATCAAACTTATATAGAACCCTTTCTAAGAAATTTTCCAATCAATGAGCAATTTGACTTCTTGGTAGCATTTATTATTAACGAATTTGCTTGATTTATGTACACCAAACCATGGATGGCTATTTGTTGAAAGAATCCTATAAAACATGATTGAAAATTCCTCAAATGAAGCACAAATGGAAACCCTGTGTAGATTTCCCTCAAAGGTGAACTGGATTTTCATCCAATTCACAATTCTCCATGGGTTTTCATCCTCTAGAAAATACATGGCAAGCTGCTATGAGAGAGAAAATTTTGGAAATGCACGTACATAATGAGAAAATGAAACGAATTCTCTTTTATAAACCCCTTTCTTACTTTGTATTCCAATGCCCTAATTTGCCACTTTTAATTTTCCTTTCAAGTCCAATTATGGCACCCCTACCTGGGTGGCATCCAATTTGAGGTAATAAAGTAACTTTATTTAACTTTATAACTTAACATTATAAAGTTACTCATTGAAATGGAGAGCGGGAGAGCGGGAGAAGGAGCGGGAGGGGTTTCATGTGAAGGAGTTGCAGAAGACGGGGAAGATGGTGCTGCAGATGAGGATTATTTCCTCCCTCTCTTCCTTTCACCTTCCATGCCACAACTGTCTGATGGGGCTCTTCGTGGCTCTTCTTTGTTGGATTGGTGGGTGGAGGAGTTTGGTGCAGAGGAAGGAGTGGAGGTTGTGGCATCGATGGAAGCATTTTGGCATGGGTTTTTTGTGGTCTTTGTTTTTGGTCTTCAAGGGTGTGCGGTGGTTCCTGTCAATGGCCTTTTTTTGCTCTTTCTTTGGTGGGTGGTGTTCTCTTGCCTGTGTCTAGGATGGTGTTTGGGAAGATCTGGGACCCTGGTGGATCTCTTGTGGACAGGCTCTTTGTGTTCTCTGATTTCCTCTGTGCTGAGGATTTTTTGTTGTTTTGGCCTTTGGTGGTTTGGTTCTTTAAGGGAGCTTCTTTTTTTTGTTCTTCTTTGTTGGGCTGCTCTCCTATTGAGGTGGAGAGTTCTCTTTGGTGTGAACCTTTGAGAGGGTTTTCTTGGCTCTTGTTCTTTTCCCCTCCTTGTCTGTCAAAGGTGACCATATTTCCTATGGAGGTGGATATTTGGTGGAGGGGAAAGGGCTGGTTTTTGCTTGCTGCTAGAGAGTGCTGGTTGTTGTCTTTCTGCTTTATTCTTTGTCTTGTAGAGGTGGAGATGTTTCCTATTGAGGTGGAGAGATGGAATGTTGGGAATTTTTGACTTTTGGTCCTCCTCTTGCTGTTAGCTATGGATGCTTGTTTCTTCTCTCAAAGGTGTCTCCTTGGGTGGGTCTGGAAGTTCTTTTTCCCAGACTCCTAGCTTATCTCCTGGACTAGTTCCTTTTTGTTGTTTCTTGGTTTGGCATCCTTCCTTCTAGTTTTTGGGGTCTTTTTTCCCCTTTTTTCTAGTGGTGGGTTCCTAGTTTATCCCATAGGGAGTCCATTTGCTATTAGTTTTAAAGGGCCCAGTCTATCTTTCTGTTGTCTTTGGTTTGAGGAAAATCTTGTGTCTGGTATTCTGAGCTCATTATTTAAGGTTGAGGGTGCCTGGTAAAACCCCTGGTTGTTGGTTTTGGGTTCTATTTAAAACCCAGTTTGAAGGTTGAGGGAGCCTTTCAAAACCCCTACTGGCCAGATTCAAATTGTATGAATATCTGTTGTGATCTAGTGTTTTTATTGAAGGTTAGGGGTACCTTTCAAAACCCTAAAAGTTGGATGAGGGTGCTTGTTATACCCTCGATTATTACTCTTCAGTCTATAGTTTGGAGCTGTAGCTTTGTTGGGTGTGGTGTGACTATACTAGTTGTTGCTAGTTTTAGTCATCTTTGCTGGATTTTGGCTACGGTTTTTCATTGTTTATTTCTTTTAGTAGCCTGCTTTGTTGGGTTCTAGATCCTGGTAAAATCTATTGGGTTTCAAGTCCCTCCAAAACCTGTTGTATGGGGTTTCGGGTCCCCTGAAAACCTGGTTTTCCCCTAATCAAAAACATTATAAAGTTACTTTATAATTTAACTTATTATCTTCTTTTAACTTTATAAAATTATAAAGTTACTTTATGCTTTTCATAATTTGCCATAAATTGGCAGTTTAATAATATTTTGTTATTTTTAGCAAAAGAGATTTATTTTTAGAAAAAAGTGACTTAACCATAAAATAATATTATTTGCTCATTAAAGAAGCATGCAGAAGACAATATTTAGCATGTAAAGTTATCCCATGCCAAGAATAACATCTCCTATTCAGTAGATTTGCCTACGAAGATGGATAATAGACAAATCTCAACATTTGAGTGATCGTCTAGGAAAGAGGGGGCATTACATATTTTGTGGGGTTTCTTGTGGTCATTACCCGTTGTGGCATTGGTTTCCTTTCCTAATTCTTTCTACCTATTTGTAGCTTATTGTTTCATACTATATTTTGGACGACTCCTTCTACAATTCCTGTATCCAGTTTGAGTGGATTGTGGACTAAGTTTTCACCATGGTCTTTGATGTGGAGGTGTTTGATGCTCGTTTTTCTTGTGTATGAAAAACCATTTAGGTTTGTGTGCCTGTTCTCCAAACATCTCCAATTCTAGTTATCTTTGGTCAGAGATGGTGAATATTTTGGATCCCCCTTTTGGAGAGGCTTTTGAGGTGTGTTTTCATCCTCTATTATTTAGGGATTTGGGGTGGGCTCTTCTCCACCTTTGGTGAGATCTCATGTGTGGGGTTTGTTTTAGGTCTTGGGGTGTTGGGGTTAGTGTAATTCTTAGGGGATGATGGTCTTATTTTTAAATTGCGCATGGTGCTATTGATTGAGGGTTGGATGTGGCTATGTGCTAAGGGTTGGATACCTTGTGGGCATTTAATCAGAGAGGGATGTGCTTCATTCTTAACTAGTCCTTTGATGGCGTTGGACCTCCTTCGAGGGTTGTTATTTTCTTCTTGGGAAGGTTTTTCTTTTCTTGCTTCCCCTCATCCTCATGTGGTTCATTACGATGGGTTGGCTAAGTGTTTGATTTTTAGGCGCTTACAAATCCTTGTTGATTTTTTCCTTGTCCTTAAAAGTCTTGGCTCAAGGTGGTTCTTCAAGTAAAAGGTTGCAGAATGCCTTTCAAATTTCATTGTTTGTATTTTGGTTCGGGCCTGTGTGTGTTATTTACAGTGTAAGGGGTATGTGTAGGAGGATTGTTTAGTGTGCTTTTCTAAACCCCTTTGTTTTGATTAGGTGATTTTGTGTGTTTGGGAACTTTTTTTACCATCGGTTTAGTTCTTTGGTATTGAACATCTATTCAAAAAAGGGTTTGTCTTTTCTGGTTTTTGTCCTTGGTGGCCTCATTGTTGGTGAGTTCCCCTTTTTTGTGCACCATCGAGGCAGTTATGTAATGGTTTGGGCTTATCCAAGTTTTTTTTATTCAAAACACAAAAAGAATAAATAAAATGTAAAGTATCATATCACTGAAGAGAAGCAAAGCCAAAAAATATAAAGATAAAATGAAGAAAAGAAAAATATGAAAAGCAAAGAATTGCAAATAATTATATATATGTGATGAATACAATTTTACCTATACAAATGTAATAAATACATATAAATAAAAATAGAAAGAATATGAAAATAATTAATTACCAAAAGTATAAGTGTGTGTACACACACATATAATGTACAAAACTTATGGAGGGTTCTATTTAGTTGAACTATTATTAAATTCAGTTAAGAGATTTTGACAACCAAAAAGTTTTATAGCAGTTTTGACTTTAAAGTTTTTTAAAGGTTAATAGATTAAAGATATCAAACTTTTATAATTTATATTATTCAATATGATTTTTTATGAGTTTTAACTGAAGTTTTTCATTTTTTAGGATTATCGAAGCTTGAAGGTGGTCAAGTATGCGTGAATATGCTCCAAACTGAAATCTATACATGCATCCTTTTGCATAATTGTTTATCTCACAACTATTATCTTCGAATTGAAATGTCGATTAATTTATGAAGCTTAAATATTTTGAAATTTGATATGTCTCAGCACATTTTACATGGATTTTTAAAATTTAGTTATTCTAGCCTTGTAGCATTTGTTTCTGCCTCATAGGGCCATTTTCTTTATTAATAGAGTTTTCTAGAAAGCTCTTCCATGAAACCATATGATAATACTTAATACTATTCATATTAAAGATCATCAATTTTAATTCAAATTTTTTAATCTATTATTTATTAATAATTATTTTCTATCTTAATGACTTTTTTTCCATTAAACTAATTTAACTAGACGATCCAAAAATCATATTAATATGACATCAACATCAACACTCTATTACATTACTTTCACATCTAATATAATTTATTTCAAAATTTTGAACCCTCATCTGCTATCCTGATTAGACAGTATGAAAGAGGTAAGCGTGTTTGACAATCCCAACATTTTATAATACGCTTGAAGTTCAGGCTCTCAATAACACTCAAATCAATCTCTGTCAGTGCCCCTTTATTCTAAAGCGTAGAAAAACAGGGTATGGTGAATTCTTATAAAAATGTTGCGAAAAGAAAATTCCAAAGAAGAAAGAAACAAATATAAAGCTTTCGAAGCCTCTCTTTCGTCCCCAGGCTACCCAAATTCCAAAGAAGAAAGAAACAAATATAAAGCTTTCGAAGCCTCTCTTTCGTCCCCAGGCTACCCAAATTCCAAGTCCATTGGTCAGAAGTCTATGGAGTTCAACGTGTGAGACCCGAAATTTTGAAAGTCTCGTTACATCTTTCAAGCGTCTGTTTTGTCGGCAGGCTCCCCAAATTCAAAGTCCCACGGAATGGACTTTGTCTCATTACACGACTGTAATAAAATCCACCGACGGAATGGACTTTGTCTCATTACACGACTGTAATAAAATCCACCGACGGAATGGACTTAATAATAATAATTTAGCGTAAAATCCACCGACGGAATGGACTTTGTCCCTATTACACGACTGTAATAATAATAATTTAACTTTTGTTGGACTTTGTTCGTTTCGTGTATGACTGAACATTATACTCAAAACAAGATAAAATCTAATATAATTAAAAAAAAATCTTATGTAATTGTTATGGTTTTATATATATTTATTTTTTATTTTTTATGGAGGTTCAGACTTACGAACATGGTAACCTAGCAAGGGGATGAAGTCCGCGAGTTACCAGCCCAAATTTGCCTCAGCGCGATCCCAACCTCATCTCTTATGATGTCGGAGCCTTTGCACTCAGAAAGACTTGGTACTTGGTGGGCTCGTTTGGAGCCATTCAACTTCACCATAGACCAAAGGCTCATTAACACATATTGATTTTTTGATAAATTTATATTAATGTAGAATAAAAATATATATTCTTTAAAAATTTATTGATTTTTTTTCATTTAATTCTATTGATAAAAAGTTACTATAATATTTGAAAAATAAAGGATGATAAAGACAAAATCATAGCATAATCTAATCATATTTAAGACCAAGATGAAAAAATATTAAAAAGGTCAAGCTCAACAAGGTCTAAGCATCTTAATGAGAAGGGCCTTATTTATAATATTTATGTATGACATTGATTCAAAGTATAATTCTATCTATATTTGCTAATAATTATGATTTCTATTTATCTATACATCTCACACATCATTCTCTTATTCTTCTTAGATCTCCAACCATTGTCATGTTTATATCATGTGGACATAGTTACCAGTACAATATTTTTTGCAAATATGAATCCATCTCTCATAAATTATAGAATTGTGTTACTATAAGGTTTGACATTTATCTATCCATTTACACAACAATTTACTTTAAATAGTGCCTAGGTTGTCATATTTAAATACATGACCTAATACCCTAAGATACAAGTCATGGAGTATCAAGGATTTATAATGCATGATCAATGGAGCACCAAATTCCCTTTACATCAACATTTTAATTTATAGATACTAATGTTGTGTCCTTCAATTAGTGTGAAGAGAAGAACGAATCCTAAATTGAATAAACAAGCTTCTAAAGGTGTCCAACCTGAAATAATCTAATTGTTTCATGCAATTGAATTTGTCATGTTTATGTAATCACACATGATGGAATTGTAGAAAATGGTAGAATTACAAAATGCTAGCTAGGATCACAATTGTGATCCCATTTAAAAGAACAGAATAGCTAGTTGAATTTTTGTAAAGTTTTTTGGGATGTTCACAATCTTATAATAGAATCACAAGAAACCTTTTCTTCTTTGTGAACTTATTATTTATTTACTTGTATTATATTTGGCTTAGTTGACTATTTTATTTTATGTCTAGTTATAATTGAAATGTCATATGCAACAGTACAAAAATGAGATTATTTTGCACTACCTAAATTTTGTATGCATATTCCCTTTCTCTGATTTTTTATTCCCCTTGTTTACATTTTCTTCTAATATTGTCAATGTAGACACCTAAAATTGTCCTTTAATTAAATAAATATTTATTATATATTTAATTATTTTATCCTAATATCTTCTATTGATTAAATCAATACTTTCATTCATTTAATTAATTATTATCCTTTTCTATTATTAATTAAATACATATTTTTATTTAATTAATTTATCTAGCCCTTTCCTCTATTTAATAAATAAATACTTTTATTTAATTAATTAATTATCTTACCTTTTTACTTTTTTAATCCGAGCCCTCCAAATTATTCACATTGACCATAATTTAAATTTGTAGGCATGTGACAAGTGTCAATTGCCTCTTCACTACTCCTCTTATACACATGACAACACATCTCTCTAAATTACCTAGTTCTTAATCTCGTCATTCCATTTTGAATCAATCTCTTAATCTCATTTCGTCATCTTTACCTAGCCTCAAATCCTTTTGATTCTCTTCCATCTATGAGATCATGACCATTCATATTTTAACCTCTCAATCTAAACCCTTGATTCTCTTTCTAGATTTATATAAAAGAGGCTTTCTACATCTCTCATTCTACATCACATCAATGAAGCAATCAATAGAGCACCCACATTATGTCAAAATCATTCTAGCACACGTCATCACAACCACATCCATTCTTGCTTGAGATCTTGTGCAAGTGCAACACAAATTTGAGAGCAATATTATCAATACAAGTTCATGGAGGAGGAGAAAAATGGAGGCATGCCTCTTATGCATGTGAAATTATACCTTTTCTTATTTCATCTTGAGGGTGACGGGGTGGGGTGGGGGTAAGGGAGAAGGAATGCTTGAAACACATATAAAGTTTGCACCTAGATTGATGTATGATCTTCCCTTCCTATAACTACACAAAACATCAAGAAAACTACCCCATGTATGCTCATATTTCAATCCCAATTAATTCCCTTAGTGTGAGTGAAGGTTAGAATTCTATAGGATGAAAAGAGGAATTGAAATTCAGTCTCAGAAAACATCCACAGAGGCATAAAACAATCACTTAAAGTAAGTAAACAAAAGAGAATGCATTGAGATAATGAGGTAAAAGGCTTACACAGATTATGAGAACTGAAAGAAGGCAAGACAAGCTAATTTTATTGATGCAAGACAAAACAATTTTAACAGTTGTAGAAAAACATGAATTCTTGTAAAAGAAAAAGAGAAGAAGATCCTAAAAAATAGGCTACAAATTTGCCTTTATAGTTTAGGCATAACTCATATTTAACTACAATTTTAGAAACCCTATCCCTACTAAGGTTAGTTTACAAAATTGAGAAAATATTAAATCTGACAGATTGATCTAATGGCGATTGTTTGAAAATATATTCCCTATCTGAGAAGAAGAAAAATCCCTATGTATGATGCTTCTTGATGGTGTTTGTAAGAGAAAAAGGTGTTCATTCTACATTGAACGGGCATGGGTATCATCTGAATCAACTTGCAAAGTCATGTCTGGAGTTATGGCAAAGCTCTTCGACCTTCTGAATGTGGTTGGGAAGGATAAGATTTGATTTTGGTTGCCGATTGGGTTTGAAAATGGTTATAGAATGTCAAGTTAACAACCACCTCTGATAGCAAATTTGAATTTTGACGTCCTTTTGAGATTTGAATTTTGTCCATTCGATCCCTCTCCTCGTGCACACATGGATGCCTCTGATTATTCCATGAAGCCCTCTAAAGCGATCAACAAAATTTTAAAACGTGGCCATCGATCTAGCCCCTTAATGAAAATCAACAGCCGAGATCGTGCCATGGGGTGGGCTGGCCCCACCTTCTTTATCACAGTTTCACAGGATTTGAAAATTCATTATTTTATGACACTGCAAAACAACAAAAGGATTTCTCTTTTTCCCAGCCGTAAAAACTCTTTTATATCTCATCATTGCTAAACAACGATGAATTATCACTAAATTGCATGGTCAAGTGGCGGTTAGGGTTTAACCATCACGACCCTGCGATAAAGGTTTTCCCTTTGAATTGTGGGTCTTTTCTCTATTTTGCGGCCTGGGTCCCACTTGAGGATTAGAACTCCACAAAATAGAAAAGCCATTTTGTACTAAACCTTTTCATGGGGACATATGTTGTGTCTCATAGTTAACCTACAGTTCGCCATGACATGGCCTTTCAGTAAGACATGATTTCCATCCTGTTGGCCTTAGGAGGATTTGGCGAAACACACAAGTATCACCATTTCATGGGGGGAATAAACAAGAAGTCCCCCCATGCTGTGAAATGGAAAAAATGGAATAACCCCCACCTAATGGTAGCGGATAAAAGGGAATCGGTCCTGCCATGAGCTACGACCCTCCAGCTAGTAAACATAAGATATTTTGACTGCCAGAGCTGATTAACGGGTAGAAAGAAACTAAGGTCTGGAAAAGGTTTTAAGGTCAAATTCCTTATTGTTTAGCCCCTTTTAGAAGGTTTTTTTGCACGGTTTTTAGCTAGTAGATGTCTCAGATTAGATCGTTGTGCGGCTAAAGGTGATATGAAAATAGTCAATGTTTCTGGCAACTCAGAGGGGTGACAAGACTACTTGGGCATAAGACCACAGGTCTTAGTTAATTCATTAGGCATAGAGTCAAATCATGAAAAATGGAGATAAACCTCATATCAAATTTGACTTGGTTGTTAGAAATATTGAATAGCGACAATTACTGAAAACTAAACTAGAACTTGTGCTACCAGCACTTAGGGAAGGGAAATGACTGAAATGAAAAGACTTTGAGCCAAAACACTTAGAGGAATTAAAACCTAACTTATCCTACTCTAACAAATCAACCTTGAAACCTTCAAAAAAATCCATTAACTAATTGGTTAAATTAGCTTCCTTCTCTGAATGAGGATGAATTACATGGTTCTGAAACAATGGCAAGAGCTAAAAGACAACCAAAAATACAATCAGCTACTACAAAATATCTTGTAAATCATAGGCAAGATCACATACCCCTAGATTTTTACCTAACATACTACTGGTTTGGAGTGCATATGTAAATTGGATGTGTTGTTCTATAGCTATAACTTCATGCTTGGCCTCCATTCTATAAAAATACTTGATTGGGCATCCTCTTGAAATTCTTATCCTTGAACTCTCTATATTGGCTTCTTCTTGCTAAAATGTCTCCTCAATCATAATTTTACTATGCTAATAAAAAATCCTTTCTCCTAAAGGCACCAACCCTTTGAAATCAAGTTTGCAATAGAAAATATCTATGATATTTGAGAACATATGTCCATCTAGATCGTGATCAACCTTTTCGTGTATGATATGTTCTACCTCAATCTTATAGCTACTTTGTTGAATATCAAAGATATCAAAAAATTTACCTTCATCAATCAACTCTGATCTTTTCTCTTGTTCGTTATCATCAACATTTTCTTGCAAGTCATCTTTTTTACTTTCCAAAACCTAAATATCTTCATTTGTTTATTCTTGGATATGCACTTGTTATGGCGACAAAAGATGGACCTTTGAGATATTCTCTTCATGGCGTTCAAAGGCTAATCCACTAGAAGGGGCCAACTTGGTGTCCAAATTTAAACAAAAACCTTCCAAGTCATCCCAAAAAGAATCCTTATGCAACTCTTCTTCACTTTTTAGTAAAATGGAACTGATTTTGGTGTTGATGCAACTCCCTTGAAGAACTATAAAATTTGAAAAAAGAGCATACCTAGGGTCCTCCATGGATCCACAATCCTCATGCTCAATCAAAGGAAGGTGATCAAAAGAGATGACCAAGTCCTTCTTATTGCAATTTTTTTCTTGACTAGTGGTTTACAGCTGCAACTAATCATCCATAACATCTTCCTGTAGCAAATTTAATTTCTCCATGTTGTCCTCACTAGAAGTGGGCTAATTATTAAGATTAAGATGAGGATGATTACCTTCTTCCCTCCACATAATAGGTCCACCCTTAAAAAGGCAGATAGTATCACGAAAAGGCCTAGGTGGTGGGGACAATTGCAAAGGGAACTGAGGAGCTTGAATAATAGGTTATTGCACATCCATAGCTGGAGCTCCTCTAAAACTTTGAATTTTGAATTTAGGGCTCTTAGGGAAAGAAATCTCTTCCTCTATAGGCTCAATTAGAAAATAAGAAGGAGGTTGATTTTCTTGAATGGGCTCATCATACGGATGTATTTTCTCAAGAATGTGCTCTTGTTGTTGTTGTTGAGCTTGGTAAAATAACTCTTCCTACTACAATTCCCACTATTGTTGGTGGATCTCATCTATCTGTTTTCTAAAATCTAGCATCTACTACCCCCAACCTAGCATCATATTTTTCATCTCTATATTCATCTCAGTGATGATAGTGTTTTCATCACTTTGGGGCTGATTAGGCTGCCAAAAAGGTTGAGCAAGGGTGGGTGGGTGGTAAACATTAGGAAAATACCCACCTGCTACTAGAGAAAGGTTGTTTCTGGGGTTGAAACTACAAATAGTCCTAGTTTGGTCTTGTTGGTAAGGAGAGGGAGAATGACTTGTATTCTCATAGAATGAGGGTGAATAGAAATTACACCCATGATATGAACTCATTATTGAAGCATTTGAAAGAAATGGATCTTTTTAAATAAAAAATGCTTAAAAGGGCAAATGAATTTGCCCAACAAGATACAAACAAAATACCATGGACTCACCCAATGACTATAGAGTAGCTAGGCACTTGAAATATGTTGCCTCCAAAGGATTGATAACTAAAGAACACACCAAATCTTTAGTTGTTTTAGGCTCAAGGCTATTTAACCATTATCTTTCTTCTTTTAGATAAGAAAACTAAAAGAAGAAAGACTCCAAAGGCTAAACCTGTTGATAGACACATTAACTATCAACAAAAGATAAGAAAACCTTGAACTAGAGATAGTTCAATGGGTCCTACTGGGCATGCTAGAAATTGTGGTATGATCGGTGGCTTGATTTGGAACCGTCTAATGAATGTATTTTTCCTAGATGCTTTTAAAGACTAGTCCCACTAGGCATGCTAGAAATTGGTGTAACAAAAGTTTGCACCCTTGATGAACACCTGTTCTCATCAACCTTGTGAAACATGGAAACAACCTCCAAGTGTGGGACCTTGCATAATGTGGGGTTGAGTTTTCAGAGAAAAATGACTTCCTTATCAATCAAAGTGCATATGTTGGACCAACCCAACACATATTAAGACCTAATCTAGTGATCTTGAGGGGGGAAAAGGGAGAGGGAATTCTTAAAAGGGAAATAAGGTTTGCAGCTAGATTGAAGTATGGTCTTCCCTACCTATAATTGCATAAAACATCAAGAAAACTACCCAAAGTATGCTAGACTTTGAATCCTATTTTTCTCCATTCTCTTCCTTGCCATGTCTCGAAAGCCCTTGTGCCACACCAGAGGAAGTCATAAATCCAAAAAAAAAAAAGCATTGGGCCTAACAAAATAACCAAAGGGAAAGAAATCACGTTCCCATCCCTACCAAAGTAGCAAAACTCTCATACCACTGATCCCAAACATGGCCATATTGGAAGCCCTAGCCAAAAGCATCAACCCTGCCCACTAACACACCCCACTGCTCACATACCCAAACACGGGTTTTGGCTTTCCCATGTAGGTTGCCATTAAAAATGGATGCCCATTCACCAGGCTTCCCATTCTATAATAGAGCAATATCTTATAGATTTGGCAAAACCTGAGCAACAATAGGTCCTCATAGTGGCAGCTCTATTATTTTCAATAATTTTCTATTTTCTAATTTACGATATGTGTGTTTGAAAGTCTAAAATGGTTTCCTCTAACGTTATTAGTCCATGGAAATGAGCTTACTAAAAAAACAATGGTTGTTGCTAATAATTTTTAAGAGTGTTTAAAGTGGGTGGTTCCATTGATTTATGTGTAGCTTAATATGGAAGCAAATAGAAGGCATGCAGACTATGCCTGAAAGAAATGTGGTCTCATGGAAATCCAAAATATTTTTAGTAAGTCATTTTAACAGACTTTTTTGCAAAGTTTATAGGAAAAATGTTAGATATCCTTAACAAACCATAATGACAATAGCTCATTTTCTTCTATGTAGCCTGCTATGGGTAAGATAATTAACTAGTCTAAGATTAAAGAACCATTAGGGATAACAAGAAGAAGAACAATACAAAACCCAAATGATTTTAGTGAGATATATTCATATATGGTTGTAAAGAAAAGCAACAAAAAGATAAAAGAATCATACAGTTCTCCTGTCGATGGTTTGCTTGTCCTAGAGAACCCTATCAAGAATTGAAGGTTTGGTGAAATGACAAAACTGAAGCCTTTGGCGTAGCCAGCCATGTGATCGTTCATTATCAATCAACAAAACCTTGCCATAATGGGAAAAAAGCTCTGCAAGCCTATCTTTCTCCCATGATATTCACCAATGAAGAGTGTTTTGTGAACAAAATCAATTTCTATTTCTTCAGAAAATTTGCCAACCCCTCTGTGTAAAGTAAAAATCCTTGCTAATGCAGATGATGGAGATCTATCCTTTCTTCTCATCAGCTATATTTATTTCTTTGAAGAAACCTCTCATTTGTCATTGAAGAAAAACACTCCATAGAATACAACTCATAGAAAACACTTTGTATCCATTTCTGCTACCTTGCATTTGTAATGTTCAACCCACATTTATTTTTTCTTTCACGGATGTGCTGACATTGTATATTGTGTGAGTGTATATAGTTCATGTTTGAATCATCATCAGTTAAAAAATATCAGCGTTGCATGAATATAATTTCAGACCGTAAGATGTAGAACAAATATATGACATGATGGCTTCTTTCTTATAAATATTTTAGGGCGATTCTTCATCTCATAAGTTTTATAACTATCAAGAATATTAATCATTTCTTTTTTCTTATACTGACAGATCTAGTGACCTCTATTTGGTAACATTGTAGATTAGGCCAATTGCCTAAATATATAACTAATAAATTGTATATTTTTTTTAAAATTGATTTTTTAATTTATTGTAATAATTTTGTTAATAATATTATTATTTAACCTTCTAAAAATTATATATGTAAATGATAATAACAAATGCTACAGAATGGTGAGTACTTGCTTTTATAATATCATAACTAGCAAATGCACCTTAGTGTGCAATGGGTACGCCAAAGAGGTGTCAAAGGTCACTTTGGGAAAATTTTAATACTTATTTTGCATACATGTGTGTTGCATATGAGGTCAATTGATTGGCCATTTAGCAAATGATGTTTGTGTAACAAAGGTGTGAATGGAGAAGTTATAGCTTCAAATTAACTATGCATCTAGTTACAAGGATGTAACATATTTAAATATTAAAGTCTTTGAATGAGGGAGATAATTAGGCTCAATTACCAACAATCTCATGCTATTTTTTCAATGGAAAGAGGGAGGGGAAGGGAGAGTTAGGGATAGAAAGAGGGAGGAATAGAGGGGGAAGGAGTGAAACAGAGGGGTAAGGAGATGAAGAGGGTGTAGATATATAGAAGAAGATGATGAGAGAGATAGATAGATAGAGAGAGAGAGAGAGAGAGAGAGAGAGAGAGAGAGAGAGAGAGAGAGAGAGAGAGAGAGAGAGAGAGAGAGAGATGGAGAGGCTAAAAAATAGAGATAAATAGAGATGGAAGAAGGAATATGGTGAGATAGAGATAGAAAGGAAAAATGATATAGGTATAAAGGTGTATGAAGAGGGAGAGAGGGAGAAATGTCAAGAGATAGAGGGTGAGAAAGGAAGATAGAGGCAAATATAAAGATGGAGGGAGAGAAATAGATAAAGAGATAGAGAGAAGTAAGTGAGATATAAGGTATAGTGTGGTAGGAAGATAGAGAGGAAATGATGGAGAGATATAGAGGAAGAGGGTGAGTAATGCAAGAGGGAGAGATAGAAAAATAGGGATAAGAAGTAATATATAGAGGTAGAAAGATGGAGATATATAGGTGTGGACATATATGAAGAGATAATGCTCATAGAGGTAGAGGGGGAGATGGAAGAAGAAATATGGAGAAATATCTAGCAGAAAATAGACATAGATATAGAGGTCTAGGAAGAGAGAGAGATAAGAAAGGATAGAGAGGGATACATGTCAAAAGGTAAAGGATGAGAGAGTAAGGTGGATGTAGAGATGAAGATAGAGAAAGAGAGAAAGAAGGTGAGATAAAGATACAGAGATATGAGGAGATAGAGAGGAAGAGATAGAGATATATAGAGGGAGAGGGAGAGATAGAGAGAGAGATATAGATGGTTAGATAGAGTGATAGATAGATAGGTATGTAAGGAGATTTAGATAGAGTGGGAGAGGGGAGGAGAGATATGTTGAGATACTCAAATAGAGAGAAATAGAGATAAAATTAGAGATGGGAAGAGAATTAGGGAGAAATAGAGATGGAGATATAACAAGATAGAGATAGAGGGGGAGATGGAAGAAGAAATATGGAGACATAGAGATAGAGAGGCAAAGGGATAGAAATAGAGTGGCAACAAGCTCATGCTCATAGGGTGGAAAAGGGATAGAAATATAGAGGGACACATGTTTAGAGATAGAGGGAGAGAGGAAGACACATAGAGATGAAGATATAGTGAAAGAGGAAGAAGAGAAATAGATCGAGATATATATAGATGTAGAGGGAAAGATAAATATAAAAATATGAAGATAGCGAGGGAGATGTAGAGATGAAAAGATAAATATAGATGGAGATGGAGAGAGATATAGATGGTTAAAGTGATAGAGAGACATATATAAGGACATATAAAGAGACAAGGAGAGGGAGACAAGGATAGAGAGAGAAAAATAGAGACAAAAAAATGATGAGAGAGAGAGAGAATGTGTGTGTATGAGTGAAAGAGAGAGGGAGGGATAGAGATAAAGAGGAAGATAGATATAAATAAATATAGAGGGAGAGTGAAATAGAGAAAAGGGAGAAGTAAAGAAGAGGGGGAGAGATAGAACTCGGGAAAGAGATATTGGATGAGAGAGAGATGGAAGGAGAGATGAAAAGGGAGAGGAAGAATTAGAGATAAAATATAGAATAATAAATAAAATTATAGTATTAATTATATATAAACTAAATATATAATTATAATATTATCTAAAAAAAAAAATCATTTCATTAAAGACACATCAAAGAGAATATTTCATCTCAATGGTATAAATATTTGTCATGTAGTTAAATCACATCACTTTGATATCATCATTCTTAAAAAATTAGTTTTTAAGTATGAAATTATGAAAATTGTAGAAAAATAATAATTAAATATAGATAATAGTGTTGAGTTATATTACTTTTAAACATGGTTTTTTGATGGTAGGACAAAAATATTTATGTTTAGATTAACCATGTTACAAAATGAGTACATGTCTAGAATGTTATTTCTAATTATAGTTGACATATTTTAAATTTAATGATATCAAATTTGTATAATCCATAATTATAAGATCCTAATAATAAAGATGTTAAAATTACAAAAACCCATTAATAGATTAATATAATAAATACTTATTTAAAAATCAAAATAAAATTTATATTATAAATAATACAATTAATAAATAAAATTATATCAATATATTATATACTAATAATATTTAAAAATATATAGATTTTCTAATAATACTGTAGACATCTAAAAATGGTCAACGCTTGTGGAGTCATACTTTAACATTTGCGCATTGCCTTATTTTAGGGTTCTTGCATTGCATTAACATTTCTTCTATGTTGAGCACTTGGTCTTTATCATTTGCGAGTATCGAGTCCTTCTTCTGCATTCCTCATTTTTATCGATTTCAAATTAGGTCTTGTCGATAACAATCTTCAGTCATGGTTTTGGTCGATCTTATCCTGTCGCATCAATGTGCGTGCTCATTTATCATCATTTTGGACATTGTCAATCCTAATCGATGATAGAATTAGGGTTTTGTCCTCTTGTCAACCTTGTCATTTTGTGATTGATTCATCATCGATCCTTGTCCTTGTCAGCCTTGTCATTTTGCAATTGATTCGCCATTGATCTTTGTCCTTGTCAATCTTGTCATTTTGCGATCGATTCGTCATCGATCCTTGTCCTTTTCAATCATGTCAATTTGGATCGATTAGTCATTGTTCCTCATCAATTGGTGCCTATAAATTTGATCTCCTTGTCAATCTTGGTCAATTTGTCATTGATTTTTGTCAATCAATCTCAATCATTTATCAACATTGGTCCTTTGTCAATCAGAATCATGATCGAACCTACATTAATTTCTTGTTGTCTTGACCTAATTCCTTGTCCTCTTATTTCTAGGGTTTTATGATTTGTTCATTTAATCCTTTTCTTCTTCTTCGTGGGTTAAATAAATCTATTTATTTAGTCCTCGGTCTCTTTCATGAATTAATTAATGGATGAAAACCGATTAATTAATTCACCTAATTTCTATTTCATTTTTTTCCTGAATTTTCTAATTTGCTAATTTCTCCTAATTCCTAATTTCTATTTCTCCTATGTTCTTTAATTTTTCTAATATTTCCCCTAATTTCATTCCCTCATTTTCTCATATGTTTATGCTTCCATTTGTTGCAATCATGGAGGCTATTTTCTCTCTTCCCTTTTGTCATGGGAATGGCATTTTAATCTTGTCATAATTTGTCATAATTTTTGTCAATCAATCTTGCATGTCAATCTTGTCATAATTTGTGCATAATTTGTCATTCTTGATTTGAATTTTCTTTTGAATCTCTTTATGCTAATCTTGTCCTCTCTCCAATTTGTCTATAAATTGGATGATTTTCTTCAATGAAAAAAAGAAACCATGCTTCTAGTATCCTTATGCTACAATTTTCATCTTGGCAATCTTGCTTGCTTTCATACTTGCATTTTGCACTTGTAGGTGAGATCGACAAACAAAGTAATTTGAAGGAGAAAGAAGGACAATGGAGGAACAATGAAGGAGATACATGCTTTGGTTTGCATTTTATTTTAGTATTTCATCTTCATGCCTTTATTGAATGTTTTTAGGATTTCTTATCATTGCAATCTAGTTTTGTGGTTGAGCTAGTTTAATATTGCTTTGATGCATTCCATTTTCCTATCTACATTTTCTAGTGAACTCGACATGAACTAACCCCTTAACCATGTTTTTGAGTGCTTTTGAGCTGATTTGCAGGTGAAAAACTCAAGAAACAGGGCAACTCAGAGCTTTCTAGACACTTATGTGGCTGTGTTGAGGCATTATACGCCTGTGTCGAGGCATTTTGTGCCTGTGTTGATGAGGTTTGCACCTATGTTGATGAGATTTGCACCTGTGTTGAGACTTTTGTGCCTGTGTTGATGGGTTCTGCGCTTGTGTTGAGGTATTCTGCGCCTGTGTAAGGCAAGAAACAGAGGTGAAATTAGTGGTTTTTACTTGCAAATTTGTTTGTTTTCATTCTATTTTCTGCATTCTGGTTATTCTTTGGTGCTAATTCTCTGTGCAACATCTTGGGATTATGTGTGATGAAGACTAAAAATACAACTACTAATGAATCTTATGCAGGACGCGGTCAAAGACTTTCACCAAAACATCTTGCTTGCGATTTTTAAAGTAGTTGCACATTTCATTTCTTAAAGGTTAATGAACACCATGCATGCTTTGTTTGTTTTTAATTTGATTAGATGTTTTAACCCTTAGAATTGGGCCTGCCTCCCGATTTGCCTGGCACTTTGCATAGGCATTGGTGAGAGGGAACAACCCTAAGTGGTGACGGGCTAAAGCCAAGCTCTTCCAAACCACTCTAAATAACTGTGGATGCAACGAAAGTTGTAGACAACGGGTGTTGGAATGGTATTGCGATGTTTTATTCGCCGGATCAATACCCACCCGAATGGATGCCCTTACTAGAATCTCTTGTTTTTAGATGCCAAAATCCTTCTATCTATTGGCTCAGGCATTGTGATATGTGCATGCCGAAGATACCTCTCATGTACTCATCAGTTAGAGATAGCAAGTTCTTGGGAAGTGATGCCCCTTGAACTCGAAGTTTTGTATGCCCGAGAAGTGAGTGCACTGTAAGGGGGAGCCAGTGCTACCAAGCGTCTAGCTATCCGGCTGAGTCTTGTATTTTATGGTTAGAGGATTCAACAAGTATTGCCCTTGCCAGCCATAGGATTTGTTGTGAATGTGCTTGATTGTCTTGAGTAAAATTCAAACAAACATTTTGTCTTTCGTGATTGTCAAAAGTTAAATCAAAAAACAAACTTTAAAAAGTGCTCATAATCAACTTGGGTTTTCAAAATCAAAAAACTTCAATTCAAAACAAAATCCAAACAAAAGTCCAAATTTGTCCAAGTATTCATCCAACATTTGAACATGGCTTGTCAAAACATTGAATATCCTTGTTTCAAAATTCATGCCACTTTAGGCTAGGTTTTGCATAGTCCAACTTAGGTCCTAAGGCATATTGTCATCTCCCTTTATTTTAGTCCTTTTCATTGCAAGCATCCTCATTTTGTACTTGGGTTCAAAATAATTTCCCTAAGTTTGCATTTCATTGTCATATCCAAGCTAGATTTCCATTTAGGTGACATTTGTGCATTATCCTTGTCATGCTAAAATTAGGTCTTGCCTAGGTTGCATTTTGCATATTCCAAGTCATTGGTATTTGCATATCCTTGACATTGTATTGTCATCTTGTCTTGGCTTCATCTTGTCATATCATATCCTTAGATCTTTTTCATGTCATATCCTAAGTCATTGTCATAATCATTGCCTTCGTGCATTTAGTCTCAAAAATTTGATTTGTCAAACTTGAAAAATCAAAACTTTGGATGATACCCTAAGTTGTTGTTAAGGAGTCTTGACCTGATCTAAAAATTTGTCCTTTCATTAATATCATTTTTGTCAAACCTAGCTTAGTATCCAAGCATATAGGTGAGACATTGTCAATTTGTCCTATTGTCATTTGGTCCTTTGTCCTTTAAGGTCTTGGCTTCATTTCAATTTCCCAAGGTTGAGTCATTAGGTTTGCATTCCAAAAAGTTTGTCCAAATCTTGAAAAAAGTCCAAAAACATTAAGTTGCATTGTCATCCTTTTAGGTTGCATTTGTCAATCCCATTAGTTGCATTGCATAGTGACATGTTTGTTGAAATGAGGTCTCAACCTTCTTACGAAGCCATGTCATCACAATTGAGAAATCAATCATGTCAATCCATTCTCTACATGTCTCAGAACATGGATCAAACTTATCATGATGATGTAAATGTCCAAATACAAAAACTAGAGGAGAAACTAGCTCAAGAAAAGAAGATTTTGGAACAAAAAGTGAAAAACATTGAGAAGAATAGATCACAAATGTCCAAAATAGTTAAAAAAATTTCAGGTCAGAATCCAAATATTGAGCCAATTGATGTAAGATCTCTTATTGAACTATCAAACATACCAGCTCTCTTCTCACAAATACAGATGATGAAACAATTTCAAGAAAAGAGACAACAACATTATGTGCCTCCACAACAAGAACAAGGTGTTTACTATCAATTAGATTTTCAACCATCACAACCAATTGTTCAACAGCTCCAACATTTCCAATAGACAAACCAATGGTCCAACATATACAACCAACACAACCAATGGTCCAATTTCAACAATATGTCCAACCAACTATACAATGTCCACAAATAGTTCAACCAATGGTGGAATATCAACAAGTTCAATCAACATATCAATGTCAACAACTACAATCACAAATTCACAAACAAAGGTTGCAGCACACACCAAGCCAAATTTTGAACATGTCAAACCAATTTGATCAACATCTAGTTCGAAATCAAAACATGACATCAGACCCAAACCAACTCCTTTCCAAACAAGTTCAAATTCCAGATACAACTATGTCAAAAACTCAAAAGAAAGGTGGCCTTATTGCAAGGTTCTTAAGGAAATTACCAAGTGAGTTCTTTTAGGAAGATCAAAATAATACACTTATGTCTAGCAATGCCTCATCCCCCCACAAACAAATTGACTCTCCAGTGGCATCTATCCCTACACCTTTAGAAGTTTCACAATAACCTTCCATATTGTCCTCATCAAATAATACACCCAAGGATGCAATTATCCAAAGGCTATCCATAGGTGATTGCCAAGATAATCCAATTCATGATGCACATCCTTGTCATGTTTCAGAAATACAAGACCCATTGCCACCATGCACTTTATTGCCATTACCTGTTTTAGAGGACCCCATTTGAAGTCCCTCTTCCTCATGTTCAAGCATTGATTCCTTGCCAGAATCCATCACAAATGTTCAAAATGCATTTCCTTCATGCCAAAACATTGATTCCTTGTTAGAATCCTCCATGCATATCCAAAGTCCAACCCCATGTCAAGAGGATAATTTAGAGCATGAAGAAATGTGTCTTAAAAAAGATCAAGATCAAGATCCTGAAACCTTATCATCCCATCCAATTGTTGACCAGGACCCCATGTTCCTAGACACTCACAAAGATTCCCCTATTCTTGTCCATCCTATCCAAAGTCCTATTGACACTTCATTCCCCGAGCAAGATCAAGATATCCCAGTCCATCCAATCCCAAACGATCCCCTTCCATTTCATAAAAAAAATGTCCTTTCAAGTCCTATTGACATTCCACTTCCTAAGAAAGATCAAGATATCCTTTCCATCCTTTCCAATGATCCCATTAAAAGTCAAGAGCAAAGCACCTTTAAAGAGGATTCCAATGATCTTCCTCCTTGTCAAGATCAAATTATTCCTTTAAATCCTCCACAAGATCTTTTTGTTCCTCCATCTCCTTGTCTTAATGCTCCATATACACTCCAAGATCACATTTCTTTTAATGATCCCATTATTTCTCCCATTCCATCTCTTGAAGAGCCTGTCATTGAACCATGTCCACTACACAATCCTAGTCCCCCTCATGATCCTAATCACCTTCATGATTCTAACATGTCAGTGCAAGATGTTCATGAACCCTCGACATGCATAATGGGTTCTTCCACTTTGGTGCAATCTGATCCAGTTCAAGATCTCATTGTTTCTCTCATATCATATCCACCTCATAATGGACTCGCATCTTCTTCCCAAAGAAAATAATATCCTACAAGTCAAGATATTCATAAAGGCAAAGGGGTAGACCTTCATGAGAAAGAACCCCTCCATATCAAAGAAGATCTTAAGGGTCATGTCTACACAACTCACTCTCAAGACATTGGTATCCCTCCATCAAAATCAAAATGTACACCTTCCCCATCATACTTTTCATCCATCTTAGGTCCTTATATCCCTTCATCCTTTATGCAAGGTCAGCAAAAGCATAAATCTTTGAGGAAATTTCATCCATCCAAAAGAAGTCCATTTCATTCATATCCATCCATGCATTCCTTCCCCCCTCCAAGTAATTTGGATGCCAAGTATAAACATCATAAGTCTAGCAATCCACATGTATTCAAGGATCAACATGTCAAAACAAAGAACAAATTGATCTATAAAGAAAAAGAAATATCCAAAAGGCCACAAAGGCCCACTGAGCAAAATAAAGCAAAGTCAAAATATATATGGGTTCCTAAATCCCTTATGCAAGCAATGCACTCCAATGAACCACAAAAGCATGAAAAATCAAAAACCATGTGGATCCCTAAGCAGCTCCTTGAAGCACAAAATCCTAAAGAAACATCCAACTTGGCATCCAAAGTTGCTATTCCTCCATCCAACCCTCTCAAATTTGTTCCTCCATCACCTTATTCATCCATTTTGGGCCCTTATGTCCCAAAACCCCAAGCTATTCCTCCATCCAAATCTCACAATCTGAGATCCATTTTTCCTCCATCAATCCACCACCCGTCAAGGTGTGTTCCAATGTTGATCTTTCCTTCATTTCCATCTAGTGAAGCCCAATTCTTCCAGTACCCTATCCATTATCCAATGCATATTTTCCATCCTTCGATCCCTTTGATCCCATCCTTTGCATAAATCCTTGCCTTAATTTCATCTCTTTTTCCATGTCCTTATCCTACCAACGTCTTTGAGCATACTTTTAAAGGTCATGGTCCATTTTTTTTTCAAGGCTACTATCCAAACAAAAATATGTTTGAGTCCTTCTTCCATCCCCTATCATGTGTCCATTTTTGACTAAAATGTCAAAATAAAAAAAATAAAAAAGTGAAAAAAGAAAAGACAAAAGAAAAAAAGTAAAGCAAAAATAATTCGTCCACTGGTGAAAACTTGGCAAACAGGCGCCTTGGGCAAGTACCATGATGAAAACCTAGCAAACAAGCATCATGCGTAATCTATGAACTTCTTGCATACCGTACTTGGGGACAAGTTTTATCCTATCACATCCTTTTGTCCTTCATTGTTCCATTATCCTATCAAACCCCTATCATTACCCTTCATTGTTCCATTATCCTATCGAACCCCTATCATTACCCTTCATATCCTATTGTCCCTCATGTCCATATCCCCTTTTCCACCTTTGATCTTGACAAGGCCGAGGATCATCATGAGCATCATGCATATTGTTTGTAGCTTTTAGTCCATCATAGCTTTTGGTCCTTATCCATTTGCCTATTATAACCTTTCATCCATATTCCCTAGCTTATTGCAACTTTCTGCCACTATCCCTTAGCCTACCCTGACCTTCAGTCCATGTCCCTTTTCCATTCTTGGTCTTTCTTATCCTATCCATATCTTATCACTATCCATACACTCTTTCATTCCTTGATCTTGATCTGACATAAGCACACAAAATTTAAACATGGTTTCAAAAACCTCTTGACATGTCCCTCATGCCATGTCACTGCTTTACATTGTCATATCCAATCTCTTGTCTCGTTGTCTCCATAATAAAAGGTCTTTGTCTTCCCTCTATCCACCATCATTTTAGCAAGCCTATTTATTCACCTGTCATATTCCTTGCCTTGCTAGACACTGGGGGCAAAATCAAAAAATTGAAAAATGTCCTTAAAAAATCCAAAAAAAAATCATATAATGTCCTGAAAAATCCCTAAAAAGTCAAATAAAGTCCTAAAAAAATGAACAAAAAAATTGTAGAAAACTCGAAATTCCTACAAAGTGAAAAACATTAAAATCCAAAAACAATTTCTTTGGCATTTTGCATTTTGTCAATAAATGGTCCCCTTTGTGCATAGACAGATCGCTGAGCATACATCCAACGACAATCAATCAAACATTGTGCTTTAATGAAATCACGCATTAACAGATGAACTGTTCAACCAAGCAAGCATTCAATCTGATCACAATTGTCACATCAATCAAAATAGCATCAACATTACCATTGGTCCTTGTCAACATTTCATGGGTCTTATACAGGGTGTGGTATACTTGAAACCAGATTATGTCATGTCTTCGATGGGGTACCGCATTCCCTGAAACTAGACAACATGATCATTCTTGTTTTCCACTTTTGACAATGACGATCAGACTATTTGTTTGACTTGGTTGAATTTGTGCGTCTTATCTTTTTACTGATTTATCTTTAGCTTCAATCATGTTCCTATGTTGCTCGATGATGTCACTGAGTGATTTAGAGTGACCATGATGGTTCATGGTCCCTTTCTTTTTTTTGTTGTGTTTGTTGTTTGTGGAATGTTTGTCACAAACTAGGGCAACTATATCATTGGGTGTCTATGATAAGTATGTTCACTTTCTGAACGCCACACATACCTCGATCCTTGATGTATGCATCCTAGGATGCTTCACTTATTCCTTGTGTGCGATGTGTCTATCTTTTGCAAGAGGGGTTGCATTCCAGCTCTGGCCTTCAATGCCATGATGCTCTGCATCTGCTTTGCTACAATAAATAAAGGTTCTCACCTACTTATGTGCATTTGTGAAAGCAAGTTTTCCTTCATCTCTAACTGTCCTCTGTCTAATTTCTTCTGACTAACATTTCTTCCATCAGTCTTGGCAGTCCGTTTGATTCGTTCGAACCTATCATCTTCTATCATTCTTATTGATCACTTGGCCTCTTTTCTCGATTAATTCCTCGAGGGGGCATGCATATGTCATTGTTATTGTCTAGGGCATTTTCATTATCGTTCTTTGAAACAATGCTTAGAATCACATTGTCTCAAAGAGGGGCAAAATGTAGACATCTAAAAATGGTCAACACTTGTGGAGTCATACTTTCACATTTGCGCCTTGCCTTATTTTAGGGTTCTTGCATTGCATTAACATTTCTTCTATGTTGTGCACTTGGTCTTTATCATTTGCGAGCATAGAGTCCTTCTGCATTCCTCATTTTTCTCACTTTCAAATTAGGTCTTCTCGATAGCAATCTTCAGTCATGATTTTGGTCAATCTTATCCTGTCGCATCAATGTGCATGCTCATTTATCATCATTTTGGACATTGTCAATCCTAATCGATGATAGAATTAGGGTTTTGTCCTCTTGTCAACCTTGTCATTTTGCGATCGAATCATCATCAATCCTTGTCCTTGTTAGCCTTGTCATTTTGTGATCGATTCACCATTGATCTTTGTCCTTGTCAATCTTGTCATTTTGTGATTGATTCATCATCGATCCTTGTCCTTTTCAATCCTGTCAATTTGGATCGATTAGTCATTATTCCTCGTCAATTGGCACCTATCAATTTGATCTCCTTGTCAATCTTGGTCAATTTGTCATTGATTTTTGTCAATCAATCTCAATCATTTATCAACATTGGTCCTTTGTCAATCAGAATCATGATCGAACCTTCATTAATTTCTTGTTGTCTTAACTTAATTCCTTGTCCTCTTATTTCTAGGGTTTTATGATTTGTTCATTTAATCCTTTTCTTCTTCTTCATGGGTTACATAAATCTATTTATTTAGTCCTAGGTCTCTTTCATGAATTAATTAATGGATGAAAACCTATTAATTAATTCACCTAATTTCTATTTCATCTTTTTCCTGAATTTTCTAATTTGCTAATTTCTCCTAATTCCTAATTTCTATTTCTCCTATGTTCTTTAATTTTTCTAATATTTCCCCTAATTTCATTCCCTCATTTTCTCCTATGTTTATGCTTCCATTTGTTGCAATCATGGAGGCTATTTTCTCTCTTCCCTTTTGTCATGGGAATGGCATTTTAATCTTGTCATAATTTGTCATAATTTTTGTCAATCAATCTTGCATGTCAATCTTGTCATAATTTGTGCATAATTTGTCATTCTTGATTTGAATTTCCTGTTGAATCTCTTCATGCTAATCTTGTCCTCTCTCCAATTTGTCTATACATTGGATGATTTTCTTCAATGAAAAAAAGAAACCACACTTCTAGTATCCTTATGCTACAATTTTCATCTTGTCAATCTTGCTTACTTTCATACTTGCATTTTGCACTTGTAGGTGAGATCCACAAAAAAAGTAATTTGAAGGAGAAAGAAGGACAATGGAGGAACAATGAAGGAGATACATGCTTTGGTTTGCATTTTATTTTAGTATTTCATCTTCATGCCTTTATTGAATGTTTTTAGGATTTCTTATCATTGCAATCTAGTTTTGTGGTTGAGCTAGTTTAATATTGCTTTGATGCATTCCATTTTCCTATCTACAAATACAACTAATAAATAAGATTAGAATAAATAAATATACATAAAACAAATATAAAAAACCCAAAAAAAAACAATATTTAGAAATATATATTTTCCTTTTAATAATACAGTTAATGATAAAATTAGAATAAATAAATATATAGAAAAAAATAATTAAAAACATAGAAAATAATAATAATGCATACAATATATATTTAATTATAATGTCACCCTAATTCATTTGTTAGAACTACATAATACTAATTTATCTTTTCTTACATTCTTTTTGGGGTGTACCATTAATGCCTTCATTTTATTATTTTAATTAAATACTCCAAAGCTTTTAAAGTTCTATTAAATGTTTTTATCTATGGAGAGCTTTAAAATTTCTATTAAATGTTTTTATCTATGGACTATCTTAAGTAAGCCTCTAATGAAAGGAGTGGTGACAACAAGGGTCCATATATTCCAAACCCTTTGCTGCGAATCCCTCAAAATTTTAACGATCCAGTGAACTCCTCAAAAGTGGGTTAGATTTCTCAATGAAACTCTCGATGTGGGATAGGCATAATAGTTTTTAAAAGTTGGATTATCCTAAGTGGACTTATAACAAGAAGATGAAGCAATGTAAGTGGATTACTGAGAGGGGAAGTGAATCAATGGTAAGAAAAACTTTAACTTTCTAAATCAACAAAGCTTTAATAATACTAATAAAAAACTATGAGGAGTGGTCCCATAATACTAGGTTACATTTCTTGGCCAAACTTGACATTGAAATCAACATTTTGCATCAAAACTTTACCTCCTAAAACCTATAGTAGCTAAACCATTAAGAATTTGAAGATGAAGTAAACTATTAATTTCTGAGATTTTTCATATAGATTCTAAATTTTTTTTTTTTTAAATAATGAGAAATTAACTGCCCATATTGTTATGTAAATTTTAATAACTCAATATTCATAGTAATCAACATTTTTTAGAAGTGACATTTATTTGGTAATGCATAACATCTTTTATAGCAAGAAGGAAATTCTAGTTTTTGAAATACAGAATTGTCACACCAATATCTAGTGAACGGATGTTTTTTCATAATTTTTTGTTACATATATATTTTTTAGTTAATTTTTAAGACAAAGTAATTGTAATTTGGATAGAGGTGTATTCTGTAATACATAACCTTTTCTGTATGCATCTTCTTTTTGTGTTGAAATGAGGATATTGTTAGGCCCAATATAGAAAGCTAATGTACTGAGAGGGGAGGGGTGAATCGGTACTCCAAAAATTTTCCTTTGTAATAACCTTACTATTATGCATAAATAGAATAGTGCAGTAACATAAAATAAAACTATAATCAATAGATAACAATCATACATGATTCACTCCATAACACATATATTTTGGTCACGCAGAAACTCTTGGTTAGAGAGAAAAACTGCAGTGAGGATGGCACCCACAACTTCACTACTACAATAATAAAGAATGCTTGGTTAGAGATACATTTAGCTATTTCTGATAGCTTACCCTATTAGGAGTATTAAGATCAGTTAGATCTACCTTACTAAAGGATTTTAACAACACTATCTAAGTGTAGCACCTGGTTAAAGGATTTACAATTTATAGACTTGGTTAGAGTCTTTTACACTATTAAAGGTTTCTCTTACAACTTCAAAATATTACAATATAATCATTACAAATATCTACAACTTTACATTTGAAATGCTAAAGCAGATTCTATGTGCTCTGAATAAGATTACCTAGCTTGTAGCATACCTTGGTAACCCATAATGAAACTCGGTAAACCATTCTGTTTACTATGTTCTTCGACTGTTCACTGATAACCTTCTCGGTGACCTCTTTGTGTCTCTGTAATAGTCTTCCTTCATGTATACACACTGCTATCTCATTGTATCTCATATCACATCATGTGTCTTATATATTTTCTAACCCTAGAATCATGTTGTATATATAGATCTCTTACATTGGTGATCTGATTCATTGCTTCGATCTTACAAAAAGATTCTTCAAATGAATAACTAAAAAAAATATCTCATAGGTTAGATTGGCCTTGTAATCATACACAATCTCATAGTGCAATTTTCAATGCAAAAATGGTTAGATGTGCCTCAATCTTGTAACATGTTTTCATGTGCATGTCTAGGTTCAATGTATCTGGTAAAACATTTCACTCGGTGAATATCAACTCAGTGAGTTAACTTTACCACTTGGTAGCCATGAACCTTTACTCGATAAACAGCTTGGTGAATACTGTGTTCTATGACTGCTTTCTTCAGTAACCGACTAGACTATTCATACCGACTTCTCTGTGTGTAATGACTGCATGATTTGGTAATACTAACCAACTAGAATATAGTATGACTTTGGATATGAAACTAATGGCAATTTGATAAGTAGTAACAATCTCCCCTTTTGACATTAGTTGAGATGTTTGACAAAAACTACTTACAAAGTCATAACTCAAAAAACTATATACTTGACAAAATGACTATACTTGACAATATGTACAATAGTCAATAGTATATGCAGATATACTCCCCTTATCATTATCCTATACATAACTCTAAATTTTGCATGTTTGGTTCTATTTTGTACTTGTGTGCTCTGAATGCTTTGTATATTCTGCTCAGTATACTCCCCTTGTATACAATACTCTCCAAGTGTAGAATTACTCCCCCTTTGCTGGGCTTTCCTCTGTGTAGTAACATAATATTTCTCCCCCTTTTGACAAACATTAAAAACTTAATTTGCATCCGGAGGTGGTAACTAATCAAAAATAGTCTTATACTTGGTCCAGGAATTAGTGAGGGCGACTGAGAGTGAGTCCTTGAGACTTTCCATTAATGAGTTTTGTGCTTGAATATCAGATAAGAGTGATATCAAGCCATCAAGAGTGCTTCCCTTTTGGGTAGTTGATAAGCTTATAGCTCAGTTGAGCTACTCTTGGACTGATGAGAGATGAGGAAGGAATAATGTTTGAAGGGTCATTATATCTATCCTAATTTTATGCTCTTCATTCCTCAGTTCTAACTATTGAGCCATGAGCTGTTGTAGCTTTTTGTAAAAATTCTGAATAGAATTAGGCTCAGTGGTCAACTTGGATGAGAGATCGGTGATCTCTTTCACAATTGCATTAGTTTTATTTTTGATGTCTTTAATAAATAAATAAAATGTACACAATTTCTGGAATAAATAAAGAATGTGCTTGAGTTGAGGGGACAACTCGGCAATGAATTTGACAAGTTTTACCTTGCCAACAGCAATTGATTTTTGGACTTCCTCTATCATTTTTGCTGTGAGCTCTTTATCCTTGAGCTTGCTTAGGAACTCAGATGCATCAACTCTAGATGTTTCAATCTAATTAAGGAGTTCATCCAACTGAATATGGATGGCTGCATCGATTGACACTGTTGTTGATGGTAGCATTTCTGTGAGCAGTGTCCTAACCTTTTGAGGTACCTTGTTCTTTTTTTGTATGGCCAGTTGTTTCTCCTATTCAGCCTTTTCTTTGCATAGTTCACCAAATTCAGTGAGTGCTTGTCCTTTTAATTTGGAGATGTCGACATTGGGCAACATGATCGGTTTAGATAAGTCAAATTTAAAACCATGCTTTCTTACCTTCTTCTCTTTTTCTTTAGTTTGGGACACTAAGACAAGTGCTTGTGAGGCTTGCTGTCCCTTGGTAGGTTGCTCGGTAGATGCACCACTTTGCACTATTCCTGTAGCAGTTGTAGTGTCTTTGGATGGCTTGGTGCTAGGGGTCTCAGCTGTAATATTTGTTGTGCTTGAGACGATTGATCTTTTGTTGTGTCTGCTGTAGCTTCAGACTTGTTACTTGTATCTTCTGCAGCTTCAGATTTGTTACCTTCGATAACTTGTTCGGTGTCCTCGGGAGCTTTGGTTGGGAGTGGGGGCTTCACCGGTGGATAAGGCTAAACTTGTTCTAAGACCGATTCACTAGACACAAGTTTTGCATAAGTGGTGCCTTCAATCATTTCCTGCTCCAGTGCGGCTTCATCCATTACATCTTCATCAATTTGTATTGTGTCAACTGGGTCTGGACCTTGCTCGGTGACATCTGGATCTTGCTTGGTGACATCAACAATTTCAATTTGAGATTGTTCACCAACATCCTTTTGTTTGAAGATCTCCTGCCACTTATATATAGCCCATTCATCAATTTTAAGGCTCTCTATTTCACAAGAAATTTTGAATTGTATGTGGACAAATGCTCCTTGATTTTAGCTACGGACATGTTAGGAAATAAATGGACAAGACTTCTTTCTCTTATTTGTCTCTCTGAATCCATTGCATATTTCCATCTATTATCAATATGTGAGTAGAGTTCACTCGGAAGTGACTTTGTTATTTCTAATGGTGCTAACCAAAACTTCAGAAGTGTACATATGACAGCTTGTTCAATCTATCATTTCTCATTATTATTCCTAGACTCATACTTAACATATTTGAATCCTGCAAATCCACTGTATTCCCTAAGATTGGCACAAAAGTTTTCAACACTGTGAATGTTTGCCTTTTTGTTCTTCACAATCTGGAATTTGTTTGCATCATCAGACTCTGTATCACTTGACTCTTTTGTGAAAATGAATCTCTAAGTAGATTTCTTGTAAGTCTTTGTTACCTTAGGAATGGTAACAGTCTTTTGTTTCTTGCTCGGTGATGCAGTTGATGCTCTAGTGTTGGGTCTCTTTGTTGGCGGAGTCAGCAGGGCCTTTGTGATGTCCTGTTTCTTTCATTTTAGAACTTTTCCCTTTGGCAACTCTGTGCTCAATGTTATTGTAGCCTCCTATGCTTCTGATTCTTCTTCAGTAATGGCAAGATTGCCTTTGATAGGTGTAGATGAGGATTCTTCTCCGAATTTCTCAGATAAAGCTTTTATCATCTTTGTAGCTTTCCTTGTAGCCTTAGGAACTACAATGCTCATCTTTACTTTCTCCTTCACCTCTTCATAGGTTCCATACCTTAGTTCAGTTGCATGCCTTGGAAATGATAGGTAGGCATCAATTTGTTGTTGTGTGATATCATAATCAATTTCATAACCCATTGGTTGCAACGACTGAATCCTCAGTTCAACAGCATTTACATAGCAATAATCAGTGTTGACTTCAAAACATATATTGTCCTTGTATTTTTCCACCAGCTATGGTGGGATCCTATACCTGTTGTACATTTTCTCTTGGAATTTGCTAAAGTAATCATCCATGACATCATTAAAGTTATCTCCTAACTTCTTGATGTAATCATTGATCTGATGGGTGATAGGCCAGTGTAGCTCCCATACTACTTTATCGACTGAGGGAAAGAACTTTTCAAAATAGAAAAACATACAGACAAGTAGTGAATCAAACTTGAGTGTGTTTGCCAAGTTGTTCTTCTTCGGCTTCCTTATTGTGTTCAAGTTCTGAAATAAGTTCTTTAGTAGCACTTCACATAAGTCTACTTTCATTCCTTTCTTTACTATTTTGTAGGCTAGGTCCACTGTAGCACATGGTACACTGTTTTCCCTTGCAGATTGGAAGAAACAGTAACCAATGACTCTGATTGCAAATTTTAGTTCAGCATCAGTGACAATATTCAATTTCAATCCTTGGTAATCAGATTCTACTCCAATTAGACTGATTAGCTCCTTTTGTGATATCATTTTCTGTGCACGAGCATGATCGTAGATGGGATATCCGGTGAGTAGGTGAATGACTTCCTTCATGATCTTGAAAGGTTGCTCTTGTAGCCACATGAAATCATCATGTACTCTGCTCAATACAAACTTAATCCATTAGGGTTTGAACACATGAGGATAGACTAGGGCTTCAGTTAATCCCTTGATTCTGATATGTTCAAATTTACTATCCAATTTTCCGTCAGTGCACAGTTCATCATATGTGTCACTAATCTCTACATGACCGAGTTCCACAACATGGCACTTGGTAAAAAATCTGACATCTTCTACCAATAAGACTCAATTCAGGATGAGTGAAAATGCAATTTTATCATCCGGTTCTGAGGTGACTTTAGGAGTTAGGGAATACTTCAGAGATGGCTTCTCCACATTTTGGACAACTACAAGGTCTTAGATCTTGGACGCCATGGTAGATCTCAAGTAAAATTCGATAGGTTATCCTTAGGGTTTACAAGTGACTTACTCTTCACACTTGGTAGACACTAGCAATTTGACTAGATTAGAAACCAGCTAAACAGTGTGAAAAGATTGATGTAAATTCCTTGAGTATTTGCTCTGAATGAAGTTTGATCGCTTGATTCACTCTGTTCTTCTTCTTGAAAACTTGGGTGAATGATAATGCCGCAAAAACACTTTTAAGTACTCAAAATACCTTATCGAGCTCCGTGCAAGTTGGGTCAAGATATTAAATGCACTTGGTTCACCTTTTACTGATTTACTTCATTTTCTATTTTCACCGAGTACCCAACTTTTCTTTGTTAACCGACTTGATAGGTTTCCTGTATAGTATGTAAACTGACTAATTACATCTTAACTATGCAGATTTTGAGTTCTGTTCATAATAAAATAGGAACTGTTATGATTTAACTTTTAAAGAATGCAATCCCTTCATACCTTTTCTTGACTAATTTGAAATAGGTGCACCTAACTCGGTAGGTAAGGTGCTTTCTTCATCATACATAATTTCTTTCTTTTTCCAAATCATCTTGAATTTTTGTTTTATCTCTTCAGTGTCTCTTCTCGATTGATCTCTGCAATCTCTAGCTAAATTTCCAGCTTTATGACAATGAAAACATGCCATACCGGGATTTCTCCATGATCTCCGGCTGTTCATTCCAAACCTTATAAAATAGTGGGCACTTATATGTCCATATCTTCCACAACATTCACACCATATCCTTGTATTGTAATCCCATGGTACTACAGCATATTGTCGGTAAGAATCTACATGAGTTCGGTAACCTCCAGTGTTTGATTAGTGTGGATACTTCATGTAGTTCTTTTGCTTAAACTAGGACTTCTCGGTACTATGTCCATATCTATTGCAATTTTTACAAAACCCTTTGAATTTTTCCTTCTGATGGTTGTTAACAGACTTTGTCCTACATTGATTAGGTATGCGACCATATTTTTTGCAATTATAACAATATCCATTGGACTTAGAGATATTCAGTTTCTTACCTTTTCTGATCTGGCATATGTTGGCAAAATGACTTTGATTTCCACAGTAGTAGCAAATAGGCTTCTTCCTCTTGATGTTATTTCTTTTTCCAGCTTGTTTTCATGATTCTCCTCTCTCGGTAGAGTCTTTTCCTTTGTAACCGAGTGCTCCATTTTTGTAGAGTCTTCTTGTATTCAGTTGCTCATCCAACATCTTTGATGCTTCATAACTTTTCTCCAATGATTCTTTAGATTTCTTTTCTATTTCAATTTCACCAATCAACCTTGATATTTCAAGTTTCAATGATTGATTTTCATCATTCTTCAGAATTGCTTCATGATGAGCATAACCTAGTTGATCTGTCATATTTTGTTGAATACCAGTTAACCTTATGATTTCATCATCCTTATCAGATACTAGAGCTTCAAGTTGTTGTTTCTCTCTTTGTATATCTCTTGATTTATCCTCAGCTCTCCTTAATGCATCTAGATTTTTAGTCATTTGTGTACTGAAATGTTCATGTTCTCTTTTCATTGCTTTCAGTTGATCAGCCAATGCTTTGTTCTTTTCTTTCAACATTCCAATCATTTCTTTAGTTTCTTTAGATATACTGTTCTTAGATGATGTCTCGATTTATTACACTAGCTCTTGAGAATCCTGCAAGTCATCAGCTAATCTTCTCCTTAATTTTAGAGATTTTTGCATTTGCCTCTGCATGTTTGCAATCACTTGATTTGCATTATCCAGCTCTTCTTGAATATGCACAATCCTCCGAGATTATTTGCAGCCTTCCATTGCTAAGATCTTTCTCTTTAGGTTGTTAGATTCTTTTCCAAGATTCAAGCTCTGATACCAATTGTTAGGCCCAATATAGAAAGCTAATGTACTGAGAGGGGAGGGGTGAATCAGTACCCCAAAACTTTTCCTTTGTAATAACCTTACTGTTATGCATAAACAGAATAGTGCAGTAACATAAAATAAAACTATAATCAATAGATAACAATCATACATGATTCACTCCATAACACATATATTTTGGTCACATAGAAACTCTTGGTTAGAGAGAAAAACTACAGTGGGGATGGTGCCCACAACTTCACTACGACAATAATAAAGAATGCTTGGTTAGAGCTACATTTAGCTATTTCTGATAGCTTACCCTGTTAGGAGTATTAAGATCAGTTAGATCTACCTTACTAAAGGATTTTAACAACACTATCTAAGTGTAGCACCTGGTTAAAGGATTTACAATTTATAGACTTGGTTAGAGTCTTTTACCCTATTAAAGGTTTCTCTTACAACTTCAAAATATTACAATATAATCATTACAAATATCTGCAACTTTACATTTGAAATGCTAAAGCAGATTCTATGTGCTCTGAATAAGATTACCTAGCTTGTAGCATACCTTGGTAACCCATAATGAAACTCAGTAAACCCTTCTATTTACTCTATTCTTTGACTGTTCACTGATAACCTTCTCGTTGACCTCTCTGTGTCTCTGTAACAGTCTTCCTTCATGTACACACACTGCTATCTCATTGTATCTCATATCACATCATGTGTCTTATATATTTTCTAACCCTAGAATCATGTTGTATATATAGATATCTTACAAAGGTGATCTGATTCATTGCTTCGATCTTACAAAAAGATTCTTCAAATGAATAACTAAACAAAATATCTCATAGGTTAGATTGGTCTTGTAATCATACACAATCTCATAGTGCAATTTTCAATGCAAAAACCATTAGATGTGCCTCGATCTTGTAACACATTTTCATTTGCATGTCCAAGTTCAATGTATCTAGTAAAACATTTCACTTGGTGAATATCAACTCAGTGAGTTAACTTTACCACTCGGTAGCCATGAACCTTTACTCGGTAAACAGCTCGGTGAATACTGTGTTTTGTGACTGCTTTCTTCAGTAACCAACTAGACTGTTCATACCGACTTCTCTATGTGTAACGACTGCATGATTCGGTAATACTAACCGACTAGAATATAGTATGACTTTGGATATGAAACTAATGGCAATTTGATAAGTAGTAACAGATATTAATACCTAGGAAAAAGATTTTTTTTTACATTTTTTCCTCTATTTTTCAATTTTTTTTGGATGTGTGAAAGGCAATCCTTAATGTTTGATGAAAAAACTACATTCATAAGAAATAAAACATAAATATATTAAAAATTATACTATTTGGAAAGCTTATAATAAGGACTAAATACTTAAAAAATAAAACTTCTAAATGAATTCATCTGACCCCCCAAAAGCTAATGTAAAAGTGGACTTTTATTATCATTTTGATAGGTTGGAAGGAGACTCCATTGCAGGTATGATTTAGAAGTAGAAATGTTATATCCAAGAAATTTTGATCTAAGAGCCTTTGATCTAACTCTCCTTAATTAATTCCTTCAAATGGGACCTCTTAAAGCTTAAATCATTAAATTTTCTAAAAAATGTATGATTTCAGAAAAAAATAGGATGTACCAAAAAGTGTAATCTAGTATTGTAGGATCACCCTGAGCAGACATATTAAACACATTCATATAGACAAGGCAAACCCATAACACAAGATGTACAAGGAAAACCCATGGTGGGGAAAAACTGTTACTACTTATCAAATTGCCATTAGTTTTTATATTCAAAGTCATACTATATATTCTAGCTGGTTAGCATTACCAAATCATGCAATCAGTACACATAGAGATGTTGGTACGAATAGTGTAGTCGGTTACATAAGAAAGCAGTCATAAAATGCAGTATTCACTGAGCTGTTTACCAAGTATTTTTTTATGGCTACCGAGTAGTAAAGTTAACACACTAAGTTGATATTCACCGAGTGAAATGTGTTACCAGATACATTGAACCTGGGCATGCACATGAAAACGTGTTACAAGATCGAGGCACATCTAACTGTTATTACATTGGAAAATGCACTAGAAGATTGTGTATGATTGCAAGGTCAATCTAACCAATGAAATATTTTGTTTAGTTATTCATTCGAGGAATCTTATTTGTAAGATCGAAGCAATGAATTAGATCACCGTTTTAAGAGATCTATATATACAGCATGGGAAGAGAGAGAAAAAAGTATGTATGAAGGAAAGACTATTATAGAGACACAAAGAGATCATCGAGAAGGTTATCAAAGAACAGTCGAAGAATAGAGTAAACAGAATGGTTTACCAAGTTACAATATGGGTTATCGAGGTATGCTATAAGCAAGGTAATCTTATTTTGAGCACATAGAATCTGCTATAATAGTTCAGATGTAAAGTTGAAGATATTTGTAATGATTTTATTGTAATATTGTGAAGTTGGAAGAGAAACCTTTAATAGGGTAAAAGACTCTAACCAAGTCTATAAATTGTAAATCCTCTAACCAGGTGCAGCATTCAGATTAATGTTGTAAAATCCTTTAGCAAGGTAGATCTAACAGATCTTGTTACTCCTAACAAAGTAAGCTATCAGAAATAGCTAAATGTAGCTCTAACCGAGCAATCTTTATTATTGTAGTAGTGAAGTTGTGGGTGCCATCCCCACCATAATTTTTCTCTCTAACCAAGAGTTTCTGCGTAAACAAAATATATGTGTTATGGAGTGAATCATGTATGATTGTTATTTGTTTGTTTTAACTTTATTTTATGTTACCACACTATTCTATTTATGCATAATAGTAAGGTTATTATTAAAGAAAAGTTTTGGAGTACTGATTCACCCCTCCCCTCTCAGTACATTAACTTTCAATATTGGGCCTAACAATTGGTATCAGAGCTTGAATCTTGAAAAAGGGTTTAACTACCTAAAGAGAAAGATCTTATCAATGGAAGGCTATAAATTTTTTTTGGAGGATTGTGTATCTACAAGAAGAGCTAGATCATGCAAATCAAGTGATTGCAGACATGCAAAGGCAAATGCAAAAATATCTAAAAGTAAGAAGAAGATTATCTGATGACTTTTAGGATTCTCAAGAGTTAGTGGAACAAATCGAGACATCATCTGAGAACAATATATCTAAAGAGACTGAAGAAATGATTTGAATGTTGAAAGAAAAGAACAAAGCATTGACTGATCAACTAAAAGCAATGAAAAGAGAACATGAACATTTCAGTACATAGATGAATGAAAATCTAGATGCATTAAGGATAGCTGAGGATAAAGCAAGATATCTACAAAGAGAGAAACAACAACTTGAAGTCTTAGTATCTAATAAGAATGATGAAATCATAAGGCTAACTGATATTCAACAAAATATGACTGATCAACTAGGTTATGCATATCATGAAGCAATTCTAAAGAATGATGAAAATCAAGCATTGAAACTTGAAGTATCAAGGTTGACTGGTGAGCTTGAAACAGAGAAGAAATCCAAAGAAACATTGAAGAAGAGTTATGAAGCATCAAAGTTGTTGGATGAGCAACTGAATACAAGAAGACCCAACAAAGATGCAGGACTTGGTTACAAAGGAAGAGAATCAACCAAGAAAGGAATTCATACTATCGAGAGAGGAAAATCATCAAAGCAAGCTAGAAACAGGAATAACATCAAAAGGAAGAAGCCTATTTGCTACTACTATGGAAATCAATGTCATACTGCCAACATATGCTAGATTAGAAAAGGTAAGCAACCAAATATCACTAAGTCCAATGGATATTGTTAAAATTGCAATAAATATGGTCACACATCTAATCAATGTAGGACAAAGTTTGTTAACAACTATCAGAAGGCAAAATTCAAAGGGTTTTGTAGAAACTGCAATAGATATGGACACAATACCAAGAAGTGCTGGTCTAAGCAAAAGAACTACATGCGGTATACACATTGAGAAAACACTAGAGGTTACCGAACTCACATAGATCCTTACCGACAATATGCAGCAGTACCATGGGATTACAGTACAAGGATATGGTGGGAATGTTGTGGAAGATATGGACATATTAGTGCCAACTATTTTATAAGGTTTGGAATGAGCAACTGAAGATCATGGAGAAATCCTGGTATGGCATGTTTTCATTGTCACAAAGTTGGACATTTAGCTGGAGAGTGCAGAGATCAACCTAGAAGAGACACTGAAGAGATAAAAGAAGTAAAAAGAAGGAAATCATGTCTCATGAAGAAAGCACCTTACCTACCGAGTTGGGTGCACCTATTCCAAGTTAGTCAGAAAAGGTATGAAGGGACTACATTCTCTAAAGGTTAAATCATAATAGTTCCTATTCTATTATGTACAAAATTCAAAATCTACATAGTTAAGATGCAATTAGTCAGTTTGAAATTCTATCAAAAGTACTTTACAGGAAACCTATCAAGTTGGTGTATATAGGAAGCCTATCAAGTCGGTTAATGAAGGAAATTTGGTTACTCAATTAAAATGAAAAAAAGGAGTAAATCGGTAAAAGGTGAACCGAGTGCATTTAATGTTTTGACCTAACTTGCACGGAGCCCGATAAGGTGTTTTTGTGGTCATTTTCATTCACCAAGTTTTCAAGAGAGAAGAGCAAAGCGAATCAAGGTGATCAAACTTCATTCAAAGTGAATTTCAAGGTATTTACATCAAATCTATTCACACTATTAAGCGGGTTTTCCGATCTAGTCAAATTGCTATTATCTACCGAGTGTGAAGCGTCAATCGTTTGTAAACCCTAAGGATAATTTGCTAAATTTTACCTAAAACCTACAATGGCATGCAAGATCCAAGATCCCGTAGTTGTCAAAAATGTGGAGAAGCCCTTGCTGAAATATTCCTTGACTCCCAAAGTTGCCTCTGAACCGGATGACAAAACTACATTTTCACTCATCCCGGATCAAGTCTTGTTAGTTGAAGATGTTAGATTCTTCACCAAATGTCATGTTGAGGAACTCGGTCATGTTGAGATTAGTGACACATATGATGAACTTTTCACTGATGGCAAAATGGATAGCAAATTCGAGCATATCAAAATCAAGGGATTAACTAAAGTCCTAGCCTATCCCTGTGTGTTCAAACCCCAGTGGGTTAAGTTTGTCTTGAGCAGAGTACATGATGATTTTATGTGGCTAGAGGCAAAACCATTCAAAATCACTAAGGAAATCATTCATGTACTCACCGAGTATCCTATCTATGATCATGCACGAGCATAGAAAATGATATCATAGAAGGAGCTAATCAATCTAACTGGAGTAGAATCTGATTACCGATGACTAAAATTGAACAATGTCACTAATGCAGAACTCAAGTTTGCAATTAGAGTAATTGGTTACTATTTATTTCAATCTGCAAGGGAAAATAGTGTACCATGTGCCACAGTTGACTTGGCCTATAAAATAGTGAAGAAGGGAATGAAAGTAGATTTATGTGAAGTGCTACTGAAGAACTTGTTTGAGAACCTAAACACAATAAGGAAGCCAAAGAAGAACAACTCGGCAAATACACTAAAGTTTGGTTCACTTCTTGTATGCATGTTTTTCTACTTTGAGAAGTTCTTTCCCTCAGTTGGTAAAGTAGTTTGGGAGCTACACCGACCTATCACCCATCAAATCAATGATTTTATCAAGAAATTGGGAGATAACTTTAATGATATCATGGATGACTATTTCTGCAAATTTCAAGAGAAGTGCACAATAGGTAAAAGATTCCACCACAGCTGGTAGAAAAATATAAGGATGATATATGTTTTGAGGTAGACACCGATTATTGTTATATGAATGTTGTTGAACCAAGGACTCAATCTTTGCCACTAATGGGTTATGAGATTGACTATGATATAACACAATAGCAAATTGATGCCTATTTATCATTGCCAAGGCATGCTACCGAACTAAGATATGGAACATATGAAGAGGTGAAGGAAAAAGTAAAAATGAGCATTGTAGTACCTAAGGCTACAAGAAAAGCTACAAAAATGATAAAGGTTTTATCTGAGAAATTCGAAGAAGAATCCTCCTCTACACCTATCAAAGGAACTCTTGCCATTACTGAAGAGGAATCAGAAGCTCAAGAGGCAGCAATAACATAAAGTACCGAGCTGCCTAAGGGTAAAGTTTTGAAAAGAAAGAAATAGGACATTCCAAAGGCCCTACCGACACCACCAACAAAGAGACCCAACACTAGAGCATCAGCTGCATCACCGAGTAAGAAACAAAAGAGTGTTACTATACCCAAGGTAACCAAGACCTATAAGAAATCTACTCAGAGACTCATTTTGGCAAAAGAGTGTAGTGATATAGAATCTGATGATGCAAACAAATTTCAGATTTTAAAAAGTAAAAAGGTAAATATTCGTAGTGTTGAAATTTTTTGTGCCAATCTTAAAGAATATGGTGGATTTGCGAGATTTACATATGTTAAGTATGAGACTAGGAATAATGATGAGAAGTGACAAATTGAAGAAGCTATCATTTATACACTTCTAAAGTTTCGGCTAGCTCCATTAGAACTAGTAAAGTCACTTCCAAGTGAATTATACTTACATATTGATAATAGATGGAAATATGCAATGGACTCAGAGAGACAAATAAGAGAAAGAAGTCTAGTCCATCTATTCCCTAATATGTCTGTAGCAAAAATCAAGGAGCATTTGACAACATACAATTCTAAATTTCTTGTCAAATAGAGAGCCTTAAAATTGATGAATGGGCTATACATTGATGTGGAAAATGAGACAAAAGCCAAGTGGCAAGAAATCTTCAAACTAAAGGATGTCGGTGAACAATCTCAAGTTGAAATTATTGATGTCACCGAGCAAGATCCTGATGTCACTGAGCAAGGTTCTAATGCTACCAAGCAAGACCCGGCTGACACTATTCAAACTGATGATGTTATGGATGAAGAAGCACCAGAGCAGGAAATGATTGAAGACACTACCTATGCAAAACTTGTATCTAGTGAATCTATTTTAGAACAAGTTCAGCCTTATCCACCACTGAAGCCACCTATCTCAACTGAAGCTCCTAAGGACACAGATCAAGGCACCGAAGGTCACAAGTCTAAAGCAGCAGAAGATACAACCAAAGATTAGGCATCTCAAGCACCGTCAAGCACTGTAAATGTTACAGTTGAGACCCCTAGCACTGAGACACCCAAGGACACTATAATAGCTACAGGAACTGACCAAAGTGTTGCATCTACTGAGCAATCTATCAAGGGTCAGCAAGCCTCACAAGCACTTGTCTTAGTGCAACCGACCAAAGGAAAAGAGAAGAAGGTGAGAAAGCATAGTTTCAAAATTGATTTAACTAAACCGATAATGTTGCCCAATGTGGATATCTCAAAATTAAAAGGGCAAGCACTTACCGATATTGGTGAACTATGCAAAGCAAAGGCTGAACAAGAAAAACAATTGGCTATTCAAAAGAAGAATAAAGTACTTCAGAAGGTAAAGACACTACTAACAGAAATACTACTTTCAGCAACAGTGTCAACCGATGCAGCCATCCACATTCAACTGGATGAACTCCTTACTCAAATAGAAACATCTGGAGTTGATGCATTTGAGTACTTAAGCAAGCTAAAAGATAAAGAGCTTACAGCAAAAATGATTGAAGAGGTACAAAAAGCTCTAGCTATAGGAAAAGTAAAGCTTGTCAAATTCATTGCTGAGTTGTCCCCTCAACTCAAGCATATTCTTTATTTATTTCAGAAACTTTATACATTTTCCTTATTCATTAAAGATATCAAGAATAAAACTGATGCAATTGAGAAAGAGATCACTGATCTCTCAACTAAGTTGACCACCGAGCCTAATTCAGTTCAGAATTTTTATACCAAGCTTCAACAACTCATGGCTCAACAGTTAGAACTTAGGAATGAAGAGCATAAAATCAGGATGGATATAATGACCCTTCAAACATTATTCCTTCCTCATCTCTCATCAGTACAGGAACAGATCAATAGAGCTACACGCCTATCAACTACACAAGAGGGAAGCACTCTTGATGGCTTAATATCACTATTAGCTGATATTCAAGCACAAAATTCATTAATGGAAAGTGTAAAGGATTCACTCTCAGTCACCCTCACCAATGCCTAGAACAAGTATAAATCTATTTTTGATCAGTTACCACCCCCGAATGGAAATTAAGTTTTTGATGTTTGTCAAAAATGGGGAGTAATACTATATTTGGAGAGTGACACAGTTTTGAGTATTGTATACAAGGGGAGTATACCAAGAGAATATACAAAGCAATTAGAGCACACAAGCACATAACAAAATTGAGCATGCAAATAATGATAAGGGGAGTATATCTACATATACTATTTCATTGACTATTGTATATATTGTCAAGTGTATTCATTTTGCAAAGTATATAGATTTTTGAGTTATGACTTTGAAAGTAGTTTTTGTCAAACATCTCAAGTAATGTCAAAAGGGGAGATTGTTACTACTTATCAAATTGCCATTAGTTTTTATATTCAAAGTCATACTATATATTCTAGTTGGTTAGCGTTACCGAATCATGCAGTCGGTACACACAGAGAAGTCGGTATGAACAATCTAGTCGGTTACAGAAGAAAGTAGTCACAGAATGTAGTATTCACTGAGCTGTTTACCGAATATCTTTTTATGGCTACCGAGTAGTAAAGTTAACACACCAAGTTGATATTCACCGAGTGAAACGTGTTACCAGATACATTGAACTTGGACATGCACATGAAAACGTGTTACAAGATCGAGGCACATCTAACCGTTATTACATTGGAAATTGCACTAGAAGATTGTGTATGATTGCAAGGTCAATCTAACCAATGAAATATTTTTTTTAGTTATTCATTCGAGTAATCTTGTTTGTAAGATCGAAGCAATGAATTAGATCATCGTTTTAAGAGATCTATATATATAGCATGGGAAGGGAGAAAAAAAAGTATGTATGAAGGAAGACTATTACAGAGACATAGAGAGATCACTGAGAAGGTTATCAGAGAACAGTTGAAGAACAGAGTAAACAGAAGGGTTTACCGAGTTACAATATGGGTTATCGAGGTATGCTATAAGCAAGGTAATCTTATTCTGAGCACATAGAATCTGCTATAACATTCTAGATTTAAAGTTGCAAATATTTGTAATGATTTTATTGTAATATTGTGAAGTTGGAAGAGAATCCTTTAACAGGGTAAAAGACTCTAACCAAGTCTATAAATTGTAAATCCTCTAACCAGGTGCAGCATTCAGATTAATGTTGTAAAATCCTTTAGCAAGGTAGATCTAATAGATCTTGTTACTCCTAACTTGGTAAGCTATCAGAAATAGCTAAATGTAGCTCTAACCAAGAAATCTTTATTATTGCAGTAGTGAAGTTGTGGGTGCCATCCCCACCATAGTTTTTCTCTCTAACCAAGAGTTTCTGCATAACCAAAATATATGTGTTATGGAGTGAATCATGTATGATTGTTATCTATTTGTTTTAACTTTATTTTATGTTACTGCACTATTCTATTTATACATAATAGTAAGGTTATTATTAAAGAATATTTTTGGAGTACTGATTCACCCCTCCCCTCTCAGTACATTAGCTTTCCATATTGGGCCTAACAAAAACCTCGCTGACAAAAACTGCTAGAGTCTACTACTCTCATCGGGCCTCACAAGTAAAAATCCGATTACACATTTATGGGCACCAACCCAAAGAAGCACCAAACCCTAGATTTATGGGAACCAACCCCCTATTTGGGCACCAACTCAGATGACATACAATGAGTGAGTATCAAATTACATTTCTGCACCTTGTTATAAATGATGTTTTGGTAACACGTCCTATTTTCCACACCTGAAAAATGATTCTTCTCTCTAGTCTCTACTATTAATATTTCTACCTATCCAAATGATGATTACCATGACGAAAAAGAAACTTTGACTAGAGTTTCCATAGATCAACCTTCAAAATTGGACAATTAATTTGACAACCAACAATGGATGTCTCAAGATTATCCTAATAGTGAAGCTCTTCCATTAATTGAAGCTCTAAAATGCATGATTAAAAGTGATAAGAATGAAATTGATATATTTTGTAGTATTTCTCATATTTTTTAATCTAATGTTAGGCCTATGAAGAGTTGTGCTGAGAACTTAGGTTATTCACAACCTTCTAAACAAATCAATCATTCTATTCCTTTGACCACTTCTATGGCTAGTATTCCTACTTTCACTTTAAACATCATGTCTACTTCAACTCAAAATGTCATACCTAAAACCATTAGTCATAGGGCAATCCCTTTCTTTATTCAATCCTCCTTCTTTACCTATGACTTCAATGAGTATTCCTATTATCTCTCACCCAATCAATGTGACACAAGGGGGCAATTCATTCAATGATTTACTCCTCCTTTTAGTGTCCCATTCCCTACTCAATCATCACCTATGCCTAATTACCATAGTGTCCCACCATCTTATTCTCAATAAATGCCTTCTTTCAATAACATCACACCACCTTCTCAATCAAACATGTCTAACATAAATTCTTCAACTAAAGCAACTATTAATAACCTTGCTCAAATTGTGTCTTCATTGAAACAACAAATTGCTTCCATGAGTCAATCCAAGTTTAGTGTGCCCACATTTGATGTTGCGAGCTCACTTTCTCTTGAGATTGTTAGAGTTTTCCCTCCTAAACATGTTGAAGTCCCTCAATTAGAACTCTATAATGGAAAAGGTGATCCTTTAACACATGTCAAAACATTTCAAACTTTGTGTACTGACTTTGCTTATGACCAAAGATTGCTTGCCAAATTGTTCACTAGAACATTAAGTGATAAGGCTTTACAATGGTACTGCTCTTTGCCTTCTTATTCTATTTCTTCTTTTCAACAATTAGCAAATGCTTTTATTAAACAATTTCAAAACAAAATAGGTCCTAAAATTACTTTGATCAATTTAATGCATTATAAACAAGGTGTTAAAGAAAAAGTGATTGATTTCAATGGTGGATACAAGAATTTGTGTTCTCATATCCCTTTTCCAATTCTTGATAATGATATTCAAAGAATTTTCATTTCTAACTTGCAAAAAAAACATTAGGGAAGAACTTCTCTTTTATGAGTTTACTTCCTTTCCGCAATTGTGCACAACACTTCACAATTATCAACTGACTGTGAGTCAAATGGAGCAATCTACTCCTATGGCTCTGAGTGATAAGGGTGAAAGAGTTCAAACCAAACAAAGGCTTCATCAAATTCAATGACACCATCAACAACAACAATGTGAATGCTACAATAGGTGTGCCTCCTATTTCTAAATTTTTCAAAAGAGAGAAAGAATTTACTCCTTTGAATGAATCTTTGTATAGAATCATCTCTCAGTTGTTACAAAGAAATGTTATTAATATTCCTCCAATAAAGCTAGTTGATCCTTCTAGAGCAACTTCACCTCACTTTGATAATAATTCTTTTTGCCAGTTTCATCATCAACCTAGTCATGATACTGAATTTTTTTTGCATTAATATGTAAGATTCAAGACTTGATTGACAATAATACTATATCTATGGTAGGTGTAAATGATAAGGAAAAAAAATTAGTAGCTCCTCCTAATCAAAATCTTAAAATTTTCATGCATCCTTTACCCTCTCATACCTCTAATGTGATTGAGATTGAACACACTTCTTTCTCTCCCTCTAATTTTACTTTCACATCTCTAAATGTGGTTAATATGGTAGAGAACCAAGAAACACCTAAGGACCCATGTATCACATTTGACCCTAGTGAGACCATTAAGGCACCTAATGGCCCTTTATACATAGTTGTGAAGATCCAAGGCAAACCTTGTCGTGGCGTGCTTGTTGATCCCTCCTGCATGGTTAATATCATCACTAAAGAATATGATTATACTTTACATTTGCATCAACCAATCTATGATGACACTAATGTGGTCATTAAGTTATTTGATGGATTTTCTTGTCCTACTATTGGTTCTATCACACTTCATATTGATGTTCATACTCAGTTTATAGATGTCAACTTTGTTATCATTCTTTCATCTGAGCAATTCCATCTGAAGTTAGGCTACCCTTGGCTATCTTCCATGAATGCTATTGCTTCTCCAATCCAAAAGTGTTTGAAATTTCCCCACAATGGATAAATCATAACTGTTAACCATAGCTTATTTTGACCAATCCAAAGAAGCCCAAGTGTTCCTATTGATTACTTTTGGCCTCAACAATTTGGATCTCTTCCACCATGAAGTGATGCTCTCTTTCAATCTTATCAAAAATGGAAGAAAGATATGATTTTATCCTTAATCCAACCTACAACTCCAACACTCAATATTCCCATCATTCTTAAAGATCAAGTTCTTCCCCTAATGGATAGAACTAATCTTCCTCCTAAGGAAGATTCCCAACCTATTCCTATGGATGAGACTATTCCTTCTCCTAAGAAGAACAATAATATTCCTCCTAAGTTTAGACCTATACCTCCTCCTCATGATGGACTTGGTCTCCTTCCTACACCAAATATTCCTCCTTTATATTGTGTAGTTCCACCTCCTTCCTCTTATAGAGAGGAGACACCTGCCTCTCCTCTTGTCCAACCTAGAAGGCCTCAACCTAACCACCCAACTATCAAAGATGAGAACATTCCTCCTTCAACAAATATATCTTAGTCTTCTTAGCCTTCCACTAAGAATAGACAGAAGCATTGTGCAAGAGAATGCCGATGAAAACATCATGCTAGAGCTTGTGAAGTCATTTTTAAAGCTATTCTATCTCCCAAAACACCAATAGTTGACATGATGCCATTTTCTCCTAAGAAATACATTGAACCTAACTCTCCCAATCATAAATTGCAAAAAACATGTGATGGTTTTACTTCTATTCATGTTAGAGATCCTCTTTTTATTAATCTTGATGAATAAATAGGTGAAAATGTTATTCATGATGGCAATACAACTCCTAATGCTTGTGATAGTGACTATGAATATATTGATGTTGATAAATGTTTATCTACAGAATTTTCAAAAGCCTTAATCCTAGCTCCTAGAAATGAACAAAGTGACTTAGCACATGAGCATAGTCATTGTTTGGATCTTGTGATAGCTCCATCTATTATGCTTGTTGTCACTCCTCTAGTGTGTTTCTTGCCTTTTTGAAATAGTGATCAATAAGATCAGAAGGTGGATGTAATGCTAGAATAGCTGCATTAGAATCATAGATCATCTACCTCTCTCATTTATTTCTCTTTTGTGACCTTTCTTTTATGTGTATCCCTATTCTTCTATTTGTTGTCCCTAGTGATGTCTACTTGAGGATGATGCAAAGCATTGAGAACTATTTTGGTCTCTTCGATGTTGACTCAAAAGACACATGTGTTCCTTTTCTACCAAGGTGGCTTCCTTTCTTTGGCGAATGAGGACTATTATTTTAATATATATATACATGATATACATGCATTATCATGCAAAATAATAACCCCGAGGAATGTGGAGCCACCACATGCTTTGTTTTTGATGCTCATTATCCTTGGGTTTATTCTCAATCGAGGGCTAAATCCTTGTGATAACATGCTCCCTCTCTTTCTCTATCTTAGGTGTATCCTACCTTAAAGCAATCACTCCCGATTAGGCGTGCATGATCACTTTAATGTGGGGGCATACACTCCACTCATATTTTCCTTCTTGATACTTAAGGTTACTTAGTGAACTTGAATTTGCTTTGTAATTTTTGGTATTTTTCTTTTCATGACTCATAGTGAGGGAAACTCTACTACTTGCAGTCAAGGTTCTCCCTCTTGATCTTCCCTTTTACTTTTTCAATCAAATTCATAAGATCCTTAGTCCACTGGGGTCTTGGTTAATCTTTCCTCCTTGATGTGGTTAAATTCTTTCAATCTTGTTTCCTTTTACTTTACCAATAGTATTAGCATACACTTATACTCCTACTAAAGTGGGGGATAAATGTAACATCATAAAATTATGACCCTAGCAATTTTCAACTGCATTTGGCTCTTTACATTAGGGGATGAATCCCTAGGTCTGATTCCCATCATTCGGGGGCTAAATCTAATGTTATAAAATCACAACCCTTGCAATTTTTAACTGCATTTGGGTATATGCATTAGGGGATGAATTGCTAAGTCCGATTCTCATCATTCTCATCTTTGCATTGCGACCATCAACAACTTGCATTTCCCATTATTCTGCACTACCTTTTATCACTTCCTATCCTAAATTAGGATAGGACAGGGGCGTGGCACCCTTGTCCTGGCCCTGATTTGGGCCTCATTTGGTCCTATCCTACATTGGGCTTGTCAATAGTTGAGCGGGAAAATTATTCCTATGTCGGCCTAACATGGAAAAATACATAAACATCCCTAATTGGAAAGTATATAAGGATCATTTCCCCTCCTATTTGTACAAGTTTCTGATCATAAGGGTGAGGCGATGAAAAGCCACAACAAGTTCATTATAAGGATAATTTACAAAGAGTTCAAGTATTAAAGCATTCATTCAAGCATTGAGCATTTCAAGTCTCCTTTCAAGGCTAGGTGTTGCATTCAAGTCAAGGATTCAACCATTGAAGAGGAGATTTCTACCAATACTTAAGACATCCTATTTCACATATCCTTTCAAGCAAATTTATCAACATCTCAATGACATCCCCTTATTGAGGTGGATTTTACTTCAAACATTTCCTTTCATTTACTTGCTACATTTTCCAATCACTTGGTTAATTCAAAAATGGGGTTTGATCTGAAGGAAAATCCCGAATCCCAACAACATTTTCCTCTATTTTATGTCTGTAGGTTGCAAATACATAGTTGTAATTGCAGGTTTAGGCTTCATTTTTAGAGACAGAAAAACCCTTTCGATGTGCGGATTGTTCGGAGGATTGTGTGAAACTTCAATGCGGTCCCTACAACTTTTGCTCATATTGGTAGGGAAGCTTCATCTCAACATTCTACTACTAATTCCAGGTGCACAACTTCATCCTATATATCTATCTCAAGATATAATCATTTCTTTGTTATGTCTGCACTTAGTCTCAGTTTTCTTAATTCAACTAGTCTATTTTAAAAGAGGGTTAATTTAATTTCCTGATAACTTCCCAAATTCCCTACAATTCACTTAGTATTCAATCTCTTTCCATTGGGATTCAATCTAGTGAATTCAACCCCTCTGTTAAATGTAATGTGTGAATAATTGAGGGGAATCCTTTGTGAAACTTTCATCCATCTTTTGAGGGGAGTAAAGATTTCCACTTGATCTCCCCTTATCATTTTTCACCACATTACACTATGACTAAAAAATTGGACTACTATTCTTTCTCCCTAGTGCAACCAAGGACATGATTATTCACTTCTTATATTAAATTCATTTGGCTACAGTAGAGTCTAGACTATGTGCTATTTTCTAAACCACTTTAGTTAGCAAGAACTTGGAAAAATATTTTTAAAACAATTCTTAATGGAAGTTATTCCCCTATATGTTCTTTATATTGCTTTCACTAAGCACTTTGGTGATAGATTTCAGATTTGTAATTTATACTTTTTCTCATTTTGGGTTGTGTCTTGGTGTGGGATTGTCTATCAACCATTACATTGGTTTTACCTCCCAATATCCTTGCATATTGTCTATATGTTCCTAAGTGATTAAATTTTAATTTGAGTCATATTGGAATATGTTGTGTAGTAAGTATCACTCTCTATCCTTGTATTTATTAGAAATGAGTATTGGAATTTTATTCAAGCTTCATCTTGTAGTCATCATGGTAAGTTTTTCCTCAACATGTCAAGCCTTCTACTTGTGCCACATTGAATGATGCATTAATACTAATTTTGTAAAAGTCATTTTTATCTATCATGATAGCTTAGGCATGTGAGTATTGTAATATGATAAGAAATTTTTATCTATTTGGTTGTTATAAGTTAATTTCTTGGGAAAAAGCTTGGGTATTACACTAAATTATTTGAAATGTTCACTTCTATATTCTTCATGTAGAAGGATACAAATGAAAATGACTAAAAGGATAAATGATCAATATGTTGCCTATTTTTAGTCAATTGAAACTTAAATGATTAAGAAAAACATAAATAATACATAATTTACGTGCAAAAGGGTTTTCCAAGGTCCATCAAGGTGTGTTCTCTACTGTAATAGTGAGGAATGTGTTTCTCATCTATTCTTTCAGTGCTCCTTCTCTAGGGTAATTTAGCATTTTTGGTGTGGACTTTGGAATCAATCTTGCTAGCATGTTTTATCTCTTACTGAATTCTAGGCACACCTTGGTAAGCCTTCTGTTAAGACTTATTTTGTCTAGGTTGCTTGGGAAATTGGACCTTCTTTCATTATATGGCATATTTGGATAGAGAGGAATCATCATATTTTTTAGGATGTAAGGATGGTTATTCAACAATTGTGGTGGAGAATCATTCATTCTCTTCATGAGACAGTCTTGGAAAAGTGTGACCTTAATAGGGGTGTGGATCCTATGGATGTTGATATATGTAATTGGTTCAATTTTTCTCTTTAGGGTGGTGTTCTTCTCATGGGGGGCAACATGTGTGGTAGATCATGAGAAATAGATGTTTTCATCACTTGTAGAAGATTAATAGGGAGGTTTGTTGGTCCCCTCTGTTGGATTGGTTGAAGGGACCAATATACTGAGACGGGGGGTGAATCATTATTCCCAAAGATTCTAAAAATTTCTCCAAATGTTAAACCTTTAACCGATATATCAAAAGCATATCAAATAGAAAATAGCAAATGTACAATAAACATGTAAAAATAGAGCCACAAATGGAAGACTGGATTTTATACATGGAAAACCCAAATAAGAAAAACCATAAAGAGTGTTAACTCTCAAGAGAATATAAGTAGTTATATGGTATTTACATAAAAGTGGCTCATTGTCAAATGGCTCACTATTGGTATGCTCACTACAAGATTACAAAAGTCGCTTACTACTGGAATACTCACTGCAATAGGTATGATTGAACTAAACAAAGGTGAATCTCCAAATGCATGAGATCAATTCCAAGATAAGATAAGATCACAAGTCACAAACCTAGCAGTAGATATGGTGAAAGATGCTCACACAACGGGATAATATGTCAACCTAGCTCAACATGTTATCTAATAAAGTGTTGATCATAAACATGATAACAAAGTCAGTCTCTACAAGATTTACAATTGAATTGTGTTTGAACCCAAGCATTGGAACTCCTATTTGTACCCCTTCATGGGTACATAAGTGAACTTATTCAACCTAGGGCAATAATGATAAATAAAACAACTTAAGGAATATAGGTTGGCTTGTATTTGTCTAGTGCAACTCCAAAATCCAACTCTAAGTTGTCCCTCATACCCTTATAGATGTGCTTTACCTTGTCTTTGCATCCCTCTAAATCCCACTCAAGAGGAAAGAAATACATAAATCAACCTTCTTTGGGGAAATTCTAACAAAATTGACAAAACAAAAATTGTTTCTATTGACCAACTTAGTAGGCATTAAAAGAATTGGTCTATGGAGGATTGGGCCGATATTCTCATGGGCTCAGCAATAGAGCTTTTCAAATACTTGAGGGTGCAATTCAGCTAGATGGAGGAGAAATGAATTTTAGGGGTAATAAAGCATATAAAACAAATATTTAATCTTTTATTCAAATGTCAAATGCATTCCAATTCAAATGGAATTGTAACTAGCAAAGCGGTGCAAATAAGGAGCAAAGCAACAGACTTGAGTGAAGAAAACATGTAGATCTGAGATGAATTTTAATCAATTACCTTTCAATTTGGGAAAATTATTATCAATTTTAGGGAAAGCTTCTTCCATGATCAAGGTGATTTCATGAATCAAGCATTGAGTAAATTTTACATGGAAGATTTAGTGTGAATTTAGGGAAAATATGATCAAATTCATAAGCTAAATAAAGTCATCCAGACTTGAAATTCATTTCCAAATTTAAAAATTTTGTAGGAAGCATGAGTTATTTTTTTGTGGAATATTTGTAAGTCCCTGCTAGGGAACCCTAGAGAATAATAGCTAATAAGCCAAATTATAGAGAAAATATTTTTTTTAAGGAAAACATATTACATCAACCAAGTTTATTACATCAACCAAGTTTTAACACAATATAACTCTAAGTAAATTCATTACATAACATAGATGAATTATAAAAATGTATAGTGGAGGACTTAATCACATCTCATAACAATCCTTTATGGGTTCTCTAACATTTCTACTAAGCATAAGAAACACTTGCTAACATGTATTAAACATCACAATGTTAATCACATGAAGATAGCTATATTTCATTACATTATTTCAAATCACATAAATGTCTTCAATAGGATACATTGACTTAACTTAATCAAATAAAATCCTAGTCATTAATCATTTAACTCATAACATAAAGGCCTATGCTACGTTCATTTTAAAACACTAAATGAAAGATTCCTATGATAACCTTTGAACATCAAGAATAATAACATACATATAATCCACATGAATACATTCACTTACAAGTTATCCATTAATACAAACACATCTATAATAATAGTTCTATTACAATCCTTTCCACTTAAAGTATCCAATTACAAATATCCTTTCAATTACAACTACAAATATACAATTAAATATTCTTTTACATCACCTTTGGAAGATACATAAAAAATACATTACAATGGTAGAATAATTTGGATCTAAATGTGAAAACATTGGAATACAAGGTAAGATCCATCTAGCTACACATGAACAAGAACTCCAAAAACCCCAAAAGATGGTAAACACTACCACTTGACCATGTGAAACTCAAAGGTACACCCCCCATGTTGGAGATAGAAACAAGACCCCAAACAAAAAGAAAGAATTCTAGTGATAAAATAAATGAACATACACCACAACCAAGATACACAAGACACCACTGCAAAAGATAATTAAAGATAACAACTAAAAAAACACCAAAGAAATTCAAACTTACAAAGGCTTCCACATAAAAGATGACACAATAGGATACTATGATAAATAAGGAGAGAGTTTCATCAGATAACATCAACATAGGTTATCTTGTCACCCTCTCTAGACCTCGGCCCCCATTTGATGACTAATTTGAAACTATATAATCCTTTCATGAAGATAATGTAAATAACATAATCATGCCAAATTCCAAATATCTCTCCAAATGGATGTGCCTTCCCAATCTAATCTTCTATTTGTATGATAACATGAGGCCATGAGTGGGGTACAGAAAAATATCTCATTAGTGTGTAAACCCAACCCAGAGTTTTGTTAATATTATGACTTATTAATCTACTCTCCTATGGGTCATCTTGGCTGCCACTTTAGGCCCCAGTCCCCATAAAGAGCCACTCCCACTTAATGCACATAGATAACCTATTATCAATGGCTCAAAATAAGCATTATGAAACATATATAAATAGGAATATCAAGATTCCATATACAATAATAGATTGTCCAATTTGCAAATAGGACTTCCAAACAAAGACAAATCATAAGGTCAAGTCCTGAAACTAAATGATAACCTCAATAACAATTTTCCTTCTCACACGACAAATCAAGAAAGGGACTATGAACACTAATCTAGCTAAATTAGTCCAATCAAACACAAAAGTTCAAAATTGACAAGATAAATAGTCACTTTTATCCTTTGGAGTAGACCGGGAGTTCAAATTGACCAAAATTGCAAACCAAAGAAAAACCTAGAAGAACTACACAATTGACCACTATACCTACATTGATGGGATTCTAAAGCTACACAATTGAAGCTCAACATTGGGAAATTGAATCCTTGAATGAGTACAATTGAGCTCTATAGTTGCACAACTACTCGAAAATGTAACAAAATAATGCTAAACATAACATATAAACTAGATACTGAATTTTTTTTTTAAAGTATTTAAAAAAGGCCCGATAACATTCCAAAAAATAAGAAAAATTAAATATATGGATTCATACAAGTTTCCCAATCAAACATAAAGAAAAATTGATTAATCAAATTAATCAATTCCAACACTCGATTCAAGTATAATACAATCTTTTTAAAACTTAAATAAAGAACTAATTTTAGACAATAAACATAATCAAAACAACATTCTCATATCCCCCTTAAAATCAATTCTAATCAAAACTACAAATAAAATTGTCAATCAAAACCGGGAGATAGAAACCTACTTAGAATCCTATGAAGAAAGATATGAGGAAAAGAGAGAATTTGCAGACAAAACTTTGATCACAAATCCTCTTCGAATCAACAAAAAAATTTCATGAAACAAGCCCCAAAGAAATCCAATCCAAACTCCAAGAAAACTTAAAACAATCCTTCAATTAGTCCAAAAGGACTACAAATCCTTCTATGAAACTCGCAATCCAAAATTCTCCTTCAAAAATTCTTCACAATTTGTAATAATAGTTCTTTCCTCAAAACTTTGAAAAATAATTGTCAAAACTAAAACTCTCATAAAAAAATATAAATAAAATTCAATTTAATCCTAAGTAAAGCTTCGCAAAATCATGCACAAAAGAAAAACAAAACCCTAATTTGAAAATCACAAAAATATCAATAAATCAATAATATTAAATTAATTTCTAAACAAAAATCCTCATAAAAATAATACAACAATAAAATTTAAATATTAAAAAACCAATCGAAATTCCCCTAAAATAATTAACTCTCACTCAAAAAACATGCAAAGGATAAATAATTATTTCCAACTAAAAATATAATTATCCACCAAAACAAAATTTAAAAATATAATTTCCACTATAAAATAATTCTGACAATAAAAATATTAACATGCATAATAAATAATATCTAATAATAGGAATATACTCACTAAATTGAAAACATAATTAAAGCAGCAATAAACAATAATTAATTATTAATTCAATTTATAATACTTAGGCTAAAATTAATATAAATAATTAAGATAACATAAAATGCCACACACTCAAATAAATCATTAAATAATACCAATATCAAAAACAAGACTTACCACTAACAATAAGATGATCAGATATTGTCTATATGACAAATCTGAAATGATTAAAATAAAAAATAGATAATTGCCCCAGGTTAGGACAATGGCTAGGGCTAGATACATTCTAGGCCTTGTACTATCTCATGTACCACCATGTAGTTTAAAATCATGCTTAGACCTACAAGACCAAGTGGAGGCAATGCCTAGTACCTACAACCTACACAAAATATTTTTCATACAAACATATAGAGATGTGTGTGTGTGTGTGTCTATATATGTATTTATGTATTTATGTATGTATAAGTAGGGACACACACATGCACATATATATGCACACATACATATATATATATGTGTGTGTGTGTGTGTACATACACATACATATACATATATATGTATGTATGTATGTATACATATATGTATATATATGTGTGTGTGTAAATGAGTGTCTATGTATATATACACATACATACATATATATACATATATACATATATATACACTAACATCAATATGCCCATCTCAAATAAATTATAACAATAATCATGTCCTAAAACATATGAGCATCATAAAATAGTCCAATAACATGGATCACATGAATGTATCTGCACATACGCCAACAAAATAAACCACCCATAATGAGTCAAACATAGTCTAACAAGTCAAAGTAATAAGTATCTAAAGAAAAGCATGGAGGGCTACTACAATATTTTTCTCATTCTTAGTGCCTTAATCAAAATATGTTTGTTTTCTAGGTTAAAGGCTAGAAGTAAGATGCATGATGCATGGAACAATCATATCGGGTCATGGATTCAAGATCAAGTTATTCAAGAGGGCTAATAAAGATAAGGACTTCGAAAGGATGCACAAGGAGGCAAATCAACATCAAGACAAGGATTCACCAATGCATATTCAAGATATTCATGGATGAGGCATGACAAAGCCCATCTCAACATCAAGCGTAAGAATCAACATAAGAAATTATTTTTACAACAATCTTCAATTTCCTTCAAAAATACAAGAATGAAGGTTTATACAACAAGGAGGCAATCCCAATCAAGGATATCATGTGCAAGTAAAAAATGCAAATAAAGTTGAGTGAGACCTCAAGAAATTAAGAAAAGGATCATATTGCAAGAAGGCAAACCACATTCAAGATGTATCACCAATGATAAGAGAATCAATGAAGGAGATATCGGGATGCACATTGCAAGACGTTCCACAAATCAACAACATTCTACAAGGAAGTGAATGTCAAGATTCCAGAGTTAAAGGTGAAAATTCATTAAAAGGAAGATTCCCAAATGTGAAGATGAAAAGTGAAATGCAATGAAGGACATTGTGATAGTTTCATGAGAGTTAAGAAAAGTTAGAAACTTGATCACCAAGATGATACAATTTAGGAATATGACCCATCATCATTGTAGACACCTAAAATTGTCTTGTCTAATTAAATAAATATCTTTATTTATTTAATTATGTTAAGCCTAATTCTTCTATTAATTGAATAAATCTTTATTTATTTAATTAATTCATTTATGACTCATGATAGCATGAGGAAATAGAATTTGGATGATATCGGATGGCGTCATGCATGCGGGGGCTCGCGGGTAGCTGAGCTAGGGTTTTGATACCCTAGCCCATGGGAGGCAGAGTTGCAGGTGTGTCATCGGGGGGAGGGAAGTGCAGGTGCGGTGGGGGAGATAAGTGGTAGACGGGGCTAGGCAGGGATCGGTCGAGGGGGTGGAGGGTGACACGGTGGGCTTCGGGTGGGATTTTGGTTGCAAGCAACTGGGCTTCTAGTTTGTTGTGTGCCAAGGGATTTCAGGGGGAAAGTGGATTCAGTTGGCTCCTTCTCTCAGTGGTTATTGGGAGGGGTGGGGTCATGGGCACCGTGCTTTCCCAAGTGGCCCCTTGGGGTGAGGGTCCTATATATTCTTGTTTAATTTTTTTTCGAGCTCTGATGTTGAGTATTGGTGGTGAGGCCTCGTAGGTACATCCCACCATGGATTTTCATGTTGCGATGGGCTGAAAACCCCCACTCTAGAGTATGAAGACTTTTAATAATAACCTTTTCTCATCTGAATGAGGATCGAGAAGTGTTGGTAGCTCTCTCATTATAAAGATTAATGGTTTCTTGGAGAGATGCAATGAGAGGCCGAAGCTGGTTATTCCTCCTAAGTTGATAGCCAAAGACATTGAGTACTTCTCAAAACACTCGCTATATTGCAAATTTTTGGGAATGAGGTTTTCTTAGTAGTTTTTGGAAAAATGGGCACAGAGGACTTGGGCACCAAAAGGGGAAATGGAGACTATGCTGCTGGCAAACAACTATTTCATGGTTACTTTCAACTGCATGGAGGATCGCAATAGGGTCTTTGAAGGAGGCCCATATTTTTACAACCAGGTGGGGTTGTTCATAAGACCTTGGCATGCGGGGTTTAACCCTTCGAAAGAGCTCCCAAATAGGGTTCTAGTGTGGGTTCATTTACCACATTTTCCAGTGAAATGTTGTCGGGAGGATGTGTTATGGATGTTGGCCGCATTGCTTGGGAAGCCAGTGGGATCTTCGACACAAACCCTAGGGAGAAATTTAATGACCTTTGCATGTATCTGTGTTGAAATTGATCTTAGTAAACCTTTGCCAGATGCTATAGATATGTGGGCATGGCCTTACTCATGGGTTCAGCAGTTAGATTATGAGACTTTACCTTTTCGTTGTTGTCTTTGTCATGAGTATGGTCATTTACAGCATAAGTGGCCTACATATATACTGGTGGTGTACCAACCTCAATAGCCAGCCCAGAGTCAAGATAGGGTTGATAAAGGAAAAGTTGCTATGTCGGCCGAGGTAGTGGGTGTTGATGGTTTTGTCTCAGTTAAGACAAGGAATAGGAATCAAGGACAAAAGAGGTCCTTATAGGAGAGATAGGAGGAGGATACCTTTAACATATTTGAAGCATTAGATGACCTTAGCCAACAGGAAGTGAATCCGGGGTTAACCCCTTTAGACCAAGGTTCTTTATGGGAGGTCCACAAAGAGCTATTGAGGATTTTACCCAGGCCTTGCAAGTGATTGGAAGCCAGCAAATGGAGATGGATCAGATAGTAGGGGTCCAGTTGGGACTCACTCCTGGTTCAGAGGTGCATTTGGTTGGGGGGGAGGGTTCTCTGATAGCTCTGAAATTGGAACCAGCTAGGGAGAAAAGTTATAAGTCTTTCATTCACCTAGGTCTACATCAGAAAGATATTAAGAAAAGTGCTACGGAGAAGAACTCAAAGGTTGGCTGAAAGAAGGATTTGGATAAAATCAAATTGATGGGAGAGAATTTGGTTGAGTCAGGGTTAGTAAAGACTTTGGATTCTCACTTTTCCAATCCTCCTAAATGATTGTGCTCACATGGAATGTGAGGGGCTTGAATAACACCTTTAGACAAAAAGTTGTTTGGGAATTGATTAGGAATCATTCACCTGATGTCCTCTTCTTGCAAGAAACTAAACTCTCGATGGAGTGTATGATGGGCCTGGTGCCGAAGCTCTTGGGGTGAGGTGAGTGTCAGTGTATTGGGGTAGCTGGTTCCTCTAGAGGGGTGGCCTATCTTTGGAACCCTTCAAGGATCTGCCCTGTCTGGTGGGTGGCTTCTAGATCTTTGTTATCCGGGGTTGCCTCTAGTCTTGAGACCGAAGATCTTATAGTGTTTACCCCCACCGATCTTCAAGGCAAGCAGAACTTATGGTTTCATATTTCTTGTATGTGAAGGCTGGTCCCTTTTCATCCATGGATTATGGTGGGAGATTTCAATGCTATCCTTGAGTTGGGTGAGAAGAAGGGGGGTGTCATGTGGTTGGAACCTTCTTCTTTCCTTCTTCGGGGATAGTATATCTTTGCTGCATCTTGTTGACATTAAGCCTAGTAATGGTTTATTCACTTGGAATAATAGGAGAGTGGGGCAGTATTGGATTGCAGAGAGGCTAGATCGATTTATGGTTTCCATTTTTTGGGTTGGTGGGGGGTGGTTCACATGTTCTGAGATTCTTGACTGGAGAGGGTCAAACCATTGGCCTATCAAGCTAGTTTATTCTTTTGCCTGGACTGCTCGCTCTCCTTCCTTCAAATTCCAACTTATGTGGCTTCAGGATCCTACTTTGTAGGCTCTTGTTGAGCAGTGTTGGAGGAAGGGGAGGTCATCCTTTGGCATTGCTATGTATACTTTTGCCAAGCAGTTGCAGTTTGTTATGCTTTAGCTTAAACAATGGAATCGGCAGGGTTTCGAGAACATTTTTCATGCTAACAAAGTTGCCCAAACAGTGTTAAATGGCATCACTAGTGAAATTAGAGAGAATGGTTTGTTTGAAGCCTTGCTTAGGGAGGAGGATGGGACTATCAAGGCTTTAGAGGAATGGGAGCTCAGGGAAGAAATTTACTAGAAATAGAGAGCCCGTATTGATTGGCTTCAAGCGGGTTATAAGAACACTACTTTCTTTTTCAACTCTGTGAAAGCAAGACATCATGGAAATTCCATTCCTACTTTGGTCAATGATAGAGGTGAGGTGTTATTATCCTTGTAGGAGATATCTAGGGAAGCTTTATAGTATTTTTGATCCCTCTTCAGTGAGGATTCTTAGGGGAATTGGTGGAGGAGAACTAGGTTCTCGCTTGCATTCCTTCTCTTGTTACTGGGGAGATGAACAAGCAGCTTATGGGCCCTATTTTGCTAAAAGAACATGAGAGGATTTTTTTCACATGAGGAAAGGAAAAGCTCATGGATAGGATGGGTTCCCAGTTGAATTCTTTCAAGAGTTCTGAGATATCATCAAACTAGACTTACTAGAAGTAGTCCAAGAGTCCTAGAGGAACAAACAGATGCTTCAGAATTTGAATGCAACTTTCATTGCACTAATCCCTAAGTGTGATGGGGCCGAAAAGTAAGGCTAGTTCCGCCCTATATCTCTCTATAATGTGATTTATAAGATCATCTCTAAGCTAATAGCAGAGAGGCTAAAGAAGTGTCTAGGGGATGTTATGTCTGAGGAACAAAGCGGGTTTGTGGAAGGGCATCAAATTATAGATGGTGTGGTCATCGCTATGGAGACCATTCATTCTATGGCAACCTCCAAGGAAAAAGATATGTTTATCAAGTTGGATATGGCTAAGGCTTACGATAGAGTTCATTGGTCCTTCCTCCAGAAGATCCTCAAGGCTTTTGGCTTTGCTGAGGAATGGATCCAATGGGTTATGAGTTGTGTTACGTCCACCTCTTTCTCAGTGCTAATCAATGGTGATCATACTGAGTTGTTTGGTGCATCTAGGGACCTCCACCAGGGGGACCCCCTCTCCCCTTAATTATTCATTCTCCTAGTCGAGGGCCTGGGGAGGCTGATCAAGCATAATGTTGGTCTCGGTAGTATTCAGGGTTGGAGCTGGGGTAATGACTTGTAGCCATAGTCTCATTTGTAGTTTGTTGATGAAACGGCCTTGATGGGACTATCTCGGATCAAAGAAGCTACTAATCTACATAAGGTTTTGGATATTTATCTGGCGGCCTCGGGCCAGTTGATCAATGAAGATAAATCTTCTATCATTTTCTTCAACACACCTGGAACTATTCAAAGGAGGATTGCTCTTATCTTGAGATTTCAAGTTGGCTCTTTTCCCTTCACTTATTTCGGTATTCCTATTTCTCCTGTAACCCTCCTCAGGAGTCATGGGAGGGTATCTTGTATAAATTTTGTTGGAAGGTTGAACATTGGACTCACAAATGGTTATCATTTTCTAGGAGGCTTGAATTGATTCAATCGGTGGTTCAGACTCTTCTGATTTATCGGTGTATGCTTCAAGTGGCTCCTAAGTGGTTCTTGAAGGGTTTGGAATCTTTGGCAAGCTAATTCTTATGGGCAAGCAATCTATCCTCTTCCAAATGGAGTCTTGTCAATTGGGACTTGGTGTGTACCCTGAAGTAGTCGGGGGGGCTTGGTTTAAGGTAGGCTATTTTATTCAGAGAGGCTCTGGTGGCTAAATTGTATTGGAGGTGGTGTGTTGAGTAGGATTGTGGTTGGGCTAAGATCTTGGCCTACAAATATATGCAGAGGATCCCAGTGCAGGAGGTTCCAAAATATCTTCTTGAGGGAAAAGGCTAGACAATTTGGTATACTCTTAAGAAGGGGGATTCTCTCATTAAGGAAGGACTCGTTTAAATCTACAGGAGGGGGGAAGAGGTCATTTTCTAGAACAAATCTTGGGATGGGTACCCCCCATCCTTGATAAGTTTCCTAATCTTGAGAACCTTAGCCAGAGTTTTTTGGAGGTAGGGTGGTCAAGGGTGAGTGACTACAAGGCTATTTACAGGTGTGGGCAGCTGGAGTTGGAGTAGTGGAAGGCTCCTAATAAGTGGCCAATTGTTGGGATGGAGGAAGAGTGTGCTAAGTTGCATGGCATTCTGGTGAGTAGACACTATAGTTCCCTCAAGGGTAGGGATGGACTTGCTTGGTCTCTGAATCCTAAGGGCATCTTTACTGTAGCTAGTGGATACTGGGAACTGTTGAACCAAATATTGGAGGGAAGAGAGGTGCATTGGTGGAAATAGGTTTGGAACAATTTTTCATGGCTGAAGTGCAACTACTTCATTTGGACTCTAGCCTTGAATAGATGCCTAAGTTGGGATAATATTTGCAAGCGGGGATTCTTGGGGCCTTCTATTTGTGCTTTGTGTGGTAATGGGGAGGAAGATTCCTCACATCTATTCTTCAGATGTCCCTTCTCTATGCTTATTTGGCATTACTAGTGGGGGGTGTGGAAGTGTCCTTGTGTTCACGCATATTCTCTGGTGGAGTTTTGGAGTAGTTTGGGCAGACCTCCTATCTTGTCCTCCTTCCTCCAGACGGTCTGGTATATTGGGCCCATTTTCATACTCTAGCAAATATGGCTTGAGAGGAACATAAGGATCTTTCATGAGGCCAGACTGTTAGTGCAGCAAGTGTGGAATAGAAACATGGTTATGATTTGAGAGACGGTGGAAGATAAATGTGAGGTGAATTTTCCTTTGGATAGAGATGAGGCAGATATTGTGAGTAGGTTTGGCTGGCAGGAGTTGTCTCCCGCCTCCACTTGTGTCAGAAGAGACATGCTATGAAGAAGGTCCAAAGGGTGGGAAGGTAGGGACCCCCTTAGGATGAGTTTATCAAGATTAACACTAATGGCTCCTCCAGGGGTAACCCAGGCCCTGCAGGGGTTGGTGGTGTTGGTAGGAATTGTATGGGGGAGGTGGTTTTCTTTTTTTGGGTCCATAAAGGGAGGCAATCTAATAATTTTATGGAGGGACTTGCTATTCTCTATTCCCTGGAACGGGCTTGGGAGTTGGGTCAAAGGAAGGTTATCTGTGAATCGGATTCATAAATTATTGTTAATTTCCTGACAAAGAAGAATGTGAGTGGGATTCATTGGTAGCTAATAGGGTTTGTTCATCAGATTCTTCATTTTAGTTCTTTAATGGAGCAGGTGTCTTTCATCCATATTCCTCATGAATGGAATAGAGAAGCTGATTGTTTGGCTAAGTGGGCTTCAGAACATGACAGTAATTGAAAAATTGAAGTTTGGGAGCATCTCTCCCCAGATTACTGTTAGGTCTTGCAAAAGATTTTTGTTGAGCCTTGGACTAGGCCTATGGCTCTTTTTTGGGGCCTCGGGGCTCTGGTCCTCCCTGTAATTTTTGTGTCTGATTTTCAATAAAGTTTTTACCCTTTTTATTTAATTAATTCATTTATCCTCTTCTAGCCTTATTTCTCATTTAAATAAATACATTTATTTATTTAAATTATCCTTTTCTCTTAAATTAAATAAATACTTTTATTTATTTAATTGATCCCACTTCCTCTATTAATTAAATGAATCTTTATTTATTTAATTAATTAATTAGCCTTTTCCACCTATGACACATGTCATTCATCTTTTAATTCCTACACTACCTACCCTCTCATTATTTTCTTATTTTCTCTACCTACCCTCTAATCTTAGCCGACCATCTATCTTTTACACCTCTTAATCTTATCCCTCCATTTCTTATAGTGTCTTCTATATAAGGAGATACTTCCTTCATTATCAACCCTAATCATTCTAATCAAACCCAACTATGCTTTTGAACTTTCATATGCGATCAAGCCTACTTGCCACCACATTTTCGGTCTTTGTTGAGCTCTTGTGCAAACATAAAATCTGAGAGCAAATATATCAAGCAAGATCAATGGAGATAGGAAGAATGGGGATTCAAACCCTATTGGACATGTGATGGTATAATCTTTGTGATTTCATTTGATTTCCATTGTCTTAGGTAATCTTCATATGTTATGGTCGATCTTTGTTGTTGTTAGGCTAGGGTTTTGTGGTTGAATTAATTTAGTCTTTCAATATTGTTGTTTCCATTTTAACCATAAACATTTTGTCTCTGAACTACTAGCTTCCTCTTTGTAATGTAGAATATTATTTTATTCACCACTAGCTTTTTGAAAGTTGACTCAAGTGGTTCTCCCATTGGAGTGTACTTCCTTTGCGATTTGGAAGTTGTTTAAATATTCACTTGATTGTTTGTAGAGCTTGATCCAGAAAAAATGATTTTAGGTCATACTATATTGGCATCAACAACACCATCATTGACTGTGTTCTTGTTTTTATTCCAAAATCATATCGATTATCATTTCCTTGCACTAATAACATAGCAAAATATGAGGCATTAACAACTGGATTACATATTGCAGTTTAGTGGAAGATCCAGGAACTCCATGTTTTTAGGGACTCTCAATGTGTAATTCATCAAGCGATTGATGACTACCAGGCAAAGGATGAAAAATTCATGCCTTAAAAAAGAATGGTGGATGATCTAAAGCAACATTTCATGAAGTTAACCTTTGATCAGATATGAAGAGAGAAGAATTGAGCTCAAAAAAGAATGGAAATATGCCTATATTCTATGGGCAGGAGAGGAGATAGCCTACTGGATAGACCTATACTATGGAGTGGTGCCACCAGATCAGTAGGATAGGAGTTTCTGGAGACTAGCATGAAATACGACGACCCTTGGAGGGAGAGACAAGAGATAGGCATCTAGTGGTGGGGTCATGGGTCCTCCACCATCACTAGATAGATGGGACAGGAGAGATGATCATGTGGTGGGTCCTTCTAGGGCTCAGACTCTATCGAGGCCAGCTATCTTTGAGGGAGGGAGTTCATCATAGCCTTAGAGGGATTCCTATGTATCATTTTTTGTACCATTTTTGTATGATGATGTAGATACCTTCAGGTGATTTTGTAGCCATATGTATTTTGACATCATTGTATCATGCCACTTATGATTTTGAGATATATATATGATGATGAAGCTATATGCAAGCCCAAACTACATGAAATGTAGATATTTCTGGCATGTCATTATACTTAGTCATGTGATAGTGGGCTACACAGACTCAAGAAGAACGATGGAGGTCAATCAAGAAAGGGGGATGAAAGATAGAAGATATGAAAGTGAAAGAGCTTCTTATGCATTAACATCATTGAGCTCTATTATGGAAAAATAGGTTATGACAATCGAGGTATATGTTCAACCCAAAACTTCATTGTACCTATTTGCATTAAGATTAGACAGTTGCAAACAAGGAATGCCCTAGTTCACACTAGACTCATAGTGTCCTCATATCCTTGGACAAGTCATAGCATTACTAAGAGACAATACACAGTCAGCAAATAAAAATAGGTGACGATAGCCCATCCTTTCCTTTCTAGTCAAAGACATCTTGGAGATTAAATCTCTAGTCAAAGACATCCTAGAAAAGCTAAAAGACATGTCGCCAAAAGATAAAATCAAAAGAAAACCAAGACTCGACACCAACATCCACTGTAGTCCTCAAGTTTAGTATCTCTTGTCACTTTTATAAGTCTATTTGATTGTGGTCACAATGTTTACTTTCACAAAAGGATAGATAGCACTGAACCATAATGTTGTCTGAGTCTGTTGAAAGATTTGATTCGTTGACGCCCATTGTTGTTGCTGTGTCTCATCTTAAACTGACTGAACTCATGAAACTAATACTCTATTGTGGAGAAAATGAAACTTTTATTGTGGATATGTCATGCAAGTGTTGTTTTATTGTGGATTGTGCATGAATAGACTAAAGAAAGATGGAAGAAACTACACTCCTTAGAACATATGATGCTCTTAGTTCCACTCCCATCACCAGACGTAGGATTTGCCTTAGCCACAGATAGGAATTGATTTATTATGGATCATAAGGAGTCAAAAGGAGGGTTTATCATGAATTGCTAACCAATCTTAGGAAGATCAATAACAAGCCATGATGGGAATGGGTAAGTTTATTATGGATGAATAGGCTATGACTATGTGCAAAGTGAAAGGATGAAATGGAATCCTGAATGAGGGAGGAGCAATGTCTCCACACATGGCACCGGTGACCTGCTTTTCATCATGGTACTTGCCTAGGGTGCCACCGAAGTGGTTTTCACCATTGGACAAAATGATTTTTTTTCTACTTTCCAATTTTTTATTTTTTCACAAAAAACAATTGTGTCACAAGGCGCCTTTTTGCAAGGTTTTCACCAAGTAACAATTTTTTTGTATTTTTTTTTTGTTTTTGAATGTAGGATACTCCTAAGAGCTATGTGTAAAACCTAAGAAGGTGCATGTTGTTGATAGGATCCTCCAAAGGTTCGCCCTCTATAGTTGAGAGATGATATGCACCGGATCCATAGGCTATTGTGATGACGTAAGGACCAAGCCCATTTGGTTTGAATTTACCCTTCTTCTCTCTGTCTTGCTGATTCTTAGGATTTTCTCTAAGAACTAAGTCACCTACCTAAAATGTGTGAGGCTTAACCTTTTGATTGTAACCGTGACTCATTCATTGTTCATAAGCCTTGAGATGATTAAAAGAAGTTTGTCTTCGATCATCCAATAGTTCTAGTTCTTGTAAGCAAGAGACCCTGTAGTCTTCATCACTGATAATGTTTTGCAAAGAGACTCATAAAGATGGTAACTCGACCTCAATAGGAAAGATAGATTTAGCACCATAGACAAGTGAATAAGGTGTGGCTCTTGTAGGTGTGTGAACACTTGTGCGATAAGCCTAAAGTGTGGGATTGAGTTGGATATGCCAATTGCGGCTAGTGCCATCGAATGTCTTTTTTAGGATTTTAAGAATGGTTTTATTAGATGCCTCAACTTGAGCATTACCTTGGGGGTAATAGGGAAGCGATCACAAAGTTCAAGAACGTCTTGATTTTTGAAGGGATGTTCATTATCGATGATAATGGAAATAGGAATAAGGTACTGACAAATGATGTAGTTGAGAATGAATGTAGCAATTTTTTTCTAGTGACTTGTGTAAGAGGCACGACTTCAATCCATTTTGTGAAATACTCTATGGTAGTGATGATGAATTTGTGGCCATTGGAGGAAGGAGGGTGAATCTTGCCTATGAGATCAAGTCCCCATTGACAAAAGGGCCAAGGAGTTGCAATTGGTTGAAGTTCTTGTGCTGGTGCATGAATAAGGTCTCCATGAATTTGACATTGCTTACATTTCTTAACAAACTGATATAAGTCTTTTTCCATATTGGGCCAGTAATATCTAGTCCTGATGAGTTTCTTTGCTAAGGTAGGACCACTAGAATGTGGACCACATATCCCTTCATGAACTTCACGTAATGCAATCTGAGCTTTGTCCCTTTCTAAACATCTAAGAAGAGTGCCATCTAGACCTCGATGGTATAGGATATTGGCTAAAATGATGTATCAGGAAGATTGGTGAATGAAAGTGCGATGTTGATTGTTGGATAAGTCAGGAGGAAGGGTATTGTTATGAAGGTATGTGAAAATGGAACCGTATAACTAGAAATCAGGACCAATGACACATATCATTTTAGTAGGAGTGATCTCATACAAGGGAACCAAAAGGTTATCCACCAAGAACTTAGCGGGTTTCATTCTGTGGTAGATTGATTAGCGAGGCAATAGTAGCCATGGCATTTGTGGCTCCATTTTTCTCTCTTGGTATCTACTCAAAGGTTAACTTCATGAAATGTTACTTTAGGTCATCCACCATTCTTTTGTAAGGCATTAATTTTTCATCCTTTGTTTGGTAGTCATCAGTTTCTTGATGAATTACAAGTTGAGAGTCCCCAAAAACATTAAGTTCCTGGATCTTCCACTGAACTGCAATCCGTAATCCAGTTGTTAATGCCTCATATTCTGCTTTATGTTATTAGTGCAAGGAAATGATAATTGATATGATTTTGGAATGGAATCCCCTTGAGGTTTGATAAAGAGGATGCAAGCTCCTGCACCATGCTGTGTGTATGAGCCATCAAAGTACAGTTGCCAAGTTTTAATGTGTGATACCATCAAGATGGATTCATCTAGAAATTCTAAAGTTAGAGGAAAATCATCTATCATGGGAGTATCTGCTAACTGATCTGTGATAGCATGTCCTTTTATTGCTTTTCTATCCCCATATTCAATGTTGAATTCACTCAAGAGCATCACCCATTTGGCTAGTCAACCAGTAAGCATCACTTTATTGAGAAGGTACTTCAATAGATCAATCCTTGCGACCAACTTAGTTTTATGAGTTAGCATGTAGTGTCATAATTTCTATGAAGCAAATACCACAGTGAGACATGCACGCTCAATTGGTGTGCAGCTTAGTTGATAGCCTACTAGAGTATGACTAACGTAGTTGACTACCTTTTCTTTTCCCTCAACATCTTGTTGCACTAAGAGTGCCCCCAGTGCTGTTGATGTAGCTGATATGTAGAGTAATAGGGGTTGTTCTTGAACTGGTGGCATCAAGACTGGTGGATTTAGAAGATAATCTTTGAGTATCTGAAAAGCCTATTGACACTTACCATCCCATTTGAATTTGATGTTTTTGTGTAGCAAGTGCTGAAAAGGATGACATTTATCTACAAGTTCTGCTATGAATCTTCATATGGACTGGAGTCTTCCTTGCAAAGATCAAAGTTGACTGATATTTCATAGTGGTGGCATCTCTAGAATCACCTTGACTTTTGCTAGATCAACTTCAGTTCCTCCTTTTGAGATAATGAATCCCAGGAGCTTCCCGGAGGTTACTCCAAAGACACATTTCTTGGGGTTTAATCTTACTTTGTATTTTTCCAACAAATCAAAAATGACTGAAAGTATGTCCAAATGTATATCTCTATCTATTGATTTTCCCAAGAGGTCGTCAACATAGTCTTCCACAGTTATGTGCATGAGATCATGAAAGGTAGTAGTCATGGCTCCTTGATATGTAGTGCCTACATTCTTTAGCCTGAAGGGCATGACATTCCAGCAGATAGTTCCCCAGGGACAAGTCAATGTTATTTTGTGCTGATCTGCAGATGCGATTCTTATTTGATTGTACCTAGATAATCCATCCATCAATGATAACATCGCATGACCTACTATGAGATCTATAAGGAGGTCGATATTTGGTAATGGAAAATCATATTTAGGCAAGCTTTGTTGATGTCTCTGCAATCTGTGCATATTCTGATGCTACGATCTAGTTTACTGAATGGTACTAATTTGCAGATCCATTTAGGATAATCAATTGGGCATATGAATCTGAGATCCAATAACATTTCAAGCTCCACTTTGACTAATAATTCCACTTGTGGATGCATCTTTCTTAATTTTTGTTTCACTGGTTTTGCCCCTAGTTTAACTATTGCTAGATCGGCTTCAATTCCTCTTTTTGAGACAATGAATCCCGGGAGCTTCCTGAAGGCTATTCCAAAGACACATTTCTTGGGGTTTAATCTTACTTTGTATTTTTCCAACTGATCAAAAATGACTAAAAGTATGTCCAAATGTGTATCTATGTCTATTGATTTTCCCAAGAGGTCATCAAGATCGTCTTCCATAGTTATGTGCATGAGATCATGAAAGATAGTAGTCATGGCTCTTTGATATGTAGCACCTACATTCTTTATCCCAAAGGGCATGACATTCAAGCAGAAAGTTCCCTAGGGACAAGTAAATGTTGTTTTGTGCTAATCTTTGGATGCGATTCTTATTTGATTGTACCCAGAGAATCCATCCATCAATGATAACATCGCATGACCTGCTGTGAGATCTACGATCAGGTCAATATTTGGTAATGGAAAACTGTCTTTAGGGCAAGCTTTGTTGATGTCTCTGAAATCTATGCATATTTTGATGCTATGATCTAGTTTACTAACTGGTACTAAGTTGGAGATCCATTCAGGATAATCAATTGGGCATATGAATCCGACATCCAATAATTTTTCAAGCTCTGCCTTGACTAATAATTCCACTTATGGATGCATCTTTCTTAATTTTTGTTTCACTGGTTTTTCCCCCAGTTTAACTGTTAAATGATGCATTATTAAATTTGGATCCAGTCAAGGCATATCAGCATATGACCATGCAAAATTGATTTTTCACTCTATGAAGAAACTTACAAACTTTGGTCTTTCTATTTCTATCAGAGATTGTGCCAGGAATATGTTATGTGGAATTTCATCTATACCAATGTTCATTTTGATGGTCTCCTCTACTAACATAGATGATTTTTCTTCAAATGATGCAAGAGAATGTTGAGCCTTCCCTCTTTGGGTGCCTCGGAGAGGTTTTCACCCTCAGATACCTCCTTTCATTTTACTTTTTTGGGCTCAAATAGTGCCACAATGTGGTTTTCACCATAAGACCCATGTTTTCTTTTTATTTTTATATTTTTGTGATTGGAAGGCCCAACACCCTCACCAAAATATGCCACATTGTTGAGTTCTATAGTGTATCCTGCCTTATGGTCCCTAAGAAGAATATCATCTCTAATGACTAGATATTCAATAAAGGCTTCATCATTTTGGAATGTGTCAAACTGTATAGGTACTTCATGGTCCTAATCAATAAGTTGGTGGTGAACAAGGGGAAGGCCTTTAATGTTTTCAAAGTCAGTGGGAATAAGGGTGGAGATGCAGTTATATTCAAGTATGTCAAGGTAATTGTCAAGGTCATCATCGACACTCTCCTCATCTATCTCAATCATGAAGGAGTCCAAATTGTCATCACTAAAAGTGCATTCGGGGATGGGTGTCCTTATCCTTCATGATTTCAACCTAGAACCTAGAGGCAAAGACTATGTGGGATCCTTAGGGGTTGTTTCCTGACAAACTTTGAATTTTCTATTAAATTCATTTTCTTTTGTGGGTTCACCTAGTTCTCTGAATACCTCAGTGAGCTCATAGTCATTCGAGGATTTGTTTGAACCCCATTCCCATTCATTAGAGTCAGTGGAATAGTGGTTCTCTTGTTGATCTTTGGAAGCATTTATTTTTAATGCTTTTTTTGCCTTTTGAGTATTTACCCTACAAGATATGAAACCAATCCCTTTCGAGCACTCTTTTTTAAATGTCAATTCTAGTTGCAAAGGTTGAATGATACCTTCCTTTCTTAAGTCGAGAGGACTTTTACCATCATACCCAAACTTTTGTAGGATCTTGAATCCTTTGCCTTATTTTTCACATGGTATGCTAATGTGGTCTTGTGTACCATCTTTAGGGCCTTTGTAAAGCATTTTGTATAAGTCTTCTTCTTCCATTTCACCCCACTTTTAGAAGATAGTAGGATCCCATTTGAGTGTAATGATAGATACCCGTTTAGAAGGATGTGGTCATCCACACTCTTTTGGTGAACTCATAACTTGTCATAAGCACATGGTTTGATTCAAAGTGTATTCACCCATGCCTTTGTCATGATATTTCCCTTTAAGCTCACCTTGTTTTGATGTTGAAGGTTTTAATGATTCAGGGTCAATGGATGTAGAAGAAGGGATAGCTTCTCTATTATTTGGAATGATTGTCTGAGTTTTTGGTCTCAAGTTATTGTAGTATATAAATGGATTAGGAGCACCATTAACTGGTACTTCAACTCCATTGTGTGGAAACTTATTGCATTGGTGATATGTAGATGGGACTGGCCTCATCTCATGAATCCAAGGATGTCCTAGCAATATGTTGTATGTGAGATCGAGGTCTAGGATTTGACAAACCACATCCTTTGTAACTGGCCCAACTCTGAGAGACAAGGTGACTATGCCTTTGGATGAACACTCTTCATCATCATATGCCTTGATGGTAATTTTGTTTGTAGCATTCACAACTATGTCTAAATATCCCAATTGTATTATTGTGTTCAAAGTACATATATTGAGACCAGCTCCTCCATCTATCAGGACTCATTTTATTCCATGTTTGTGTAGGAAGGCTTCAATCTATAAAGGTGAATTATGTGGTTGGCTCATAGAGGCACCATCAGCTTCTATGAATGTAAGGGAGTGTGGAACGGAAAGGTATCCCACCATAGCTTGAAACTGGTCCACATTCAGATCGGTGGTGATGGAAGTGTCTCTCAAAGTTTTGTCAAGAATGGCCTTATGTGCAGGGGATATGCATTATAGCTCAAGGATGGAGATAAGTGTGGGTGTCTTCCCTAACTATTCTACCAAATCATAGTCAGGTTTGGTTGATGAGGAAGTGGTGTTTTTAGCTAGATCACCTTGCAAAGTGAATTTACCTTGAGGAGTTGTAACATTACATTTAGAAGTAGGTTCGGAAGAAGATCCAATTCCTTTAAGGATAGCCTTAGGTCTTTGGGTAGAATATTCAAGCATTTTCTCCTTTATAATAATGCTAGAGACATAATTGTCCTTTGAAATGTAATTCACAATTGAATCATAGTTATAGGATACTCAGGTATAGTTGGTCTAGTCATCTGTGGCTTTAGCTTTTCCCTTGTCATGTTTTGGGAATGGTCCTTTAAGCATTTCATGTTCTTGATTGGATGAGTATCCTTCGATCTCAATGTCACCTCTATCAATAAGATCTTGTATGATTTTCTTCAGTCGATGACAATTTCTTGTTTTATGACCCTTTCTCTTGTGATACTCACAGTATTCATTGTCATTCCACTAGTTTGGTTTGACCTTTGGCTCATATGGAGGCAAATTTACAACTGTTATTATTTTGTTCGCCACTAGCTTCTTGGAAGCTGACTCAAGTGGTTCTCCCAATGGGGTGTACTTCCTTCATGATTTGGAAGTTGTTTGAGTATTCACTTGATTTTTTATAGGGCTTGATCCAGAAAAAAGGATTTTGGGTCATACTGTATTGGCATCAACAACACCATCATTGACCGTGTTCTTGTTTTTATTCCAAAATCTTAGCTAGTCTTTTCCTTTAAACTCCTCTTTGTTTTATTTGAATATCTTAATTACTCCTTGTTCAATTAGGACCTTCTCTATTGCTAAGCCTTTTTCAATGACATCCTTTAAGGTGGACATACAAGCTTTTCTCAAGTCATAACCAATGTCTTTGTTAACATTCTGGGTGAACATATCTACCATTTGTTTTTGTGGAATTTCACAAGAGCATATGCTAGCTAGATTCCTCCATCTCTATAAAAATGATGAAAAAGACTCTCCATCCTTTTGCTTGGTCTTGCAAAAAGTAGTCACTGATATGTCTGTCTCTATGTTGTTTGAGAAATGTTGTATAAAATCCTTTGCTAAATCACCCCATGTATTAATTCCAGGTGGAAGTTGGGAGAACCATTCCATAGCTTGACTGCCTAAGCTCTATGGGAATAATCTCATCAAATATGTCTCTTCCATTGCTACCTCAATGCAAGCTGTGAAAAACTATCTTATATGTTCTTTAGGATCCCCTATTCCTCTGTACTTATCAAACTTAGGTGTCACAAAGTGTGTAGGAAATGGATGCATCAGAATGCTTTTGTCAAATGGATAGGGACATATGTCTCTCATTGTATAAGCTGGTTTCCATGTATTTATGTCCTCCATTTTCTTTTGTAAGTCCTTCATTTGCTATTCCAAACTGTTCTTAGGTGGAGATCAACTTCTTGGACCATACCCCATGCCTGAACCACTAGGAGGAGGAGCATGTTGCATATATGGATGATATTGATCATACACATGTTCATATGGAGGAGGTCTATAATGTTGCTGTGTATATGGACCACTTTGTATAGAGTCATGATGAGGAATGAAATATCTATTTCGTCCATGTATACCATACACCATAGGCCTTTCATGAGTTTTTTTCTAGTGTGTTGCCCCCAAATTTGATGTGGGGTTTCCTTGTGTCCAAATTTTGATCATGCCTTTGGATATCCAATTGCTTTGGTGGTTGGTCCTTAGCATTGGTATGTGATTGAGTATACTTTTATGCATAAAACTTCCATAATGGTTCGTGAAGGTGAGTATCATATGCTTCACCATGTGTATGTGGGATCTTAGGTTTTTGAAACAAAGATGATGGTGATTTAGGCACAAGATGTGGTCCTCTATTGCCTCCACTATTAGGCCTCCTTTGATCCATGTTGAGTTGAGGTTGTTGCAAAGGTTGAATTTCCATTATTTGAGACATGTCAAAATCATGAGGGATCTTGGCTCCACTTTGTTCCATCACTTGTAAGAAATATTGTCTATCTCTCCTCATTATTTCCTCAACCAATCGATTAAAATGGGGATCGATAATGGAGTCTTCCACTTCTGCTAAATGTACTGAAAAGTTGTCTATATTGTCATTGTGTATCATTGTTGTTTGTACTGTCCATGTTCTCAACATTTGGAATGTTTCTATAGGCATACATGTCAGGTAATGTGGTATGATCAGAATTGAAAAAGACATCATTATCATACTCATAGGCACTCATTTTTGTGGACTCTTTAGCCTCTTTAGATTTTCTCCTAGATTTTTGGCAACGGGTTTCAACCATGAACTAGGTCTTGACCAAGATGTGTGAGAATAGATGAAAATGGAAAATTATGGAAGACCAAGAGTTAGATGGAATGTAAATGAATATGAGGTTTACTTACAATGTCCAAAGTGTAAGACCAAATATGTATGTAGTAGAGTAGGTGTGGCTTCCAAAGAGATGATAGCTTCTCTTGATGAGGTAAGTTGACCTTGACTCTAAGTAAGACCAAATGAGACCCAAAGGTGATAGACCTTGATGAGGGACCACTTAGCACAATGTTGTTGTATGTTGTGTGTTAACAAAGAAAGATGAGGACAAGCAAGTGACCTTTTGACTCAAGTTTATACAAATGTGAATGTAATGCAAGATGTAAAGTAATGATGGAATTTGTGAGACCCAAAAATAGGTTGAATTCTAGATAAAAACATGGAGAGATAACCAAGGAAGCTCAATAAGTCTTAAACTGACTGCTCTTGTTTGCTGGACTATAAGTTTTTCTAATTCAAAACACAGACATGCCTGTATACTTCACAGATGCAGTTAAATGACACAGAAGTGGTTGAACACTACACAGATGCATATCTAGGATTCTGTGAATGCAATTTTATTTAGGATGACACATATACGGTTAAATGTCATAGATGTGTTTCTGTTAGACATAGACGCGTTTCTGGAAACTAAGTGCAATTTTTCAAATTTGTGAAGTTGGTGTTGAGACCAAATCTAAATTTGTTTGATCATTTTTCATGAGAAGAGGACACATTGCTGATGAAGACTCAATGTTTGCAAGTGTTTAGATTCAAAATGATAATAGTTGGCTAGTACAATAGTTGTTGATCCCACATTGGGTTTCCCCCAAGGCTACGCTATTCAAAGAAGATACTTAGATGCTTGACCCCACTGGCTACACCCTCGGCACTCACTTCTCTAGGGCATCCAAGCACCAGTCCCCATGAAAACTCCCCATGGTGAACTTTGTATCTCTACTAAGAATTGTATGTGTGTGGGCCGCTCTAGAGGTCCAACCTTCTGCCCCAACAACTAGAAGGATTTTGGATTTCTAAATAAAAAAGGTGCTAGTAAGGGCATCCACTCGTGTGGCCATACATGCAGCACTCTCAGCTCTATAAATATAGAAGGCTCCCAACTGATAGGGGTTATGCCCTACAACCAATCAAATAAGTTTGATCAAATGGGTTTATAGGGAGACATAGTGTCAATATGAAATAATCAGCACACATTACCCATGGTTTTCACCATGGATATAGTTGTTTATAGTGGTTTGGAAGAGGTGGGTTTTCCTCGCTACCACTTGGGTCGTTCTCTCCTCACTAGTAGTCTTAATGACCACACGGGGAGATAGGCCCTCTAGAGATTAAAAAAAAAGAGCCTATTGCTCAAGACACAAAAGACACTGGTTCAATTTTAGTGCACCAATTGAAGTGTTTAGTAATCTATGAAAATAAGGCATACAATAAAGATAAAAAACCCTTGCCAAGATCCTGCAACAAAGATTTGTTAGTAGTTTTGGTTGTTTTAAATGATAAACCCTTCCTGCAAGCAAATGAGTTAGGTGAATTTTAAATCCAAAAGACAGTGAAATAGGGGCCTATGATAGGATGATTCACTTCCAAGACAAGTTGTACCAATTTTGTTAGCTAGATCACAAGATGTTAGCCTGAAATAAACTAGATCTAAAATCCAAATGCCAAAATAAAGCCTCAAAACTGGATCAAAAACTGAAAAAATGCAAGATCTAAAACACAGACGCAGTTGAACCTAACACAGACATGGTAGAATATCACAAATGCACCTAGATCCATCATGTGACTCCTAAACATAGACGTGTCTGAAAGGTGCACAGACACGGTTTGAAAATAGAGACGCAACCCTGTAATCTGTAAAATAGGATAAAATAATGCCATATACAAACATGATTTTGGAGGTCACAAACACAGCAAAAAAACAAAAACGTAGTTCCAGAATGCTTAGATGTGGAAATACTGAAAGTTTGTCGAAAATGTCAGATCTGCAACTTCAAAAACACAAAATCTGTAACAAGATATGTTAAATGTAAAAAGGTATAAGAGTCCCACCAGGCATGCCAAAATGTTTATGGTAAAAATGGAAACAACAATATTGAAAGACTAAATGAATTCAACCACAAAACCCTAGCCTATCAACAACAAAGATCCACCATAACATATGAAAATTACCTAAGACAATGCAAATCAAATGAAATCACAAAGATTATAGCATCACATGTCCAATAGGGTTTGAATTTCCATTCTTCCTCTCTCCATTGATCTTGCTTGATATATTTTCTCTCAAATTTTATGTTTGCACAAGAGCTCAACAAAGAACAAAAATGTGGTTGCAAGTAGGCTTGATCACATATGAAATTGAAAAGTGTAGTTGGGGATTGATAATGAAGGAAGCATCTTCTTTTATAGAAGACACTATAAGAAATGGAGGGATAAGATTGAGAGGTGTAAAAGATAAATGGTTGGCTATGATTAGAGGGTAGGTAGAGGAAATAATAAAATAATGAGAGGGTGGGTAGTGTAGGAATTAAGAGATGAATGACATGTGTCATAGGTGGAAAAAGCTAATGAATTAATTAAGTAAATGAAGATTCATTTAATTAATAGAGGAAGTGGGATCAATATTGTATTCATTTAGTCTTTCAATATTGTTGTTTCCATTTTTACCATAAATATTTTGGCGCCTAACTTGCCCTTCTTCTCTCTTTCTTGCTGATTTTTAGGATTTTCTTTGAGAACCAAATCACCTATCTCAAATGTGTGAGGCTTTACCTTATGATTATAGCTACATTCTTCCTTGACTGAATGATGTGTAGCTTGAGTGACTATCTTCATTGATAAAGGAACTAAGATAGAGTAGCAGTTGAGGTCATGAGACTATGACATATTCTGCATGTGCCTGAATTTTGAGCGAACGTGGGATTGTTGATTGTACTAGTTGAGAGATGGAACTTAGAGACATGTACATTTTATTTGCCGATGGGTGCGATGACAGTCACCTTAGAGGATATATATAGGATAATGGGGATACTAATCGATGGGGAGTTGGTTCCTTACGATCGAGAGGGACATAGGGATGCATTGAGATGAGTGTTTTAGGATCCAGGACTGGAGATGAGGGTTGGACATGTGGCTTGCAACACCATGACCCAGATAGGATTGGCACTACTGGTGGTGATGGTAGGACTAATCAGCAGATTCCTCTATCTGAATAGGGTGACATGAGGGTTGGCTGTGGGATGACTCTAGAGACAGCTGAGGGACATTGAGTAGGAGAGGGATCAAACTATTCAGCGCTATATAGACATTGAGATAGCACTGAGGGTAGGGAGGCATGAAATTGAGGACACAGGGGCTAGATACACCTATGTTCTATAGGTAGGGGAGGAGATAGCCTACTGGAGACGCCTGTACTATGGAGTGGTTCCACCGGATCAGCGGGCTAGAATCTTTCAGAGACCATCGCGAACTACGATGACCATTGGAGGGAGAGACAAGAGATAGGCATCTAGTCGTGGGGTCATGGGTCCTCCACCACCAGTAGATAGATGGGGTAGGAGAGATGATCCTAGGGCAGTTCCTTCCAGAGCTCAAACTCTATCGAGGCTAGCTGTCTCTGAGGGAGGGAGTTCATCATAGCCTTAGAGGGCTCCATATGTATAAATTTTTGTACCATTTTGTATGATGATGTAGACACATTTGGGTGATTGTAGCCATATGATTTTGAGATATATATATATATATATATATATATATATATATATATATATATATATATGATTGATCCTTGTGGCAGCTATATGCATGTGTACCTATATGATGTTTATGATATGGATGCAAATATGTTCATGAGGAAATGCAATATTTTTGTTCTTTTATGTTTTTAGTATGTTATGAAATATGCAAATGTGAATGTATGAAATGCAAATGGATATGATGATGCAAAGAACTATTTACATGATGAGAATGTAAAATGTGCTAACATGTGTCATGTGCAAGATGTGACACAAGGGCCATTGCTTTCTTATGATCATGTTGTGACACAAATGGTAGAGAGGGTTCTCATGCCTTGGGATATATGGGTAGATGTGGAGGATGCAGGGATCGATGCAGAGTATACTACATATTGGGCAGAGCATCCATTTCCATGGCTAACGAATCTAGGGGAGCTGAGAGAGGGAGATGGTGGAGGAGATGGAGATAATAGTGGGGATGGCAGAGGTAGCGGCCAACGATGGAGGTGGGGCACAGTGGTAGAGAGAAGAGTGGCTCTGAGGAGATAGGGTAGATAGGAGAGACAGGATCATGTAGTGAGGGGTAGAGGTCGATTGTCATTAGAGGTGCTAGTAGCATAGGTTCCTAGATAGGTTCAGGCTCCTAGATAGGTACAGGGATGGGGACATGGATAGGAGTAGCCATAGGGATAGGCTGTTGGTGGAGAGGAGGAGGATAAGATACTATCCTTGAGGGAGATCTGCCAGGGACAAGTAGATTAGATCGAGGATTTGGAGACATCTAGACTCAGGAGATAGCTAAGGGACACTGAGCAGGAAAGGGATCAGGATATTCAGCACTATAAAGAGGTTGGGACAACATTGAGGGTAGGGAGAGAGGTAGCAAAGGACACAAGGGCCGGATATGCCTATGTGATGCGGGTAGGGGAGGAGATAGCCTACTAGAGACACCTATATTCTGGAGTGGTACCACCAGATCAGTGGGCTAGGAGCTTTCGAAGATCATCACGAACTATGATGACCTCTGGAGGGAGAGACAAGAAACAAGCATCTAGCGATGGGGTCATGGGTCATCCACAACCACTAGATAGAGGGGGTAGGATAGATGATCCCGGGGTGGGTCCATGCAGGAATCAGACTCCATCAAAGCCAGCTGGCTCTATGGGAGGGAGTTCATCATAGCCTTAGAGGGCTCCCTATGTATCAATTTTTGTACCATTTTTGTATGATGATGTAGACACCTTTAGGTGATTTTGTAGCCATATGTATTTTGACATCATTGTATCATGTCACTTATGATTTTGAGATATATATATATATATATATATAAGATGATTCATCTTTGCAGTAGCTATATGCATGTGTACCTATGTGATGTATTTTTCTATGTGATTCTTATGATATAGATGCAAATATGTACATGAGGAAATGAAATAATTTTTTTTTTGTTCTTTTATGTTTTAATATGTTATGCATGATGCAAATGTGAATGTATAAAATGCCGATGAATATGATAATGCAAATAAGTATTTACATGATGAGAATGTAAAATGTGCTAACATGTGTTGTGTGCAAGATGTGATGCAATTGTGATATTGTAATGCCCCTACCCTAGTCAGACTTGTAAAACCCGTTTGACCTTGGTTGACTTCCTATGTGGCATTCTTGAATGGTAGGTTAACCATGATGCAATGTGTAGTTTAGATAATATAAATAATTGTGCATACCTATTATTGTGCTTTTGCATCGATTCTTGTGTACATGTAATTGCTTCCTAACTCTTGTGATAAATCTTGAGCTAACACCTTCATTGAATATGTATATGTATATGTATGCTTGCATGAATTCATGGGTGCCGGAGATTGCAGGTACAACACCGCCTAGGGCGAGGTTCATCTTCCTTGGGATTTGCAGGGTTGAGTATACCTCCTTCATCCTTAGAATTCGGATTTGGTGGTCATAAAACTCTCATCATACCTTAGCCATGGTTAGGTGAGTGTCGTGTGTGGCTCGAGGGGCTCTCTTTTCATTGGATTGCGTGTCGTGTGATTTGGTGGACTTCCTCGATTTGCATGCCTTACATAGGGTAAGTGGAGTTTGTTATCCTAAGTATTAAATTCAATTTAATGAGTAGATGTATGCATTAGTAATTTAGAAATTTAAATAGGTAGCTTCTTTTATATGATTAATCGTTAATTTAAAGAGATCGCTTTAATTATAATTGTAGCAAGCTTAAAGTAGTTATCTTGAATTAATGTGTTCATTTACGCATTATTAGTTGAGAAAATTAGAGTAAAAAGATTTCTTTCATGAGAGTAGTCATTTATTAAAAAGGTCACTTTATTATGTTATAGAGAGTCAATTTAATAGTTAATATTAATAATAATGAATTTAATGAGTTATGCTTTTTAGAAAGGAAAAATTTAAAGTCATTTGAGAAATAGAAATAAATTAATCATTTTTGCATTTTGGAAAAGAAAGGGTAAATTTTATTATTTAAAAGAAATTATTCTTTTTTTTTACTTGTAAAGTTGATATAGTATAAAGGATTGATTTTTGGGAATTTAAATTATTTTAAATACCTAACCCTTGTTAGTAGTTCCAAACATAAAGTGTTGGCTAAAGTAATATGGAGAAAGTTAAAATTAGAGTTAAATAAGAAATGGAAGCTTTTTAATTTTAATAAGAAAAACGAATAAGAAGTATTGAATAATGGAAAGGAATGATTTCCATTTTTCATTTTTCTTTTATTTTTAGAAAAATAAATGCCTAAATTCGAAATTGAAAATTAGGTCAAAAATAAAGTTTCTCATTTTAACCTAGTTTTGAATGTTTTTGGGGGATTTTTTTCTTGAGAGCTTTTTGGAAAAAAATGGAAATGGGGAAATTTTGGAAAAATGGGAGATTTGCTTTGAGTTGCAGGTGGAGCTCTTCATCAAAACTCTTCTTGGAATGCGTTTGGACGTAGGATTCCAATCTACCCTTTTATTTATTGTTGGATCAAAAAAATAGTGATTGAATGCTCTCCATGAAATGCTGGAAAAAGAAATGATAATACCCATGAATGTTTAAAGATTTAGTTTCAGTTTTTTAATAGCTTGGTTGTTCTTGGATTTCAAGATTTGTCATTGCTTCTTGGACATTTTAGAAGGAGAAAATCTTCCCCATACTTTGCTTAAACATTCTGAAAAAAAAAAGGGGAAAAAGAGAAACTGTTAAAAAAACCCCTTTTATTTTGACTGTAAATACAAAAAAAAAGAAAGTATATCAAACTGTTATTTTCATTATTTCTTTAGTCATGTGTTCTTTATTTAAAAAAAAAATTATTTTAAAATGGGGCGATTGGGGTTTGGCGAGTGAAGGAGTCGAGGTTCAACTCGTGCCGCCACATTTCCCCCCATTTCTCTCTCTCCCCACGGGCTTGTAGTCTTCTTGCGTCCACATTGTAGGCTGCAGGGGACCTGCGTCCACAACGTGGGCCGCAGGGACCTGCATCCACAGTGTGGGCTGCAGGAGACTCGTGTCCACACTGTGGGCCACAGGGAGACCTGCGACCACAGTGCGGCTCGCAGGGCCTGCATCCACACTGTGGGCCGCAGGAAACCTGCGACCACAGTGTGGTTTCGTACGGCCTGCGTCCACACTGTGGGCTGTAGGTTAGGGTTACTATAAAAAAAGAAAATATAAATAAAGTTTGTTTTATTTTTTCTTTGTTGTAAAAAAAAAATATAATATATAATATTGGCATCTAAATAATGAAAGAAAAATGTCATGGGGAAGTATAAAAGAAGTTTGTAATATATTTGTAGAAAGACTTATTTTATTTGAAATTAGATTTTAAATGATATATATATATATATATATATATATATATATCCACGTTAAATACAAAGTTTGTGTATATTTAAATTTGTTGAAAAAACAAAAGGGTATTCATTAATCATGGATTATTAGATTTATATTAGTTAACATTTAATATTGGGGACCAATTCTAATCGGGGAGTAATCTTTGGGAAAGAGATTAAATATGGTCTTATTCGGAGATCTTTGAAATAATTATACTTTGGTTAACATTGGGTAATACATGTTAATGAGAAGTTTTCATGGAATATGAATCTAAATTTATCTTCGTATACTCTGTTAATACTTCAACGATATGCTAGTAGGATGCATGTAAATTTGATAACGTATCGATAAAAAAAAAAAATTGTTGTAAGTTTAAGTTCCATATTTGCCTTGTTTTAGAGTGGCGGCGAACCTTGATGTATTTATTTTAGACCCTGTCATCTAGTTACTTGTGTTGGTCATAGCCGGATTACGTTCCCAGTTAGAGTATCATCAATCAATAAAACTCGTAATTGTTTTGAAGCGTTCAGTTGGATCCGCTTCAGAAGGGATCATTATGTAAATTCCAACCGAGGTGTCAGTTGTATATTGGTTGTATTCACCTAAGTGGAAAAGATGTAAAAGACATGTAATTTATGTATTCCGAACGATATTAAATGCCATAGGGGTCTTGCAGTTGAGCAGATCCAGAGATGTAGCCTTTTAGGGGTGAACTCCGAGATCATATCTGTGTTATGCGATGTTTTAGCTTCCTTTGTTTCATGCTTTAAGTTATCATGTATGGTTGTTATCTTGTATAAGTGTATGATGGGAAATTAACAAATTATATCAAAGTGCATAAAATCATTCATCTTGACAAATGTAGTAATCAGGTTCATAGAAGATTCTAATTAAGATTATGGAAAAGTATTTTGATAGTGTTAATTAAAAGTAGTAATAGTGGAAAGAATCTTGCTAGGTTACCATCATTGGATTAACTTGTTATTAAGCATGTAAATTGAACGAATGTGAATGGGAACAAAGTTAGAATTAATGTTATAATTCCTAGATTGAAATCTAAAGGATGAACATCATATAGGTATTTACCTTTTTATCTTAGTAAATGAGTAATGCCATGTTAATTATGTTTCACTATATTGGATGAATTTGTTTAGTTATTTCGCATCATAATCTTAACAAGTAATCCCTACCAAATTAACTTGGTAATTGGGTAAACTCAACTATTTATCCATCATTATAACCCTAATAAAAGAATCTCTTTATGACTGCTAAAATTGAACTAAAAAGGAAAGGATTCAATTAGTTGTTTATATCTTAATCCTAGTAAATGTATCTCTTCATATTAACTTCATTTAACTAAAAAGAGTGACATGCAACAAGATAGCTATATTCTAATCCTCATGGAAGAACGTCACTATGAACTTATATTTTAATCCGGTAATGATGAATATCATCTTGCTAAATATATCTTAATTTAAAGAATGAACTCAAGTGTTCCTAATACCTTTTCACCTTAATGAATTTAATCCATTTATTAGCATTATTAAAACTTCAATGAATGAACCCTATGGCTACTTGCATTCTATCCTCCATAAAGAAACTACAACTCATTAGTTGGATTGTGCTTGAAATTAAATGATGGAACCTCACTCTATTAATGGAAGTTTATTCCTTAAGGGACGAATCTCATCTTATTAACCATACTTTTAATATTTAAGAAAGATATCAAATGTGGGTGGTTATCTTAAAACCAAATGAATGAACTTCATGATATTAGTCATATTGAACCTTATGGGTGGCCTCTTAGTTTAATTATGTTTTAAAGTGCATTGAGTAAATAACCTTTCTTGGCCTCCTATCCATTCAGAATAAATGAATGCTTTCTAAAATTCTATGATGTCAATTTATCGAACATAATATGTATCCATGTCTGATCTATTAACATGTAATTAAGATATCCATCTTAATTGGATCAATTGATGCAAGTTGAGCTAGGTGTAAGGTTATGTAATCACGTTGGGAAACTCCTTAGGATTGTTTAGTCTTCCGTTGTACTATCTAAGTTTTCAGATAAATCCAAATTATCTTAATGTTGTAACTTATCAGTAATACTCTTAACTATTATTATAAAAAATATATATTTACACTCTATTTGAGTGTTTTTAACTTAAACCTTTAGGGGTTTCCTGGCGGGGCATCACACTTGGTATCAGAGCCCATGTTGCAACACGGGGATCTCTAGTTTTTCTTGTGCCCTTAGTTGGTGTGTGTGTGTCTACCCTATGTTGTATGCTAGTCCTCTTTGATGTGAGGGTGTGATTTAACAAACCCTACTTGTGTGTAACGTGTGTGTTCACACTTTGTTTCACCTTATTGATGTGGGTGTTTTGGAAATAATTATAGGTGTTTGGTCTGTTTATTGAGGTCTGGGTCTACGATTTCTCTTACTTTGAAAGGGAGTCATATGTACCTTCGATCTTGATTTGTTTTACTCTTTTGACTAATCCATCTAGGTTGGTTGTTAATATCTTGAATCTAAAAGTATGGTATGTGCTTGTTTATGTTATTGATCGATTTTAATGATTTTCCACTTGAAAGACTAGTATGGAAAATGTTAATGCTTATTACATAGTACATTGAGTGATTATGACTCTTCTTCTTCTTTCTCTCTAGTAAATTAAAAGGAATTGATATGTGTAATTATCTCTTATGTAAGTTTTCTTATTGCAAGAGAGGATGATATTTCTTGAGCCCTTGTGTGAGCCTCATAACGTTTTTGTGTTTTAGATTGTTAAAGGGTTTTGGTTTGGGAGTTAATTTTTGGTTAATGATAGAAAATGGTATGTTTGCATTAAAGGGTTCTCCATGTGCTTGGTAGGAGTAATATAATTAAATTTCATCTTAAGTAAGGTGCATTAATATGCACATAGTGATTTTGTGAAAATTGCTTGATGTGAAAGGAATACCAAAAGAGGACATGTTGTAGTAGCTTCAAGAGTGAATTAATGTGCTCCTTGAAAGATTGTTTTAAGTGCATATTCAACTAGTGTGATTTAGGACCTATTAAGTGACGCACCTTTTAACTTGCTTTGGATATGGGTAATTGCCTTATTATGTTTTGAAAAGAGTAAATGAAAGACTTGTTAATTTGTATGCATTAAATGTGTAATATCTAGTAGATAGCTCTTCATTTGCCTCCTTGTCGTATTATGAAATTTCAATGTTAAATTTGATGTGTTATTGTATTGTATTGTATTATGAATAGTGATTGTTCTCAAGAAGACTTGTATTACAAAAGAAATTTTGATTGTCTTGAATTCTTGTTCGGAAAACTAGAACATTGTAGTGCAACAATAATGATTAGAAATGTCATGTTAGGATGCTTTGGCACCTTCCTAAAAGATAGCGAACTGAAAACCATGCAACTAAAATGATAAACTTATATCCGAGCATATGGTGTGATCTTGAAGTTCTTGTGTATTCGTAGGAAATAATTGATTTTCCAACTCTCTTCCTCCTCTTGTCTAAAACATAGGAATTGTTGTTTTTGAAATACTATTTGGAATGCAGTGATTTAAGAAGAAATTTTGTTATAACGCATATGAAATTGTATGTTTTCTTTTGGCTTCTAATTGAAAGAGGAAATTTTTTTGCTTGGAAAGGAAAATTGCATAGTTAGTAATGTGAATGAATATGCTTATGGGAAATTGAGAAAGCTATCAGGATGATGTTATTTCCTTGTGTAAATTTGATTTGTTGAACATTTAAGTACATGGATCTAGAGTAAACGTTATTTAGTGATTCATGTGTAAAGAATAATTAAAACTTCCCTTAAGTATATGTTAGAATAATGTAAATTACTCCCCGTAAATGTGACTAAACTAGTAATGGTGCTTTTTTGTGTGTGTTGTAAGGAACCCGTACTTGCTATGTGTGCCCATGGGATGGTGAAGTAATCAACCATGGGGAATATGTTTGCTTATGGGTATGGGAAACCATACCTATCTATGTGATGTTGCTTATTTGTTTCCTTACTGAATGCCAACCCACGGGTTGTTGATAAGTCAGTATGTGAAGGGGTAGTAGTAGAAGTCACCATTCCTTGAATAGTATGAATAGCGTATGAGTAATGTCGACGTGAAGCAACTTTAGCTTCCCTATTTTGAGGAAAGATATAGTTTTTTAATAAAACTGTAACATAGGTGTACTTAATACTTCCCCTTGTGATGAACCGATTTACGAGGTTCATGTGTGCCAGCCTAATTCCTATCCTTTATTTTGAGCATTTAGATGACAGTTCTTGAGCATATTGATGGTTTTATTGGAGCATCTATTGCCTTGTCTTCATGAGAGGTGTGTTATTTTTTTTTACATAAGTTGCCAACTGACTAGTGTTGGTAGACTTGTGGGTAGACCTTAGCCATGTATACCTCTGGCTTACGGCAAGTATCTTGAGAGGAACATCGCTATGCAGGGTGTGACCGGCACGTGCCTTATCCGCGGGGTACACTGCCATGCGGGATATGTCCATTGCATGCCTTGTTCGCTTGGAGTATTGCCATGCCGTGCTGAGACACGATGTGGGATGTAGTAGACATTTCCATGCGACTTATTGCTAGGTATAGGGTAGAGCCATGCCACGTGACAATGTGATGCGGGGTGATGCCAAGGTGCACACTGCCATGCCATGCAGATGTGGGACTTGGCCACACCACATGATGAGTTACTAGGATAGCTAGATGATTGTTCCTTCCTTCCTCGTTGGTGGCTAGCTACTAGTCACGTAGTGATGTAATGTGCACTTATGAATTTCTTTTATTTATTTATTTATTTCCTTATGGGCCAGCAATTTATTTTACTTTGACCTTGACAGTTTAGCCACGATCTTGCAATCTTGATCTTACTCAATTTGATGTTGCAAATCCAGAAATTATTTTCTTGTCTTATTGTTGGAATTGACAATTATTATCTTTATTCTTTTGTACTTTGGTGGCTAAACCAGTTTATCCTTGTTGTTTTTGTATGTTGGTCTTGTGTTGCAATGTGAATTCCTCTCCAAGAATGTAGGAGATGGTCTTGGATGAGTGTATACGAGGAAGTAGATGTAGGGAACCTTGAGGATGGAGGTATGTGAGGCTGTGAGACAGCTAGGATCCACTACCTAACTATGAGTGGTGACTATCTCTTGGAGGCTAAACACCTTACACAACAAGGGATATTCACGAGGGACTTGTATGGAAGGTAGCACCGCTATGGTGTATCCTAGCACCATCAAGCCCTTGAGTGAGATGTTGGATATTTGTTGATCATTCATTTATTCTAAGAGTGGGCATAGAGATGTGGATCGTATATGTTACCTTTGATCGAGCATTAGACATGCTCACATGTTGCCTTTTGTGTTGTGCAAACCAGTCTTGTGGATGGATATTATGTGTAATCCTAGATTAAATGGTATTAACTTGTCACTAAGTTATGGGGCATAGTCATTGGAAAGGTTCTTGCATGTCTGAAAAGTGTAAACAATTGAGTTCTTACGTTGCTCTTATTTGTCGAAAGTTAACTTGGTTGTAGAAATTGATATTTGAAGCTAGTTCTATGCGATAAAGTTTTGTGAAAAGAGATGAATTGGTGAAATAAATTGACCTTGAGAGCATGTTTTCTTGTCATGTTTGATAAATGAGTATGATAACTATGTCTATATATTTTAATTACTTTAATTTGGTGTAATAAAAAAAAGGAAAAATTCTCATTTCTCTACTATGATTGTGTGTTAATTCTAGAATATTCTAAGATGTGAATGATGTTAGATGCATTTTTTGTTAATGGATGATGACACTCATAAAGGATTATAAATAATGTTCTAAAATGATGACAAAATAGTTGGTTGTGTAAATTGATAATTGTTAATTGAGTTTAAGGGCTAATACCTGTTGGATGACTTTTGTTTAGCTTTGCGACTTCCAGGAGTAAGTCGAAGCCTAGGGGGGGAGAATGTAATGCCCCTACCCTAGTCAGACTTGCAAAACCCATTTGACCTTGGTTGACTTCCTATGTGGCATTCTTGAATGGTAGGTTAATTGTCATACAATGTGTAGTTTAGATAATATAAATAATCGTGCATACCTATTATTGTTCTTTTGCATCGATTCTTGTGTACATGTAATTGCTTCCTAGCTCTTGTGATAAATCTCGAGCTAACGCCTTCATTGAATATGTATATGTATATGTATGCTTGCATGAATTCATGGGTGCCAGAGATTGCAGGTACAACACCGCCTAGGGCGAGGTTCATCTTCCTTGGGATTTGCAGGGTTGAGTATACCTCCTTCATCCTTAGAATTCAGATTTGGTGGTCATAAAACTCTCATCATGCCTTAGCCATGGTCAGGTGAGTGTTGTGTGTGGTTCGTGGGGCTCTCTTTTCATTGGATTGTGTGTCGTGTGATTTGGTTGACTTCCTTGATTTGCATGCCTTGCGCAAGGTAAGTGGAGTTTGTTATCCTAAGTATTAAATTCAATTTAATGAGTAGATGTACGCATTAGTAATTTAGAAATTTAAATAGGTAGCTTCTTTTATATGATTAATCGTTAATTTAAAGAGATCACTTTAATTATAATTGTAGCAAGCTTAAAGTAGTTAACTTGAATTAATGTGTTCATTTACGCATTATTAGTTGAGAAAATTAGAGTAAATAGATTTCTTTCATGAGAGTAGTCATTTATTAAAAAGGTCACTTTATTATGTTATAGCGAGTCAATTTAATAGTTAATTTTAATAATAATGAATTTAATGAGTTCTTCTTTTTAGAAAGGAAAAATTTAAAGTCATTTGAGAAATAGAAATAAATTAATCATTTTCGCATTTTAGAAAAGAAAGGGTAAATTTTATTATTTAAAAGAAATTATTGTTTTTTTTTACTTCTAAAGTTGATATAGTATAAAGGATTGATTTGTGGGAATTTAAATTAATTTAAATACCTAACCCTTGTTAGTAGTTCCAAACATAAAGTGTTGGCTAAAGTAATATGGAGAAATTTAAAATTAGAGTTAAATAAGAAATGGAAGCTTTTTAATTTTGATAAGAAAAACGAATAAGAAGTATTGAATAATGGAAAGGAATGATTTCCATTTTTCATTTTTCTTTTATTTAAAAAAAAATAAATGCCTAAATTCGAAATTGAAAATTAGGTCAAAAATAGGGTTTCTCATTTTAACCTAGTTTTGAATGTTTTTGGGGGTTTTTTTTCTTGAGAGCTTTTTGGAAAAAAATGGAGATGGGGAAATATTGGAAAAATGGGAGATTTACTTTGAGTTGCAGGTGGAGCTCTTCATCAAAACTCTTCCTGGAATGTGTTTGGAGGTAGGATTCCAATCTACCCTTTTATTTATTGTTGGATCAAAAAAATGATGATTGAATGCTCTCCATGAAATGCTGGAAAAAGGAATGATAATACCCATGAATGTTTAAAGATTTAGTTTCATTTTTTGAATAGCTTGGTTGTTCTTGGATTTCAAGATTTGTCATAGCTTCTTGGACATTTTAGAAGGAGAAAATCTTCCCCATACTTTGCTTAAACATTCTGAAAAAAAAAGGGGAAAAAGAGAAACTGTTAAAAAAACCCCTTTTATTTTGACTGTAAATACAAAAAAAAAAAAAAGTATATCAAACTGTTATTTTCATTATTTCTTTAGTCATGTGTTCTTTATTTTTTTTAAAAAAATTATTTTAAAATGGGGTGATTGGGGTTTGGCGGGCAGAGGAGCTGAGGCTCAACTCGCGCCACCACATTTCCCCCCATTTCTCTCTCTCCCTGCGGGCTTGTAGTCTCCCTGTGTCCACATTGTGGGTCGTAGGGGACCTGCATCCACAATGTGGGCCGCAGGGGACCTGCATCCACAACGTGGGCCACAGGGACCTACGTCCACAGTGTGGGCCGCAGGAGACCCGCGTCCACACTATGGGCCATAGGGAGACCTGCGACCACAGTGCAGCTCACAGGGCCTGCATCCACACTGTGAGCCGCAGGAAACCTGCGACCACAGTGTGGTTTCACAGGGCCTGCGTCCACATTGTTGGCCGCAGTTTAGGGTTACTATAAAAAAAGAAAATATAAATAAAGTTTGTTTTATTTTTTCTTTGTTGTAAAAAAATATATATAATATATAATATTGGCATCTATAAAATGAAAGAAAAATGTCATGGGGAAGTATAAAAGAAGTTTTTAATATATTTGTAGAAAGACTTATTTTATTTGAAATTAGATTTTAAATGTCATATATATATATATATATATATATATCCACGTTAAATACAAAGTTTGTGTATATTTAAATTTGTTGATAAAAAAAAAGGGTATTCATTAATCATGGATTATTAGATTTATATTAGTTAACATTTAATTTTGGGGACCAATTCTATTCGGGGAGTAATCTTTGGGAAAGAGATTAAATATGGTCTTATTTGGAGATCTTTGAAATAATTATACTTTGGTTAACGTTGGGTAATACATGTTAATGAGAATTTTTCATGGAATATGAATCTAAATTTATCTTCGTATACTCTGTTAATACTTCAATGATATGCTAGTAGAATGCATGTAAATTTGATATCGTATCGAAAAAAAAAAAAAATTTGTTGTAAGTTTAAGTTCCGTATTTGCCTTGTTTTAGAGTGGCGGCAAACCTTGATGTATTTATTTGAGACCCTGTCATCTAGTTACTTGTGTTGGTCATAGCCGGATTACGTTCTCAGTTAGAGTATCGTTAGTCAATAGAACCCGTAATTGTTTTGAAGCATTCAGTTGGATCCGCTTCAGAAGGGATCATTATGTAAATTCCAACCGAGGTGTCAGTTGTATATTGGTTGTATTCGTCTAAGTGGCAAAGATGTAAAAGACATGTAATTTATGTATTCCGAACGATATTAAATGCCATAGGGGTCTTGCAGTTGAGCAGACCCGGAGATGTAGCCCTTTAGGGGTGAACTCCGAGATCATATCTGTGTTATGCGATGTTTTAGCTTCCTTTGTTTCATGCTTTAAGTTATCATGTATGGTTGTTATCTTGTATAAGTGTATGATGGGAAATTAACAAATTTAAATCAAAGTGCATAAAATCATTCATCTTGACAAATGTAGTAATCAAGTTCATAGAAGATTGTAATTAAGATTATGGAAAAGTATTTTGATAATGTTAATTAAAAGTAGTAATAGTGGAAAGAATCTTGCTAGGTTACCATCATTGGATTAACTTGTTATTAAGCATGTAAATTGAATGAATGTGAATGGGAACAAAGTTAGAATTAATGTTATAATTCCTAGATTGAAATCTAAAGGATGAACATCATATAGGTATTTACCTTTTTATCTTAGTAAATGAGTAACGCCATGTTAATTATGTTTCACTATATTGGATGAATTTGTTTAGTTATTTCACGTCATAATCTTAACAAGTAATCCCTACCAAATTAACTTGGTAATTGGGCAAACTCAACTATTTATCCATCATTATAACCCTAATAAAAGAATCTCTTTATGACTGCTAAAATTGAACTAAAAAGGAAAGGATTCAATTAGTTGTTTATATCTTAATCCTAGTAAATGTATCTCTTCATATTAACTTCATTTAACTAAAAAGAGTGACATGCAACAAGATAGCTATATTCTAATCCTCATGGAAGAACATCACTATGAACTTATATTTTAATCTGGTAATGATGAATATCATCTTGCTAAATATATCTTAATTTAAAGAGTGAACTCAAGTGTTCCTAATACCTTTTCACCTTAATGAATTTAGTCCATTTATTAGCATTATTAAAACTTCAATGAATGAACCCTATGGCTACTTGCATTGTATCCTCCATAAAGAAACTACGACTCATTAGTTGGATTATGCTTGAAATTAAATGATGGAACCTCACTCTATTAATGGAAGTTTAATCCTTAAGGGATGAATCTCATCTTATTAACCATACTTTTAATATTTAAGAAAGCTATCAAATGTGGGTGGTTATCTTAAAACCAAATGAATGAACTTCATGATATTAGTCATATTGAACCTTATGGGTGGCCTCTTAGTTTAATTACATTTTAAAGTGCATTGTGTAAATAACCTCATCTTGGCCTCCTATCCATTCAAAATAAATGAACGCTTTCTAAAATTCTATGATGTCAATTTATCGAACATAATATGTATCCATGTCTTATCTATTAACATGTAATTAAGATATCCAGCTTAATTGGATCAATTGACGCAAGTTGAGCTAGGTGTAAGGTTATGTAATCACATTGGGAAACTCCTTAGGATCGTTTAGTCTTCCACTATACTATCTGAGTTTTCAGATAACTCCAAATTATCTTAATGTTGTAACTTATCAGTAATATTCTTAACTATTATTATAAAAAAAAAATATTTACACTCTATTTGAGTGTTTTTAACTTAAAGCTTTAGGGGTTTCCTAGCAGGGCATCACAAATATCAATATGTATGTATGAAACACTAATATGTGCTAATGTACGTGTAGCTACATGAAATGCAGATATTTTTGGTGTGTCATTATACTCAGTCATGTATAGAAAGCTACATGGACTCAGGAAGGATGAAGGAGGTCAATAAAGAAAAGGGGATGGAAGATCAAAGATATGAAAGTGAAACAACTTCTTGTGTGTTATCATCATTGAGCTTTATTATGGTAAAATAGGCTATGATAGTCGAGGTATATGTTCAACCCAGAAAGTCATTGTACCTGTTTGCATGGAGATCAGACAGTTGCAAACAAGGAATGCCCCAATTCACACTATACTCATAGTTTCCCCATATCCTTCGACAAGTCATAGCATTACTAAGAGACAATCTACAGACAACAAAGAAAAATAGGTGATGATACCCTATCCTTTCCGTTCTAGTCAAACACATCCTTGAGATAAAATCTCTAGTCAAAGACATCCTGGAAAATATAAAAGACATGTCACCAAAAGATAAAATCAAAAGAAAACCAAGACTCAACACCAACATCCACTGTAGTCCTCAAGTTTAGTGTCTCTTGTCACTTGTATAAGTCTATTTGATTGTAGTCACACTGTTTACTTTCACAAAAGGATAGATAGCACTGAACCATAATGTTGTCTGAGTCTATTGAAAGATTTGATTTGTGGAAGCCCATTGTTGTTGTTGTGTCTCATCTTAAACTGGCTGAATTCATGAAACTGATACTTTATTGTGGAGAAAATGAAACTTTATTAGTGATATGTGATGCAAGTGTTGCTTTATTGTGGATTGTGCACAGATAGATTGAAGAAAGCTGGAAGAAACTGCACTCCTCAGAGTGTAATGCTCTTAGTTCCACTCCCATCACTAGACATAGGATTTGCCTTAGCCATACATAGGAGCTAATTTATTATGGATGGAAAGGGGTGAAAAGGATGGTTTATTATGAATGGCTAACCAATCTTAGGAAGATCAATAACATGCATTGATGGGAATGGGTAAGTTTATTATGGAGGGATAGGTTGTAGGTGTGTGCAAAGTGAAAGGATGAAATGGAATCCTAAAGGAGGGAGGAGCAATGTCTCTACACATGGCATCGGTGACCCAGTTTTCACCATAGTACTTACCGAGGGCGCCACCAAAGTGGTTTTCACCGTTAGATGAAATGCTTTTTTTTTGTTTTCCAATTTTTGATTTTTTCAAGAAAAAAAATTGTGTCACAAGGCGCCTATTTGCTAGGTTTTCACCAAGTTACGATTTTTTTATTTTATGATTTTTTTGTTTTGTTTTTTTTATTTTTTTATTTTTTTGTATTTTTTATTTTTTTGAATTTTTTTGTGTTTTTGAATGTTGGATACTGATATGGTTCTCCTAGCTTGCTCACACTTCTCCAATTGGTGTTGCTCACTCCACCAACTCCACTAGACCTTGTTATGCCTCAAGACCTCCTAGTCCTTCTCAAAATTTGCTAGGACTATTGTTTTGTCCACCTTGAGGTGACATTCAACAAGTTTCTTCACTAGGAACTCTACCAATTTAATATTCTTCACTAGCTCTCCATCCTTCCAACTGACATTTTGTCACTCTCACCCCCATTACTATCATGTGTTTTGCAGAGGTGTTGAGGTTCTCATTCAATGTGGGATTTGGTCTAAAAGGTCCATTTGTTCTATTGCCAAACTCATCTTCCTTACCAATTTCTAGAAAATGCTCAAAAGAGGGCTACTAGGAAAGAGCCCCAATTAGGCCTCCTAATCTGGGTTTTTAGGGATTTTTGGTCATACGGTCAAAAATACCCTAAAAAGAGTTTTATGATTCTTCAATAACTCATTTAACCCCAATAGATTTAGTTGTTTTTAGACCCCCAAGTGTCTGTACAATGCCCTAAGCCAAAAATGTGGTTTTGCTAGGGTTTCAATGGCTTTTAGGACTGTGACTGTCCAACTTTGTGAAAAAGGCATCAAATGAATTTTTCAAAGCTTCTCCTTCCATCTGAAACTCATGATGGACCTAATAAACAATTCCAAATGCTTAGGATAAGGTTTTGGTTTCACTCCTGCATTCTTTTGTCATTTCTCCACCTTGTCTTCCTAGCCAGGTTGCAACAAGACTCGCCTAGAACAAGGTGGCAACAATGGTAAATTTTAGTCCTAGAACTCCTCCCTACATATTTACAATGTACATAGGGTTTCCTATCATGTTGCAATAGGCCATGATGGTAGCATGGTTGGATTTTATGGGACAACCATTTTTTTACTGATAATCTATTTACAAGCCAAAACTGGCTGTTTGAAAACAAAATAGTAAACGAACTAATAAAATCTATCTACAAAGCATGAAATTTATTGAGTGACACTAGGACACACCAAAGAACAACTATCCAAGTTTGGATCAGTAGATGCAATTCATTTGTATTCACTCTTTGATGCAAAATGAGACAAAATAGTAATAACAGTTCGAAAATGAGTGGTTTCAGATTGTCATTCACAAAAGTCAATACTTCCAACCTTGGTATCTATGCAAGAGAGGGTTTAAATAGTCTTCCCCATGTGTGGAGGAACCTTAGGCCAATTTTTGAACCCTAACTCCACCGCTAAGCTCTTTTAGGACCAAGTTGTCATGACAACTTAAAAAAGTTGTCATGACAACTTTTACAATTTTACATATCTTGCCTTTATAACTTAAGCAACCTATTTCAAGTCATTACTAACTTCTTTTTAAACATTTCTAAGGATTTTGAACCGCTCTAACACTTTTACCAAACTATGCCTCTTTTGACCATCTAAAAGGCATCATTGACTGCTCAAACTAAGAACAACCAACAAAGTGCAAACCTAGAAAGTAACCAATAAAACTAGGTATACACTTGACTCAACCTAGACTCTAATCACACACATCAGACCCTTCTGGAGTCTTTATTGGAAATATGACTTGGCTAAGGTTAGTGCAAGCCAAAATTGAAGAAGGACTATTAGCCTAAGTCCTAGGTGTTCTTGCACTAGATACTCCAAAGAGGTATGTGTAAAACCTGTGAAGGTGCATGTTTTTGATAGGATCTTCCAAAGGTTCACCCTCTCTGGTTGAGAGTTGATATGCACCAGATTAATAGGCTATTGTGATGATGTAAAGACCAAGCCAATTTGGTTTGAATTTTCCCTTCTTCTCTCTATCTTGGTGATTCTTAGGATTTTCTCTGATAACTATGCCACCTACCTCAAATGTGTGAGGCTTAACCTTATGATTGTAACTGCAACTCATTCATTGTTGATAAGCCTTGAGATGATTAAAAGTAGTTTGTCTTCATTCATCCAATAGTTCTAGTTCTTGTAAGTGAGAGGCCCTATAGTCTTCATCACTAATAATGTTTTGCAAAAGACTCGTAAAGATGGTAACTCGACCTCAATAGGCAAGATAGCTTCAGCACCATAGAAAAGTGAATAAGGTGTGGCTCTTGTAGGTGTGCGAACACTTGTGCGATAAGCCCAAAGTGCGGGATTGAGTTGGATATGCCAATTGTGACCAGTGTCATTGACTATATTTTTTAGGATTTTCAAAATGGTTTTATAAGATGCCTTAGCTTGACCATTACCTTTGGGGTAATAGGGCATGGAGAAATGATGGGTAATATGGAAGCGATCACAAAGTTCATGAACATATTGATTTTTGAAGGGACATCCATTATTAATGATGATGGAAATAGGAATATCATACCGACAAATGATGTAGTTGAGAATGAATGTAGTAATCTATATTTTAGTGACTTGTGTAAGAGGCATGACTTCAATCCATTTTGTGAAATAATTTGTGGCAGTGATGATGAATTTGTGGCCATTAGAGGAAGGAGGGTGAATCTTGCCTATGAGATCGAGTCCCCATTGACAAAAGGGCCAAGGAGTCACAATTGGTTGAAGTTCTTATGCTGGTGCATGAATAAGGTCTCCATGAATTTGACATTGCTTACATTTATTGACAAACTAATATGAGACTTTTTCCATATTGGGCTAGTAATATCTAGTCCTAATGAGTTTCTTGGCTAAGGTAGGACCACTAGAATATGGACCACATATCCCTTCATGAACTTTAAATAACACAATCTGAGCTTTGTCTCTTTCTAAACATCTAAGAAGAGTTCCATCTAGACCTTGATGGTATAAAATATCAGCTAAAATGACATATCGGGAGGATTGGTGAATGAAAGTGCGACGTTGATTGTTGGATAAGTCAAGGGGAAGTGTGTTGTTACGAAGGTATGTGAAAATGGAACCATATAATAGGGAATCAGGACCCACGATAGATATCATCTCAGTAGGAGTGATCTCATACGAGGGAACCAAAAGGTTATCCACCAAGAACTCGTAGCGGGTTTCATTTTGTGGTACATCGATCAGCGAGGCAATAGTAGCCATGGCATTTATGACTCGATTCTGCTCTCTTGGTATCTGCCCAAAGGTTAACTTCATGAAATGTTGCTTTAGGTCATCCACCATTCTTTTGTAAGTCATTAATTTTTCATCGTTTGTTTGGTATTCATCCATCACTTGATGAATTACAAGTTGAGAGTCCCCAAAAACATGAAGTTCTTGGATCTTCCACTGAACTACAATCCATAATCTAGTTGTTAGTGCCTCGTATTCTACTATGTTATTAGTGCAAGGAAATGATAATCAATATGATTTTAGAATGGAATCCCCTTACGGTGTGATAAAGAGGATGCCAGCTCTTGCACCATGTTGTGTGTATGAGCCGTAAAAGTATAGTTGCCAAGGCTTCATGTGTGATACCATCAAGATGGATTCATCTAGAAATTTTGAAGTTAGAGGAGCATCATCAATCATGGGAGCATCTGTGATAGCTTGTCCTTTTATTTATTTTCTATCCACATATTCAATGTTGAATTCAGTCAAGAGCATCACCCATTTCGCTAGTCGACCAATAAGTGTCACTTCATTGAGAAGGTACTTCAATGGATCAATCCTTGCGACCAACTTAGTTCTATGAGTTAGCATGTAGTCTTGTAATTTTTGTGAAGCAAAGACCACAGCGAGACATGCACACTCAATTGGTGTGAAGTTTATCTCATAGCCTAGTAGAGTACAACTGATGTAGTAGATTATCTTTTCTTTGCCCTCAACATCTTGTTGCGCTAAGAGTGCCCCCAGTGTTGTTGATGTAGCTAATATGTAGAGTAATAGGGGTTGTTTCAGATATGGTGGCATCAAGACTGGTAGATTTAGAAGATAATCTTTGAGTATCTAAAAAGCCTTTTGAGAGTTATAATCCCATTTGAATTTAATGTTTTTGTGTAGCAAATGCTGAAAAGGATGACATTTATTTGCAAGTTGTGCTGTGAATCTTCGTATGGATTGGAGTCTTCCTTGTAAAGATTGAAGTTGACTGATATTTCATGGTGGTGGCATGTCTAGAATCTCCTTGACTATTGTTGGATTGGCTTCAATTCCTATTTTTGAGACAATGAATCCTAGGAGCTTCCCGAAGGCTACTCTAAAGACATATTTCTTGGGGTTTAATCTTACTTTGTATTTTTCCAACCGATAAAAAATGACTAAAAGTATGTCCAAATGTGTATCTCGATCTATTAATTTTCCCAAGACGTCATCAACATCACATTCCATAATTACGTGCATGAGATCATGAAAGATAGTAGTCATGGCTCTTTGATATGTAGCACCTACATTCTTTAGCCCAAAGGGCATGACATTCCAACAGAAAGTTCCCCAGGGACAAGTAAATGTTGTTTTGTGCTGATGTTCAAATGTGATTCTTATTTGATTGTACCTAGAGAATCCATCCATCAATGATAACATCGCATGACCTATTCTAAGACCTACGATCAGTTTGATATTTGGTAATGGAAAATGATCTTTAGAGAAAGCTTTGTTGATGTCTCTAAAATCTATGCATATTCTGATGCTACGATCTGGTTTATTGACTAGTACTAAGTTGGATATCCATTTAGGATAATCAATTGGGCATATGAATCTGACATCCAATAATTTTTCAAGCTCCGCTTTGACTAATAATTCCACATGTGGATGCATGTTTCTTAATTTTTGTTTCATTGGTTTTGTCCCTAGTTTAATTGTCAAATGATGCATTACTAAATCCAAATCCAGTCCAGGCATATCAGCATATGACCATGCAAATTTGATTTGTTGCTCTATGAAGAAACTTATGAACTTTGGTCTTTCTATATCTATTAGAGATTGTGCCAGGAATATGATATGTAGAATTTCTTAGGTACCAATGTTCATTTTGATGGTCTCCTCTACTGACATAGATTATTTTTCTTCATATGATGTTGGTAGAATGTTGATTCTTCCATCTTTGGGTTCCTTAGAGAGGTTTTCACCGTCAGATAGGTCTTTTCTTTTTACTTTTTTGGGGTCAAACAATTCCAAAATGTGGTTTTCACCATAAGACCCAAGATTTTTTTTTTATTTTTACATTTTTGCGACTGGAAGGCCCAACACTGGTGCAGGAGCACCTAGGCCTCATTTTCATCATAGGTTTGATAGCAAGTTTGGTTTTTATTAGTTTTTAGTTAGAAAGTTGTCTAAGATGTTTTTGAAGTTGTTCTAGGTTGTTTGGATGAGTTTTGAACTCATTGTGTGGTCTTGGTTTCCCGTTTTCATCTTTTTGCTCAAAATTGCCAGTTTGGAGTTGCCTAGCAAAATGTTGGGAAACAGTGAGTTTTTAATGTGCTTTGTTTTGAAAAGTATTTAGGCATGTTTTTTGTTTGGTTTTTAGGTGTGAGTAGTGTTCTAAGATGATTGGTGGTTTTTGAGATCAACCTTGCATCATTTAGGCATCAATAGTTGTCATTTTAGACTTGAAAATGTCAAATTTGTGTGCTCTTGGACATGTACCTGTCTGTACAAGAGGATAACTAACCTGGAGGGGTATTTATTCTCTTGTTTGAACCATTGTAAGGGTTGATCATTCAGATATATCAAGAATTTTGCAAGTTTGCACTACTTTTAACCTTGTTTTCCCTATGTTTTGACTCCATGTGAGTAGCAGTCTGTACACTTGTTGTACGTGGCCATACTATTTTGCCATTATTCAATGCTCTTATGTTTCCTAAAGCTTTTCCCTTTGGTGGCATTGAATTTCATTAAGTTTTGAGTTTTGTGCAAAATTATTTAGTTTTGACAGTTTCATTGCCTTGTCTAGGAAATTGGCAAGGATGCTTGACCAACTTGGCTTCTTGAAGCCCTAAATGTTCATGGCTTCTCAAGAACTAGTTGGTCAACTTGTAAGATATGTAAATACATGTTTTGATTTCAAGAATGCAGGTGCAAGAAGTTTTGCGGCCATGGAGCCCTAGGCAAGTGTGCCATTTGGCTAGGGTCTTTGAAAAAGTTTGATGCTTTGCTCCTCTATAGCAAATGCATTCTTCAGATAATCAGACCTGTTTTGATCCTCAAGGTTGATTGTAAAGGTTAAGAGGTCTTCTAAGCCATAATGAGGATGATTTCATTTTCAGTTTGTGAAAATAATGTAAAAGATAGTAGGTCAGTATTTTGGAGTTAATTTCCTTTCACTTGCTTACTCTCCACCATACATTGGAGTTTGTAAAGCATTGTACCTCTCTCTATTTGTTTGCAAACAAGATTAGGGAATGGTTTTTGACCCTTCCCATGGGTCTTGAGGTTGCCAAAGATCAATTAACGATCCTTTAGGCAAGGTTGTAATGCCCAGTTGGCTGTCATAGTCATTTACAACTAATTTATGTATTCTCGGTTGATTGGTTTTTGTAATCTTCCTCTTCCAAGTGGCAGGTATGAAGGACATCAAGAATCCAAAGACAGAGTATTGCTAAAAAGAACTTGTATGCAGGAAAAGTGGGCTGATAGAACTCAATATGTGAAAAATGGAGCTCTATGGAGCCTTACTCACACACCCACAGGACTTCTTGGTGCAAGCCATGAAGTCATGAAGTATGGCTGAGCTTCCCAAGGATGGTTTCATGGTTCTCTATCTTACATAGTCCCTCAAACCAATGTTTTTTCTCTCAGATCACTGAGAAAAATGGTTTAGGGATGACAAATGCAAGAACAAGGGATGCTTTTGTGGATTTTAAGATGAGATGCATTCTAAGCCATGCATGCTGCTACAAATGCAATAAACTAGCTATAAGATGACAAGGTTAGTAAACAAGACTATCCTAGCATACTATATTAGTTCATGACTTAAGCTAAATGATAAGGAACATACTCTAAATTAGCATATTTAGATTAATTCCTGTTTAAAAGAGAAGCTAAATGATGAGCATAAAATGAGATATGAAAGCTTGAATGAATTTAAGTATAAGTGTGATGCTAAAGACTTGGATGATGAAAATGGAGGAATGAGAGCTCTATTTATAGCAAAAACAGGGCAATGGATGGTCAGGATTGAAAGAGGCAATCAAGGGCCAAGTTTGAAAGTTGGGAATCCAGGTTTACAATTGGCACCAATGAAATGGTGACAATTGTCAACATAAGGTTGGTTGAGAGGAGATGTAAGAAGCATTAAATGCTTGAGAAGACCTCATGGTTACCCTAGGGGTTAAGGGTTAAGGTTAAGTTAGGGTTATCCATTGGATAAAGCTTTTACCCAAAGGATAAACTCTTGTGCAAAGGTTTAAGGATAACCATGGTCAAAGCAATAAATGCTTGATGAGACCCTTGGGTTAGATGGAGGTTGAGTTTATGGAAATTCTTTAACCATTTAAGAGGGTTTGAGTTAACTATTAATGGTTATGAAGACTTTGGGGATAACTTTGTAAGAGTCCTTCCAAATTTGGGGGCATTCAACAAGTTAGCTTGTTGACTGGATAAAGGCTTTAATGCATTTTGAAGACTTTGCTCCAATTTTGAGAAGTGACCTCCTCAAATTTAGGGAAAAGGGATAATGGATGGGTTTAGGTTAATTAATTAGGTTTAGAAGAATCTAGAAGAGGTTAGAAAGAGGGTTAGGATGCAAGTGGGAGGTGTGAGATTTTGCAAGTGGGTGAGGGAAAATAGGTTTTAATTGAATTTAATTCAATTTGGTTGTAATTAAATAAATTAGATTTATTTAATTTAGGATAACCATTTTAATTAAAATTTAATTTAATTAAAAAGTGGATAGGGGCTTTAATTGAATAAAATGAATTTATCCTATTAAATGGTATAGTGAATTTAATTGAGTAATTAACTTAATTAAATAGAGGAATGTGGGTTATTTAATTAAATTAGATTTAATTAAATAGAGAAATGAACATAAAATATTCATTTAGGAATATAGTCATTTTTATACATCTACAACACTAATCTTGGATGATATAGATACGATCATCTGGCAACCGTATATAGGTTGTGAGGTCTGGGTAGAGGATGGGCAAGAGATGTCTTATGTGTTTATGAGCTGGTTTTTGATAGGGTGGACAGCCTTTGTGATAGAGAGATTCTAGGCAGGCAGGGTTTTGAGGCAATATGGTTGGCAGCAGGATATACCATAGGGGACCTACTTGTATGCACGTCGGAGATAGGATGTACCTGATTGGGGTCCTACCATTGATAGCAGAGTAGCTGTAGAGGAGTTCTCTAGCTTAGTGGGTCAGATATGGGAGTATGCTCTCAAGATATTAGACACAGGGATGACCCATGAGTTTGTTGGTTTGTTTGTAGCTCGTGTTGTTGCTAGGATATCAGATCCTGAGGAGATGTGACCGGCCTTTGGTGATGATGAGGAAGATGTTGGGGGAGATGGAGATGATGGAGATGATGGAGGCAGAGGCAGATGATGAGGGAGAGGATATCGGGGGAGGAGAGGAGATAGGGGTAGGGATGGGGGAGGTTGAGTGGAGAGAGCAGTTCAGTGAGCTTTGATGGATAAGGGGAGAGGAGGGCTGGCGATTGGAGTAGGGGAGGAGAGGAGAGTGGGAGAGGTGATGGCAGTGGTGGGAGGGACAGATGAGTGGAGACAACTGGCACAGAGGAGGAGGACTAATGAGTTACCTTCACCAGCACCTTAGATAGGCAGAGGGATAGGAGGTACCCCTTCTCAGGTGCCCCTACGGGTCCGAGTCTCGATACATGTGGAGGATGCTCAAATCAGGACCCTGCAGTTGATAGTTCAGCAGTTGTAGGTGCAGCTATTGGTGTAGCAGCGTCAGATTACTTAGCTAACTCTAGAGCGAGATATAGAGATACAACAGCATGGTCAGGTGGAGGAGCTGGTAGCGAGCATTCAAAGAGTGGCAGCAGGGGGCTCGATGAGAGATATTATGAGGGAGCTATCCTCAAGAGTAAGGGAGGTGGAGTATTATAGATGCCATTACGAGGATGTCGTGCCCAGGGAGCACAGAGTATAGAGCTTCACGCAGGTGAGATCGAGTCAATCTTGAGAGATTAGGACATAGTTAGAGAGCAGAGGCATGATGGGGCCCTTGAGACAGGATCCTCCTGGAGATCCAGGAGCTGGGACATCAGCTACAAGACCATCCCCCTCAGGAGACAGTCATACCTAAGAGACGATGTCTCTATTGTATTCTTAGATCATTGTTTTGCTTGTACTGGGCACAAACATGATAGATTTTGTACATTTGGATCATTTTTGATATATATATATAGATGACACCATTTTCCTTGATCATGTGATGTGTTTATGGATGCTTGTTCTATATGCTCTTTCTTTACTTTATGATGATGCAATGCTTAGATAGATGATATGATGCCTGATGTAAATGTATGATGTATGATAATGATAATGATGTGAGCTGTATCTTAAAAATGAGATGTATGATAATGATAATGATGTGAGATGTATCTTTAAAATGAGATGTATGAATTGATAATGATGTGAGATGTATCTTGAAAATGAGATGTATGATTTGATATGCAAAATGATATGCAACTACTTTTAAAATGATATGCAACTATTTGTTTTTGGAGCATCCTCATTTTGCATTTGTCATCCTAATATAACCATATGTTATTTGCTTTCGATATAGGTATCATCATTGAGCATTGATTTGTTTGGGATATGTTGAAAATTTATACAAGCATAATGGTATAATTGAACCATAATGACCTGAGAGAAATTTACATGATGTTTGATTTTGCAAGATAGCACAAGCATCAAGGTATAATTGAACTAGGATGACCAGAGTGCGGATTGCTTATAAACAGACAAGATTAAACCATTTGTATGCATAAAGTGGAATCATGTCTTCAGTGATATTCAATGTATCACATCTCGAGACAAGTATTTACACTGTACAAATGATCACCTCACAAATAGAAGACTAAGAAAATATTGGAGTTTCCCCATGATCTCTAGCTTTGAAGCATTTAGTGAGAAAATGCAGAGAATCCAATAATTTAAAAAGTTCAAATGCAAAAATAGTCAAGACTTTATGCGATAATGCAACATTTAGTACTTCAAAAAATCATCCATCTTTGGTATTTTTTGTGATTCTTTGTTTTTCGTGATCCAATGTTTTGCTCTGCGATGGAGCGAAGTTTTTGGTTGTTGGATGTGATGTTTCTGAGTTTTGCAAATAGTCTGTGATTGTTTTGAACGTGTTGCAAGTTTTGATGATTTATTGCCCCTAGTTGAATGTGCCTCTTGATGTGGATATATTCAGTGATTTCCAAGCCATGGTGGAACGTGGTAAGAGGATATATGGATAGACCAGGATAGTGACTACACTAAGTATGTCCTGAATGGATATTTGCTAAGTGTCAGGCGACGGCCAATAGTACTTTACTGCAAGTGTATAGATATGGATGGAGGAGCGGTTCTTTCACAATAGTGCATGTTACAAAGTTTTCACCAGTTGCTTTTATTGTACCTTTTTAATTGCTTTTTCTTGATTTTTTTTTTTTTTTTTGGTTTGTTTTTCTTGCTTTTTCCATGCATTAGACTACTCAAGTGTAGTATTTCTTCAGATGAAAGTTGTTGGTTGGTTCGTTGAGCACATCTCCTTCCAAAGTTGTAAGCTGATAAGCACCTGATCCATAGACTGATATGATGACATAGGGACCCAACCAGTTAGGTTCAAACTTCCCTTTCTTTTCTCGATCTTGTTGATTTCTTGGATTTTCTTTGAGGACTAGGTCACCAACTTTGAAATTACGAGGGATGACCTTGTGATTGTAGCTTTTGCATGTGTTGTTGATATGCTTTGAGATGAGTGTAAGCATGCTGACGTCTTTCATCTAATAGTTCCAGTTCTTGCATTCGGTTGACCTGATACTCTTCATCTAGGATTAAGCCTTTTAGAGATACTCTGAGAGATGAAATTTCTACCTCCAGTGGTAAAATAGCTTCGGATCCATAGACCAATGAGAAAGGTGTTGCTCCTATAGGTGTACAGATGCTGGTTTTGTATGCCCAAAGTGCTGGATTGAGTTGTATATGCCAATCTTTGCCTGCATCATTTACTATTTTCTTGAGAATTTTCAGTATTGTTTTGTTGGATGCTTCTGCTTGACTATTCGCCTGGGGGTAGTATGGTGTAGAGAACCGATGTTGTATTTTGAATTTTTCACATAGTTCTCAGACATCTTGGTTTTTGAATGGTCGTCCATTATTGGTGATGATGGAACTTGGAATACCATATCTGCAGATCAGATAGTTTAGGATAAAAGACACAATTTGCTTTCCAGTTACTATGGTCATTGGGACTACTTCTATCCACTTGGTAAAGTATTCTGTTGTAGTTATAATGAACTTGTGTCCATTTGAAGATGAAGGATGAATTTTTCCGACCAAGTCTAGTCTCTACTGACAAAAGGGCCAGGATGTTGTAAATGGCTGTAGTTCCTGTGCTAGTGCATGTATTAGATTGCCATGGATCTAGCATTTAGGACACTTCTTGGTGAAGTGGTAAGAATCTTTCTCCATTGTAGGCTTGTAGTATCCCATCCTTAGAAGATTTTTAGAAAAAGAAGTCCCACTTGAATGTGTTCCACAAATACCTTCATGAAGCTCGTGTAAAGCGGAATGAGAATCATTATGATCAAGGCAACGAAGAAGAGTACCATCTAGACCTCGATGGTACAAAGTATAGCAGTAAGGGTATAATGAGCGGCTTGTTGGATAAAATTATGTTTTTGGTTTTGGGATAAGTCAATGGGTAGGATGTTGTTCTTTAAATAATCATATATTGGTCCATATAAAGGTGAATCTGAACCGGTTAAGGCATAGAAAACATGGGATTCAGAGTGGTCATAGGCTGGGGAGAACAATTGCTCTACCAGGAACTTGTAATGACTCTATTGCTCTGGAATTTGTAGTAATGAAGTGATAGTAGCCATGGCATTGGCTGCTTTGTTGTTCAACCTTGGTATTTGCTTGAAGGTGATGTATACAAAATACTATTTGAAGTCATCCAACATTCATTTGTAGGGTAGTAGCTTGTCATCCTTTGTCTAATAGTCATTGTTGATTTGATTGACGACTAGTTCTGAATCTCCATATACCATTAACTCTATGATTTTCCATTCTATGGCCATTTTGATGCCTATAACCAATGCCTCATATTTAGCCACATTATTTGTGCATGGGAACATAAGCCTATATGATCTTGGTATAGTGTGTCCTTCAGGAGTGATGAAGAGAATGCTAGCACCTAAACCATGTTGGGTGTAGGATCCATCAAAGTATAAAGTCCATTGTGTGGTGGAAATAGCAAGAACGTCCCTATCCGGAAATTCAATCTCCATAGTTTCTTTTCTTGGTAGTGGTGCTTTAGCTAGTTGATCTACAATTGCTTGTCCTTTGATGGCTCTTCGTTCTATGTATTGGATGTCAAATTCACTAAGAATCATGACCCATTTAGCCAATCTGCCAGTAAGAGTTGCCTTGCTGAGTAGATATTTGAGAGGATCAATTTTTGCTGCTAGCTTAATTGTGTGTGCTAGCATATAATGTCAGAACTTTTGAGATGCGAAGACTATTATTAGACAAGCATTCTCAATGAATGTGTAGTTGAGTTCATAGCCATTCAATGTCCTACTAATGTAGTAGATGGCTCGTTCCTTTCCTTGTTGATCTTCTTGTGCTAACAGTGCCCCTAGTGATATTTCTATTGTTGAAATGTATAGAATAAGGAGCTTTCTTGTCATTGGTGGTACTAGAACTAGTGGGTTCATCAAATACTATTTTATTTGATAAAAATATTCTACACACTTGGTCTCCCATCTGAAAGGTACATTCTTATGGAGCAAATGATTGAATGGTAGACTTTTATCAGCTAGTTGAGTGATGAATCACCTGATTGATTGAAGTCATCCTTGTAGAGATATGAGTTGACTGATATTCTTTGGTGGTGGCATTTCCATAATGGCTTGTACCTTTGTTGGATCTACTTCAATACCTTTAGCTGAGACAATGTAGCCCAATAACTTTCCTGATGTAACCCCAAAGACACACTTCTTAGAGTTGAGCCGAACTTGGAATTTCTCCAATCGATCAAAGATTTTTGTTAGGATGCCAAGATGTTCTGCTCTGGTGAATGATTTAGCTAGCAAATCATCCACATAGTCTTCCATGAATGTGTGCATCATGTCATGAAAGATTGTTGTCATTTCTCTTTGATAAGTAGCCCCTGCATTCTTTAAGCCAAAAGGCATAACATTCCAACATTACGTTCCCCAATGACAGGTGAACACTATTTTATCTTGATCTTCTGGGGCTATTTTTGTTTGATTATAGCCTGAGAAACCATCCATTAGTGAGAGCATTGCATGGCCCACTATGAGGTCTACAATTATGTTGATGATAGGCAAAGGAAAGTCATCTTTTGGACAGGCTTTGTTAACATCTCTGAAATCAGTGCAGATTCTGATACTGCCATCTGGTTTTAATACTAGCACTATGTTGGAGATCCATTCTGCATAGTCAATGGGTTGAATGAATCTGACATCTAATAGTTTCTTTAGTTCAGCTTTGACCATGAGTGCCACCTGTGGATTCATCTTTCATAGTTTTTGCTTGACTGGCTTAACTCCTGGAGAGATGGACAAGTGATGCATGATTAAGTGTGGTTCAATTTCGAGCATATCGGCATATAACCAAGCAAAGTTAATTTGCTTTTCTTTAAAAAAGATGAGAAATGCTGATCGTTCCTCCTCTGTCAGAGATTTTGCTAGGTGTATGTTTTTTACTACTTCAATGGTACCAATGTTGATTGATTGAGTGGGCTCAATCAATATGGGTGATCGCTCATGAAAGTGTTCTAGAAGAGTGTCAAGTCTCCCATCTTTAGGTGCCTTAAAAAGGTTTTCACCCTCAGATGCATCCTTTATTTTAACTTTTTTGTGATCTAGAGCTACCATTGACTTTTTTTCAGCATCAAATCTTTTATTTGGTTCATTTTTGTGACTGAGAGACTTGGCACTCCCTATTTTGCAAACAACATTACTTTGTTCGCTAGTAGAGCCTATTTCTGGGTTAATGGTACATAGATAATGGATAATAGATTCATCATCTGGGAAAATTGGTATATCATGTATTTCAGGTTCGTCCCAGTCAATGAGGTCGAGAAAGACAAGTGGCAAGGAATCATTCGGTGGATCAAGTTCTGCTACTGTAAGTGTCAAGATAGAGGTTTCATCATGATTGGTTTTGGTAAAGAAGACAAGGATTTCATTGAGGTCTTCGATGGTATCATCTTCTGTATAGACTTGTTTATAATGTTTATGTTCACTTTCCTTGGCGTCATAGATATTCTGCGGTCCAAATTCAAGAGGTCTATCTTTTGCATTATGTTCTTCTTGAGAAAGGGATATGGTACCAGTATTATTAGTGATATCTATAGTAGCATTTGAGTAGCTACCCCATTCATATTCATTGGAATTAGTCTCTGAGGCATCATACCAGATTCTATCAGTGCTATAAACAAGTATGTTATAGGGTGAAAATAGATCTTTGATGATGGATACTAGTTTGATAGTTTTTGTTGATTCGGTGTCAGATCCTACTTCTACTTTCTATATTTGTTCATATACTATGCCTCCTTGGGGATTAATAATGGTATTAGGAGATGATACTATTAGTTCTTGAGATATTGGTGTTTGAATATGAGCTACGGCTGCAGATATGGCCTTCATGTGACTTAGAAGCTTTTCCTGATGTTGCTTCTATTCTTGACATTCATGTGCCTTGTGGATTGTTTCTACTGACTCAAATAATGCTTCCTACTAGGGTTCTTCTTTGTAGTTCTTCTTTTCTTTCCATTGAGGTTTTGGAGTTATGTGCGGTGTCCTTCTTAATAGGAAAGTGAGTTTACAACCCAATCCTGTTTTGTCTCTCTGGGCTGTGAAGGAAGGTCTATGGGCTCAGTGACTCCTTTGCGTTTTCCAATAGGTCCTCTACCATCATATCCCATTTGCTGCATGATTAAGTAGCCCTTTCCATATAGGTGTGTTGGTAGAACTATATCCAGAGCAGCTGCTCTATTATCTTCTTCCTCATCTTTGTATAACCAGCTAAGAATGTCTTTCTCTTCTGATTCATGTGCTAGAGTGCCTAATTGGATGAAGGTACCATCAAATTTGGTGATGGGCTGAGTTACCTGATGTGTCAACGGAGTGGGTAATCCATGAGATCTGGGTGATGTCAGTAATTTGGCCAAACACATGGGTTCCAAAGAGTACTCTCCCATACCTTGTTCTTTGATTTGCATTTTCTACTTGATATCTCCAGATAATGATTCGGGCTTTCCCTTCTATAGATCTGATGTTGAGGATCTCTTCTTTTCCCTATTATGAGGAACCAAACTATCCTAGGCTGCCCCCATTGCATTACAATATTGAAATGGATTGTGATCAATAGATATAGAGACCTCTTGTCCGTTATAATGAAATTTGACATACTGGTGATATGTAGAAGGTACTGCTTGCGTTTCATGTATCCAGGGTCAACCTAATAAAATATTGTAGGTGAGGTCTATATCTAAGACCTGACACATAGTATCCTTTTGCACTGGTCCAACTTGAATGGGTAACATCACGGTTCCTTTAGATGACCTTTCCTCATCATCATAGGCCTTTATGGTAATATTTTTACGGGGATCAATAGACTCCTCCGAGAAGCCTAATGCATGGATAAGCTTTAAAGTACATATATTAAGTCTAGCTCCTCCATCTATTAAGACTCTTTTTACTCAGTGTTTATAAACGATGACTTCAATATGGAGAGGAGTGTTATGCGGATGACTCAAAGAAGTATTATCATGCTCTGAGAAGGTGAGATTATGAGGCCCTATCATATGGGCAACCATCGCTTGAAATCTATCTGCATCAAGATCTTGAGGTACATTTGTTTCCAAGAGCGCTTGTTCCAATATGTTTTTGTGTTTGGGTGATAGTTTTAGCAATTCTAGTATAGATATCTGAGCTGGAGTTTTGTGTAGTTGGCTAACTAAATCATATTGGATTTTTGGTGTAGTGGTTGTAGGCACGGTATGTCCTTTCAAGACATATTTTTGAGCTTTGGTTGTGACATTGATAGATTCATGATTATGCTAGTCTCGGATGGTGATGACATTTACCTAATGGTCTTTAGCTAATATGTGATTGATGGTGTTATTGTAGATGTGGTTGATACGAGCTCCACGTGTATCATTTGAGGTTGAAGCTCCATCTTTGTTGTAATTTGGAAGAGGATTTTTAAAGGCTCCATGGTCACCATTTGTTTTGAGGCCATCTACCGTTAAGTCACCTCGATCAATCATGTCTTGAACAATGTTTTTCAATCTCATGTAATCATTCATTCGATGACCTTTGTTACGATTAAAATCACAATAGCGTGAATCATTCCACCAAGGTGGTTTGATTTGGGGTTCATAGATGTTGATTGCAGGCAAAGAGAGAATCTTGTTTGCCAAAAGCTCTCTGAATGCAGACTCTAGTGATTGCCTGAGTGGTGTGAAGACACAGTTTTGGAAATTGTTAGTGTCGTCCCACGAATTGTTATTAGGTCCTAGATTCAGGGTTTTGTTTTGAGCGTCGTTGGTGTTGTTTGCATTGGGTTGACCTTGATTGGTGTTTGGTGCATATGTGTTAGAGTTTGGATTAACACCTTTAGGATTTTTCATAGCCTAAGGATTTCCGGATAATACGAGCACTGGTTGCTTAGATTTTGGATCATGTGATTCATTGTTGCCTTCATTTTTGTTTCGAGTCCAGAATCGAGACTTGTCCAAGTTGCTATTGTTTTGGTTATTGTAGTTGATGAATTTGTTCCTACTTTGAAGAATGTGAGCATTCCCTTTTTGACACATGCTTCCTCTACTTGAATGCCATTTTCAATCAATTTAGCGAAAGACGGTATGCATTGGAGTTTGAGCCTATAACTCATCTCACCATTCAAGTTGTCGATGAAGATTTCCATTTTCTCCTTTTTCAGGAATATCTCAAGGATATCGTGATACCATATGTCACCAGCGTTGAAGGAATATCATGAATTTTTTGTTGTTCTTTTATTTGGTGTTGCAGACGTCTAGCATGGTTATAGCATGTTGAATGTTATAGGAATATTGTGTTATGAACTTGTTAACCAATTCATCAAATGATCTGATAGGCAATGTAATTTTGGATAACCATTCCGTTGTTTTCCCTCCCAAGCTTCTTGGGAATAACCTCATCAAATAGGTGTCATCATGAGCAAATTCAAGACTCATGGTACAGAATTCTTTGACATGATCATGGGGATCAATTTTTCCATTGTACTTGTCAAATTTAGGCATGTCTGAGTTTGGAGGAAAAGGGATCATGTGCAATCTTCTATCAAAAGGATAAGGATAGATTTCATTTAATGAGTACCGCATTGTTGTCCCTTGTTGCATATCTTGCATTTGTCTTTGTAACATTTGCATTTGTTGAGTAAGGGCAACCAAAGGTGCATTGTTTTGTTGAGGGAAAGGTTCTTCCCTTGTATTGATCCTAGGTTGAAATGGTGTATGGAACGGTATGTTTTGATCAGGATTGTATTGTCTTGGTGTATGTTGCTCTGGTATGTTTTGATCCGGGATGTTTTGTCTTGGTGTATGTTGTTCTGGTATGTTTTGATCAGGGATATCTTGTTCAGGGTCGCGTGCTTCCCTTTCCCGTTGTTGTTCTTGATATTTGTAATGTTGAGGCCGCGTTCTAAACACATCTGCGTCAAGGTTTTCACGGAGTTTTACTCCTTTACTTGTGAGCATGAGCAAATATTTTTCTTTGTCATTTTCCATGAGCCTTTCTACAAGCTTTTGGAATGAAGCACTTTCCTGACATTCCTAAAGAAGCTCTTCAGAAATTTCAGAATCCTCCAGGTGTGGACCTTCAAAAGGATTTGACAACCTTCGATTCATACTAGACTTTGCTTGTTTCTCACTTTGTTGGTTTTGTTGACAGCGAGTAACAGGCATTTTAGTAAAAACTTTCAATGATGAAGGGGACAAAATCCTCTTCAATATACTGCTCGGGGGTCGGTGTTCAGGTCGGGGTGTGTTATAAGTGATACACTTGTCGGGCAAGAATGCTGGATTGATCCTTCCTCCATGGTTTATGATTTGATTAAAAGCAGATTTTTGACAATATGCCCTAGTCTTTAAAGGCTCTTTGTCAAATTCATTAGATTTGTTTTGGATATAATGTTTGATGTGATGAAGGAATACTCAATGAGATTTGAAGAGTTGACGATTGATGTATAAAAATTTGTTTCTCTTGATGAATTTGGAAAAACTAGGTTGTTGTTTCTTCAACGTGATGTGACGATAAAGATTCTTTCTTCTCAGAATATGGGGATTAGTCATGCATAAGTGATCAATGGTTTCCTTTGATTTATTTTGGATTTAGTTGATCTTGTTTTGAAAATTCAAGTTTTACTTAATGAAAGTGAAGGTTTAGATGCCCCTTCATGACAAAGCACATCAAATGATATGGATAAAGTCTCCCGATATGGAAACTTGATTTGACAACCTGAGGTTTTTAAACAAGTCTTTTTGAGATGAAATCCGTGAGATGATAAAGGACCCCTTTGTTACTTGTGATGACATTTCTGGATTTTGATAGGATAGATATGTTTTACCATGCGATCAGTTTCGGATTTTTTTACAATGTTTGTTTGACATAAACTTTGCTCAAAAAATGGTTTTTAAAGCTTTGTTTTCACTACTCTGCTTTGTTGAAAAATGATGCTGATGAAAAGAGGCTTCTGAAGATGTTTTCCAAATTTTCAAAATTCCTTACTGTTTTACCCCGTCTTTCTGTTTTTGGTCACGTACTAAAATAGAGACAAGATGCACTACTAAATTTACTTCACGTGCTAAAAGAATGACCACACACGTTAGGCTGCCCCCAGCCATGCACTAAAGTTTCGACTATTAAAATTTTGTTTTTTGCCTGTTTTGAAAAGCTATGCGCTAGTATGGGTCTGTGACGTGCTAACTGTTAAACCCTACGTGCTAAATTTTGGCTTCCACGCGCTAAGATAATGCTTCAAAGCACTAGGTTGTTTTCCCGATGCGCTAATTGTTTAACACTGTTTTGGAATTTTGGATAAAATGCTACTATTTTGACCAGACGCGCTAACTTGATGCTTGGATGCACTAGCAAAAGTACCCTAAGTGCTAAGAAGTTGTTCCCACGCACTAAATTGCCCTGATTTTTCCTTTGGTTGGTTTCTTTGTAATTTTTGGATTTGATTGTGAGTTTTTCACTCTTGATGGATGATTTTCTGAAGTAGTAAATGCAAGCACAACACAAAAAAGATAACCATTTTTGCCCAATCTAACAAAAAGTGTATGTTCTACGAGGATGTGTTCAAATCCCCAATGTTTTAACAGGTTTGGATACAAATAATACACTTCAGAAAGACTTTTTATTCAAAGGTCATAAATAACATCATAGCCCACTAGTCTTGATACTCCGTTAGCTCAAATAGTCTTGTCACCCCCTAGAGGGCACCCATTTTTTTGCCTTTTGCTAGAAATTAACTCAAAGTGAATCACTTCACAATTGAGTAGTTATCCTAGGAGATATATGGTGAGTGATCTTGGGGGCAGATTCTTCCCCACCTTGCACTATGATGTTATAAATATCTGGTTATTGACTCAGTTCAAGGTTTCTATTTCTATGGTTCATAATCAGGCTTCCTGTTTGGCCATCAGTGATAAACTACCTCAAGAGGCTTCCCAACCTTTAGAACAAAGGCTTTACGTATCTCGAGGATACTGGGGGAAGGCTAATCATTGTGCACAACCGTTGAAAAGAACTTTCGTCACTTTCAACTTTTGATTATAGTGGGTTGGAATACTTGGCATCAAAGTTGTTTCCCACTTAGGTCATTCCCTTCACACCAGCCATAAATGGCTTTAAGAGTTGATTCCAACTCATCGGGAAGGCAGGCCTACTAAAGGATTTTATTTGCTTGAAGTAAAGAAAGCTTTAAGAGTGGTCTGGATTTTTGATCACCCAGTTAAGGGGAGAGCATGGTGTTAATTTTATTTCCCCAAATCAGTGATTATTTAATCTAAGAAAATAATCGATTCAAGAAAGCAAAAGGTTTGATTTGGTCAACAAAAGAAAAATCGGTAAACAAAAGGGGAATAACTTCCCTCTTTGATTGCAACAAAATTTTTAGGTGAGGTTCTTTCCTTTGCAAAAAAATTTGAAAATGAATCCTTTTATACACCAAAAGATGGTGAGGTTCTTTTTATAGCTACTTTTTCAAAAAAGGAATGTTTGTATGGTTCTTTTTAAAGCCCAAAAATAGGTTTTCTCCTATGAAAGCAAGATATGTTCTGATTTGTGGTTCTTTTTATAGCCCAAAGGAAACAAGTGAGTTCAATTTTAAGAATAAAAGAAGTTCAAAAATTTAAACTAACTTAACTAAGTTAGTGAAAATCCTAACTATCTTAATATTTTTTCTTTTAAATTAAGCTCTCATCTACAACAAATTTGTTAGAATCCTATAAGAAAACAAGTGCAAAATGTTAGATGGTTGGTGGACTTCAACAAGTCTACTTTTTTACTCCCGATTACAGATTTTAAATTTTTTATTTCTGTCTATTTTTAATGTGCTACAGAACAAACTGTACATGCTACAAAATATCCATGATGCACTAAAAGAAATTTGTGATGCGCTACACTATTTTCAGGATGCGCTACTCTGTGTTCCAAAAGTGTTGCTCTATTTTTCTCCTATGCCAAGACCTATAGGAAAATTTTAGTATTTTGATGTGCTAATAAATAGACTTGACGTGCTAGATGATGGACCCAATGTGTTGAACAGTGAACTGGATGCGCTAGCCTATTGACCAGATGCACTAGGGAATGATTCCCATGCGTTGATTCTCATTTCCCGTGGACCTGTAAAAGTGGTTATATTTGAAAACCAATTTGATATATGGGGTAATGCCCCATGGTGGGCACCAAAAATGTATGCCAAAAAAGCAGGCCGATAGAACTCAATATGTGAAAAATAGAGCTCTATGAAGCCTTACTCACACACCCACAGGACTTCTTGGTACAAGCTACAGAGTCATGAAGTATGGCTCAGCTTCCCAAGGATGGTTCCATGGTTCTCTATCTTACATGATCCCTCAAACCAATGTTTTTGCTCTTAGATCACTGAGCAAAATGGTTTAGGGATGGCAAATGCAAGAACGAGGGATGCTTTTGTGGATTTTAAGATGAGATGCATCCTAAGCCATGCATGCTGCTACAAATGCAATAAACTAGCTATAAGATGACAAGGCTAGTAAACAAGACTATCATAGCATACTATATTAGTTCATGATTTAAGCTAAATGATAAGGAACATACTCTAAATTAGCATATTTAGATTAATTCCTATTTAAAAGAGAAGCTAAATGATGAGCATAAAATGAGATGTGGAAGCTTGAATAAATTTAAGTATAAGTGTGATGCTAAAGACTTGGATGATGAAAATGGAGGAATGAGAGCTCTATTTATAGCGAAAATAGGGCAATGGATGGTCAGGATTGAAAGAGGCAACCAAGGGCCAAGTTTGAAAGTTGGGAATCCCGGTTTGCAATTGGCACCAGTGAAATGGTGACAATTGTCAACATAAGGTTGGTTGAGAGGAGATGTAAGAAGCATTAAATGCTTGAGAAGACCTCATGGTTACCCTAGGGGTTAAGGTTTAAGGTTAAGTTAGGGTTATCCATTGGATAAAGCTTTTACCCAAAGGATAAACTCTTGTGCAAAGGTTTAAGGATAACCATGGTCAAAGCAATAAATGCTTGATGAGACCCTTGGGTTAGATGGAGGTTGATTTTATGGAAATTATTTAACCATGTAAGAGGGTTTGAGTTAACCATTAATGGTTATGAAGACTTTGGGGATAACTTTGTAAGAGTCCTTCCAAATTTGGGGGCATTCAACAAGTTAGCTTATTGAATGGATAAAGGCTTTAATGCATTTTGAAGACTTTGCTCCAGTTTTGAGAAGTGACCTCCTCAAATTTAGGGAAAAGGGATAATGGATGGGTTTAGGTTAATTATTTAGGTTTAGAAGAATCGAGAAGAGGTTAGAAAGAGGGTTAGGATGCAAGTGGGAGGTGTAGGATTTTGCAAGTGGGTGAGGGAAAATAGGTTTTAATTCAATTTAATTCAATTTGGTTGTAATTAAATAAATTAGATTTATTTAATTTAGGATAACCATTTTAATTAAAATTTAATTTAATTAAAAAGTGGATAGGGGCTTTAATTGAATAAAATGAATTTATCCTATTAAATGGTATAGTGAATTTAATTGAGTAATTTACTTAATTAAATAGAGGAATGTGGGTTATTTAATTAAATTAGATTTAATTAAATAAAGAAATGAACATAAAATATTTATTTAGGAATATGTTCATTTTTATACGTCTACAGCACTAATCAGACCTTCAATAAGAATCTTGACAGTGTAAAGTGCAGGTCTAAAGTGAAAAACAGTGAGAAGGCAAAAATGCAGTCATAATTTCCTTGACAGTGAACAACTCTTTGTTTGTAATTGCCTAATACCTTTTGTGCAGGGCTAGTGTGATACTTTTGTGTCTCTAATGATAGACATGTTCTCATGTTTTAGAATGTAATTGGTTTTCATAGTAAAGAAGTGTCTGTAGACAACAATAATGGAAAAGTTGTCAATGTTGCATGCTCCTTATGAGAAACTTTTGTAAATCTTGTTTCCTAACCCTTGGAAGGTGTAAAAACTATCTTTTCATGGCCTAATTAACATGTAACATGGTATAACCAAGTTTGTATGGTTCATATTGAAGGTCTCCAACTTGTTCGTCAATATTTGCCACCAAAACCCTTGCAAACCCTCCTTTTTCCACCCATTTTTAGGATAGTCATGGAGAAGGCTTAATGGACCTTAAAAATTAAAAAATATTCAAGAACTCCCAAAAGGGTATCCATATATGAGATTATTTCAGTGTGTAAGTCCATCGTTGGAGCAGAGTGAGCACAAAACTCCAAACGGAGGGCTAATTCCTTGTAGCCCGTTTTAGGCCTCAAAATTAGTTTTCTGTTAAATCGGGTACACAAATGGAGGATGTAAAGCCTAAAACCCATCAAATCTAGTTGAGAAAAGTTTCTCTTGCATAAATTTAGCATATTTGGTGAGGTAGACTCCATAAGTTGGTTTGTAGCACTTGTGAAGGATCACTACACTCCATAATGTAGAAGGCCAAAGACACCCATGGGAGTAAAACTTGACATCAATTTGTAAACCAACAAAAGGAGACCTTGTGTAGTCAAAGAATAGGTCAACGATAGAGGAAATGAATCCCAAATGAGAGATTAAGGTATCAGACCACAAATCCTAAAGCTATGGTGTTGAAGCCCTTGAGCAACCAAGAGGAGTTGGACTTAGGAAGGTGGATCAAGGAGAGTTGCTAGGTTGTTTATAAAGCTCTTGTACTCTCATTTTGGTGACTACACCTTGAAACTAGTAAGGACCTATCACTTAGTAAACATACAAGCCTATTGGGCAACACCCTTGCCCTACCTCCCTATCAAACACCCTCACCAAAATATGCCACGCTATTGAGTTCTATAGTGTATCCTGCCTTATGGTCCCCAAGCGGAAGATCATCTCGTATGCCTAGATAGTCAATAAAGACTTCATCATTTTGGAATGTGTCAAACTATACAGGTCCTTCATGGTCCTGATAAATAAGTTGGTGGTGAACAAGGGGAATGCCTTCAATGTTTTCAAAGTTAGCGGTACTAAGGGTGAAGATGCAGTTATATTCAAGTATGTCTAGATAATTATCGAGGTCATCATCAACACTCTCCTCATCTGTCTCAATCATGGAGTCCAAATTATCATCACTAAAAGTGCATTTGAGGACAAGTGTCCTCATCCTTTGTTATTTCAACCTAGAACCTAGAGGCAAAGACTATGTGGGATCCTTAGGGGTTGTTTCCTGACAAACTTTGAATTTTCTATAAAATTCCTTTTCTTCTATGGGTTCACCTAGTTCTCTAAATGCCTCAGTGAGCTCATAGTCATTGGAGGATTTTTCTGAACCCCATTCCCATTCATTAGAGTCGGTGAAATAGTGGTTCTCTTATTGATCTTTGGAATCCTTTATTTGTAATGCTTTTCTGCCTTTCGAGTATTTACCCTGGAAGATATGAAACCAATCCCTTTCGAGCACTCTTTTTTAAATGTCAATTTTGGTTGCAAAGGTTGAATGATACCTTCCTTTCTTAAGTCGAGAGGACTTTTACCATCATACCCAAACTTTTGTAGGATCTTGAATCCTTTGCCTTATTTTTCACATGGTATGCTAATGTGGTCTTGTGTACCATCTTCAGGGTCTTTGTAAAGCATTTTGTATAAGTCTTCTTCTTCCATTTCACCTCACTTTTAGAAGATAGTAGGATCCCATTTGAGTGTAATGATAGATACCCATTTAGAAGGATGTGGTCATCCACACTCTTTTGGTGAACTCATAACTTGTCGTAAGCACATGGTTTGATTCAAAGTGTATTCACCCATGCCTTTGTCATGATATTTCCCTTTTATCTCACATTATTTTGATGTTGAAGGCTTTAATGATTCAGGGTCAATGTATGTAGAAGAAGGGATACCTTCTCTATTATTTGGAATGATTGTCTTAGTTTTTGGTCTCAAGTTATTGCAATATATAAATGGATTAGGATCACCATTAACTATTACTTCAACTCCATTGTGAGGAAACTTAATGCATTGGTGATATGTAGATGGGACTACCCTCATCTCATGAATCCAAGGACATCTTAGCAATATGTTGTATGTGAGATCGAGGTCTAGGATTTGACAAACCACATCCTTTGTAACTGGCCCAACTCTAAGACGCAAGGTGACTGTGCCTTTGGATGAATGCTCTTCATCATCATATGCCTTGATGGTAATTTTGTTTGTAGCATTCATAGCTTTGTCTAAATATCCCAATTGTATTATTGTGTTCAAAGTACATATATTGAGACTAGCTCCTCCATCTATCAAGACTCTTTTATTCAATGTTTGTGTAGGAAGGCTTCAATGTGTATCCCACCATGGCTTGAAACAGGTCAACGTTCAGATCAGTGGGGATGGAAGTGTCTCTCAAAGTTTTGTCAAGAATGGCCTTATGTGTAGGGGATATGCATAAGAGCTCAAGGATGGAGATAAGCGCAGGTGTCTTCCCTAACTATTCTACCAAATCATACTCAGGTTTGGTTGATGAGGAAGTGGTGTTTTTAGCTGGAGCACCTTGAAAACTGAATTTACCTCAATGAGTTGTAACATTACATTCAGAGGTAGGTTCGGAAGAATATCCAATGCCTTTTAGGACAACCTTAGGTCTTTGGGTAGAATTTTCAAGCGTTTTGTCCTTTATAATAATGGTAGAGACATAATTGTCCATTGAAATGTGATTGATAGTTGAATCATAGTTATAGGATGCTTTGGTATAGTTGGTTTGTTCATCTATGGCTTTATCTTTTGCCTTGTCATGTTTTGTTAATGGTTCTTTAAACATTTCATGTTCTTGATTGGATGAGTGTCCTTCGATCTCAATGTCAACTCTATCAATAAGATCTTTTACAATGTTCTTCAGTCAATGACAATTTCCTATTTTATGACCCTTGCTCTTGTGATATTCACAATATTCATCATCATTCCACCAATTTGGTTTGACCTTTGGCTCATATGGAGGAAAATCTGGAATTGTTATTATTTTGTTTGCCACTAGCTTCTTGAAAGCTGACTCAAGTGGTTCTCCCAATGTGGTGTACTTCCTTCATGATTTGGAAGTTGTTTGAGTATTCACTTGATTGTTTGTAGAGCTTGATCTGGAAAAAATGATTTTGGGTCATACTATATTGGCATCAACAACACCATCATTGACTATGTTCTTGTTTTTATTCCAAAATCTTGGCTTGTCTTTTCCTTTAAAGTCCTCTTTTTTTCTTTGAATATTGTAATTATGCATTGTTCAATCAAGACCTTCTCTATTGCTAAGCCTTTTTCAAGGACGTCATTGAAGGTGGACAAATAAGCTTTTTTCAAGTCATAACAATTGTCTTTGTTAACATTTTGGGTGAACATCTCTACCATTTGTTTTTGTAGAATTTCATAAGACCATCTACTGGCTAGATTCCTCCATCTTTGTAACAATGATGAAAAAGACACTCCATCCTTTTGCTTGGTGTTGCACAAAGTAGTGACTGATATGTCTGTCTCTATGTTGCATGAGAAATATTGGATAAAATCATTTGCTAAATCACCCCATGACTTAATTCCAGGTGGAAGTTGGGAGAACCATTCCATAGCTTGATCACCTAAGCTCTGTGGGAATAATCTCATCAAATATGTCTCTTCTGCTGCTACCTCAATGTAAGCTTTGAAAAATTGTCTTATATGTGCCTTAGGATCCCCTTTTCTTCTGTACTTATCAAACTTAAGTGTCACAAAGTGTGTAGGAAATGGAGGCATCAGAATACTTTTTTCAAATGGATAGGGACATATGTCTCTCATTGTATAAGTTGGTTTCAGTGTATTTGATTTGTTGTTCCAAATTGTTCTTAGGTGGAGATTGACTTCTTGGATCATACCCCATTCCTGAACCACTGGGTGGAGGAGCATGATGCATATATGGATGATATTGATCATACACATGCTCATATGGAGGAGGTCTATAATGATGTTGCGTATGTGGACCACTTGGTATAGAGTCATGATGAGGAATAGAATATCTATTTTGTCCATGTATACCAGACTCTACAGGAATGTCATGATTTTGTTCTAGTGTGTTTCCCCCAAATTTGACGCGAGGTTTCCTTGTCTCTGAATTTAGATCATTCCTTTGGATATCCAATTTCTTTGGTGGTTGGTCCTTAGCATTGGTATGTGATTGAGTATTCTTTTCTGCATAAGACTTCCATAATGGTCTGAGAAGGTGAGTATCATATGCTTGACCATGTGTATGTGGGATCTTAGGTTTTTGAAACAAAGATGATGATGATTCAGGCACAAGATGTTGTCCTCTATTGCCTCCAGTATTATGCCTCCTTTGATCCATGTTGAGTTGAGGTTTTTGCAAAGGTTGATTTTTGATTATTTGAGACATGTCAAAATCATGAGGGATCTTGGCTCCACTTTGTGCCATCACTTGTAAGAAATATTGTCTATCTCTCCTCATTATTTCCTCAACCAATCTATTAAAATGGGGATCCATAATGGAGTCTCCCACTTCTGTTGAATGTATAGAAAAATTGTCTATATTGTCATTGTGGTTATCATTGTTGTTTGTAGTGCCCATGTTCTCAACATTTGGAATGTTTCTATAGGCATCCATGTCAAGCAATGTGGTATGATCAGAATTGAAAAAGACATCATTATCATACTCATAGGCACTCATGTTTGTGGACTCTTGAGGTTTCAACCATGAATTAGGTCTTGACCAAAATGTGTGAGACTAGATGAAAATGGAAAGAGTATGGAAGACCAAGAGTTGGATGGAATGTAAATGAATCTGAGGTTTACTTGCAATTTCCAAAGTGTAAGACCAAGTATGTATGTAGTAGAGTAGGTGTGGCTTCCAAAGAGATGATAGTTTCTCTTGATGAGGTAAGTTGACCTTGATTCTAAGTAAGACCAAATGAGACCCAAAGGTGATAGACCTTGATGAGGGACCACTTAGAAAAATGTTGTTGTATGTATTGTGTTGACAAAGCAAGATGAGGACAAGGAAGTGACCTTTTGACTCAAGTTTAGATAAATGTGAATGTAATGCAAGGTGTAAAGAAATGATGAACTTTGTGAGACCCAAAAGTAGGCTGAATACTAGATGAAAACCTAGAGAAATAACTTAGGAAGCTCAAGAATGCTGAAATTGATTGCTCTTGTTTGTTGGACTGTAAGTTTTCCAATTCTGAACATAGACATGCCTGTATACTTCACAGACATGGTTTAATGACATAGACGTTGTTCTATCAGACAAAATTACCATCAAGGCATATGATGATAAAGAGCATTCATCCAAAGGCATAGTCACCTTGCCTCTTAGAGTTGGGCTAGTTACAAAGGATGTGGTTTGTCAAGTCCTAGACCTTGATCTCACATACAAAATATTGTGAGGACACCCATCGATTCATGACATGAGGGAAGTCCCATCTACATACCACTAATGCATTAGGTTTCCTCACAATGGAGTTGAAGTAATAGTTAATGGTGATCCTAATCCATTTATATACTACTATAACTTGAGACCAAAAGCTGAGACAATCATTCCAATTAATAGATAAGTTATCCCTTCATCAACATATGTTGATCCAGAATCCTTAAAAGATTCAACATCAAAACAAACAAAGCTCAAAGAAAAATTCAAGATTATGGACATGGGATGTGGTGAGTATATATTCCATGTTGATCAACTCCCACTATCACCTAAGGTATTTAGTCGACAGGAGCAACCTACAAACAATTTGCAATGCCAAGGAATTGGGTGTGAACCACCTAGTGTTGTGGCTACTAAGTTTGAATGCAAATCTCCTCTAGTGGTGCAAGAAGCTCTTGATATCAATAATCCTAAGGGTGGTTCCAGCAAAGAATCTATTGAGTGTATCAGTAGCCCTCTTAAGAACTCACATAGCATTACCATTTCATTTTTTTATTTCATTTCCACTACGCTCCTAGACTTGGATCAACAAGAATTACAAAAGCCCTTACTAATTGGGGATGAAAAATCAAGCCTTGAAAAAAAAAATCTAAAAGTAAAAAATAAAGAGAAGTCCTTTACTCCAAATCAAAATCAAAACCTATTGGACTCTGAAAAAATCAAGGTCAAGGATAAAAATCCTATGAAAGAAAAAGAGAAAGTGGTGATCTTCCCTAATATCAAAATAACTGGGGGCAAAAGTTCTAAAATTTCAAGTCAAAAGATATTCTTGTTGATCCCAAGTCTCCATCATCCCATCCTACTTTCACTTATTTTCACAATCATAAGCATTCATTCCTCATCTACTTGTTCCACAAATCCATTACCTTCTGGCAATACATCATGGAGCTTTAATGGAGCTTCCTCGAAGGACTTTGTTGTCAGTGATGCCCAAACTTCTTTAGGTGACATGCATACAGGCCTGTGTAGTCCACACACTAGTATTTCTATCTTAGTTCCTTTATCAAGGAAGACAATTAAGGGAGATACACATCATTCAGTCAAGGAACAATAAATTTACAACCATGAGATGAAGCCTCACAAATTTGAAGTGGGTAACTAAGTTCTCAAGGAAAATCCAAAAAATCAGCAAGACAGAGAGAAGAAGGGCAAGTTCAAACAAAATTGGCTTGGTCCTTACATCATTATAGCAGCCTATGGATCCGGTGCATATCATCTCTCAACTCTAGATGGAAAACCTTTAGAGGATCCTATCAATAGCATGCACCTTCACAAGCTTTACACATAGCTCTTTAGAGTATCCTAATTCAAAAATACAAAAAAATCAAAAATTTCAAAACCAAAAATAAAATACAAAAAAATCATAAAATAAAAAAATCATTACTTGGTGAAAACCTAGCAAACATGTTCCTTGTGACAATTTTTTTTTTGAAAAAATTGAAAATTGGAAAATAGAGAAAAAAAAAAAAAAAGCATTTCATCCAATGATGAAAACCACTTCGATGACGCCCTAGGAAAGTACCATGGTGAAAACCGGGTCACCAATGCCATGTGTAGAGACATTGCTCCTCCCTCCTTCAGGATTCGATTTCATCCTTTCACTTTGCACACACTCATAGCCTATCTGTCCATAATAAAATTACCCATTCCCATCATGGCTTGTTATTGATCTTCCTAAGATTGGTTAGCCATTCATAATAAGCCCTCCTTTTTACCCCTTTCCATCCATAATAAATTAGATCCTATCTATGGATAAGGAAAATACTATGTCTAGTGATGGGAATGGACCTAAGAGCATCATACATTATGAGGAGTGCAGTTTCTTCCATATTTCTTTAGTCTATCCACGCAAAATCCACAATAAAGCAACACTTGCATCACATATCTACAATAAAGTTTTATTTTATCCACAATAAAGTATCAGTTTCATGAATTCACTCAGTTTAAGATGAGACATAGCAACAACAATGGGCTTCAACAAATCAAATCTTTCAATAGACTCAGACAACATTATGGTTTAGTGCTATCTATCCTTTTGTGAAAGTAAACATTGTGACCATAATCAGATAGACTTATACAAGTGACAAGAGACACTAGACTTGAGGAGTACAGTGAATGTTGGTGTCAAGTCTTGGTTTTCTTTTGTTTTTATCTTTTGGTGACATGTCTTTTAGCTTTTCCAGGATGTCTTTGACTAGAGATTTTATCTCTAGGATTTCTTTGACTAGAAAGGCAAGGATGGGTTATCATCACCTATTTTTCTTTGTTGTCTGTGGATTGTCTCTTAGTAATGCTGTGACTTGTCCAAGGATATGAGGACACTATGAGTCTAGTGTGAACTAGGGCATTCCTTGTTTGCAACTATCTAATCTCCATGCAAATAGGTACAATGACTTTTTGGGTCAAACATATACCTCATTTATCATAACATATTTTGCCATAATAAAGCTTAATGATGATAACGCACACAAAGCTCTTTCACTTTCATATCTTCTATCTTCTATCCCCCTTTCTTGATTGACCTCTATCATCCTTCCTGAGTCCATGTAGCCTGCTATCACATGACTAAGTATAATGGCACACCAAAATATCTTCATTTCATGTAGCTGCACCTACATTACCACATAATAGTGTTTCATACATACATATAGATATCACAATTGTATCACATCCTACACACAACACATGATAGCACATTTTACATTCTCATCATGTAAATAGTTATTTGCATTATCATATTCTCAACATTTTATACATTCACATTTGCATCATGTATAACATATTAAAACATAAAAGAACAAAAAAGAAAATATTGCATTTCCTCATGTACATATTTACATCCATATCACAAGCATCACATAGAAACATACATCACATAGGTACACATGCATATAGCTGCCACAAAGATGAATCATCTTATATATATATTTCAAAATCATAAGTGACATGACACAATGATGTCAAAATACATATGGCTACAAAATCACCTGAAGGTGTCTACATCATCATACAAAAATGGTACAAAAAATGGTAGATAGGGAGCCCTCTAAGGCTATGATGAACTCCCTCCCTTGAAGCCAACTGGCCTCAGTGAAGTTTGAGCCTTGGAAGGACCCACCCCAGGATCATCTATCCTAGCCCCTCTATCTCATGGTGGTGGACGACCCATGACCCCACCACTAGATGCTTGTCTCCTGTCTCTCCCTCCAAAGGTCATCGCAATATGTGATGGTCTCTGGAAGCTCCTAGCCCACTGATTTGGTGGTACCACTCCACAATATAGGTCTCACCAATAGGCTATCTCCTCCCTTGCCTACAGAACATAGGCATATCCAACCCCTATGTCCTCTGGTGCCTACCTCCTTCCCCTTAGTGTTGTCTCAGCCTCTGTATAGCCCTAAATAGCCTGATCCCTCTCCCGCTCTGTGTCCCTCAGTTCTCTTCTAAGTCTAGTTGTCTCCCTCTCTAGATCCTAGATCTCATCTGTCTATCCCTGGTAGATCTCCCTCAAGGATAGTAGCTCATCCTCCTCTTCTCCACCTTTACCCTATCCTTGTGGCTACTCATGTCCATGTCCCCATCCCTATACCTATTTAGGATCCTATACCTATCAGGGAACCTGTGCTACTGGCACCTGTAATGGCAATCCACCTCTACCCCTCACTACATGAGTCTGACTCTCCTCTCCTCCCTCTCTCCTCAGAGCCACTCTCCTCTCTACTACTGCACCTTACCTCCACCGTTGGCCTCTACCTCTGCCATCCCCACTATCATCTCCATCTCCTCCACCGTCTCCCTCTATCAGCTCCCCTCGATCTTTCAGCCATGGAAACGGATGCTTTGCCCAATATGCAGTATACTCTGCATCCATCCCTGCATCCTCCACATCTACCCATATATCCCAGGGCATGAGAACCATCTCTATCATCTATGTCACAAACTGATCATAAGAAAGCAATGGCCCCTGCGTCACATCCTGCACACAACACATGTTAGCACATTTTACATTCTCATCATGTAAATAGTTCTTTGCATCATCATATCCATTTGCATTTCATACATTCACATTTTCATCATGCATAACATATTAAAACATAAAAGAACAAAAAAATTGCATTTCCTCATGTACATATTTGCATCCATATCATAAACATCACATAGGTACACATGCATATAGCTGCCACAAGGATGAATCATCTCATATATGTGTGTGTGTGTGTGTGTGTGTGTGTGTGTGTGTGTGTGTATCTCAAAATCATAAGTGTCATGATACAATAATGTCAAAATCATATGGCTACAATCACTCAAATGTGTGTACATGATCATACAAAATGGTACAAAAACTGATACATAGGGAGCCCTCTAAGGCTATGATGAACTCCCTCCCTCAGAGATAGCTAGCCTCGATAGATTTAGAGCCCTGGAAGGACCCACCCTAGGATCATCTCTCTTACCCCCTCTATCTTGTGGTGGTGGAGGACCCATGACCCCACCACTAGATGCCTATCCCCTGTCTCTCCCTCCAGTGGTCGTCGCAGTCCGTGATGGTCTCCGAAAGCTCCTAGCCCATTGATATGGTGTCACCACTCCATAGTACAAGTCTCTCTAGTATGCTATCTCCTCCCCTACCTACAGAACATAGGCATATCTAGCCCCTGTGTCCTCTGCTATCTACCTCCCTGCCCTCAGTGCTGTCTCAGTGGTGCAGGAGCACCCAGTTGAGTCAAAACTTCATTTTTGGGTATTTCATGCTTATATGTTTGTAAAGTCTTGTTGTAGGTTTTTTATGTTTTTTTAGGTTTTCTTGAGTCATTTGTAGTGGTTTTGATCTCATTTTGGGCTTGAGAGATCAAATCTTGCATTTCAGGCCTTGAGTTGACATTTTTTGGCAAAAATGTGGAAAAGTGCCAAAAAGGTCTCCTAATGGTTTCAAGAGCATCGAAACATGGTTTTTTACTATTTTTAAGAATGTCTAAATGGTTTAGGCAAGTTGATAAGGCTAGGATGTCAAAAATGCATTTGTGAGCAAGAAAAGTTGTCATTTTGCTCAAGAAAGTTGTCAAAAAGGTCATTTTCTTGAAAAATGTATTTTAAAAAGTCTCTTGTCCATACATGGGCATGGAAACCAACTTGAGAAACTATATAAGGCCTCTCCTTGCCTTGGGAAATGTTGGTGACTTTATTTACAAGAATAACTCAATAGAAAACAAGTGTTTTTTTGGCTTTATGACTTTTTTTCTTCCTTTTTGAGGGGCAGTCCATATTGTAGCTGTACAATCCATACTATACCTTCTTGGAAGTTGTAATATGGATGTAACCAAGCTTCCCATGTAGTTATTTCATCATTTTCTCTTTTGCAAAGTGTTTTTACAAAAATATTTGGAAACTAGCTACCTGCTGCCCTGCCAAGGGTTTGGGGTTGTAGAATGTGTCAACTTGGTTGATCTAGGTTTGGGATCCCTCCAATGGATTCTACCAAGTTTATCCTTGTGTATATAATGTACAGTACTTTCTTTTTGGGCCAAAATAATGGTTTGAAGATGCATTTGGGTAAGAACTAGGCAAGTTGGAGCAACTAGGCTAGTTCATGATTAAAGCTCAAGATTGTCATCCAAAAGTAATTTGGAATGGACAAATCAATGGGGCAGAGGTCTAGAAGTAAGGTTAAGAGTGTTGAGCATCACCTTGGCTTGTTGTATTAACTTTATTGTATCAAACATTCCTACTTTGTAAGCAAATAGTGTGCTCAGTGTTTTGAGAAAAAAATGATCTGTAAATGCTCTATGGAATGCTTGAAGAGCATGAGCCAAGCCTTGTAGTTCTAAAGGAAATGTAATAGGAAATTGGTAGCTATTTTTCAGACCTCCTTGAGGTATCCTACCTATACATACTCTTCTTTATGCAGGTCTAAAGAAGGGGGCAGCAAATTGACTGTCCAAAGACAGTAAAAGAAGACAGTGACAACGACATTTTATGGTTTCCCTTCTTGTTTGCCAATAGTTTGACACATTGCTTGCAAGGAAATGTTTGCAGATGGTTCCTATAATGGTGGCAGAGGTCCCAATCCTTTGAAGAGGTTTGGAAGGAGTAGTGGGAGGTGTTTTCCAAGTTGCAAGCTCACAAACCCTTCAAACCCTCCATTCATGCCACAAAATGTGGACAATCCTAAAAATGAAAAGACAATGGGCTAAACCTCTGAAATCCTTGAGTATAGACCTCCCTAATAGTATTCCAAACAATATACATGGTGTAAATTCCCATCATTGGGCTTGGTGAACAAAAAAAATGCCAATTAGGCCTCACGGGCTAGTAGCCCTTTTTAGCCCTGTTTTGCAAAAATCATCACAACTTTGGATTCAACCATTGGATCTTTCTATAACTTGGAGGAAAGTTCTATAAATAACATTTCTATAATATGACCAAAGTGATTGTTCTAGTGATTAATATTTTGAGATTTATATGACTGTAATTTCATGGCTGCATAACACACAACAAAATGATAGTTTTTGAAGAATGCTTGAACCCGATGGGAAAATGGAACTTGTAGGCTTGTGAAACATAATGGAAACATTTAAAACATTCCACAAGTGTACTTGGAACCCACAGATAGCGTGCAACCTCATTTGGGGGTAGGTGAGCACTTTTAAGGAATTTGAGCAAATTGAGAGTTATAGGTCTAAAACAAGTTTATGAGCATTCATGGTGAGTAACTCCTTGCTGCCCTTGTATTTCCATATGGAAGACCCCTAGTACACATTGAAACTGAAGGTTGGAGGCCCCAAGAGCCAAGCATGTGCAAGTGTGGATGGAAGGGTAAGCAATTTGAGTAATTTTGGAGCATGGGAGAAGCCATCACCAGTAAGGGAGTTTGCTAGGTAAGAAAATCTTGAGCACTTGGCATCATGACCATAAGATAGATTGAACAATCATACACAATAGCATCTACAAGTCTTTGGTAACAAACTGATCTATTTTGAGCAAACTAGCCTTGTGAGTTCTTACCTACCAAGCTCCCTATCACTTAGCCTTTGTATAACACTAAATAGTCTGATCCTTCTCCCACTTAGTGTCCATCAGTTTTCTCCAGAGTCCTCCCCCATCCCACAACCAACCCTTGTGTCACCTTATCTAGACAGAGGAATCCACTGATCACTCCTACCAGCACTATCGATAGTGCCAATCCTATCTAGGTCATGGTGTCCCAAGCCACATGTCCAGCCCTCATCTCTAGTCCTGGATCCTGAAACACTCATCTCAGTGCATCCCTGTCTCCCTCTCGATCGTAAGGAACCAAATCCCCATCGATTGGTATCCTCAGTACCCTATATATATCCTCTAAGGTGACTATCATCTAACCCATCGGCAAATGAAATGTACATGTCTCTGAGTACCATCTCTCAACTAATGCAGTCAACAATCCCATGTTTGCCCAAAACTTAGGCACATGCAGAATATGTCACAGTCCCATGACCTCAACTGGTACTCTATCCTCAATCATCAGCTATGCTCGTAAACTCTGAGTCAAAGGGAATCTCTCTCGTGACTCTAGCATCGGTAGGTCCTCTTGTAGTCAAGCAAATTAACCATGTCAATTCTAGTATTACTCATTGTTCATCATAAAGTGTTGCTTCCTATCTTAGTAGTACCCAATGTTCATCACAAAGTGTTGCTTCCTATCCTCGTAGTACTCATTGTTCATCATAAAGTGCTACTTCTTATCCTAGTAGTACTCACTGTTCATCACAAAGTGTTGCTTTCTATCCTAGTACCATTCCCTATTCATCACAAAGTGCTACTCTTTTTAGTACTCCCTATTCATCACAAAGTACTAAAAAGAGCAGCACTTTCTATGGTACATATGTTCTATCATGGAATTGTCAATTTATATGGTACTCCCTATTCATCACAAAGTGCCTCTCTCTATCCTATCCTAGGGCCTCTGCTTGAGTGTATCCTCTTGAGTAGTTTCCTAATTGGAAATGGATGTTCTATCATAGAATTGTCAATCCTAGCCTTATCTGCTATCCTAGTCTTCCCTAGAGGACCTACTTGAGTGTATCGTCTCAACAGCTTTTCCAATCAATTGCGTATGTTTATCACAAAACTATCAATCTCTCCTTGAAGACATAACGATGCCTTCATGACACAAACACACTTGCATACTACACATATGCACCTGCTCTGCACAGACGCACCTAAATCACATTAATGTGCTTCTGCTCTGCACATATGTGCCTGTCTTTCATAAATGCACCTGCAATACACAGATGCACTCGTATATGACACAGACGTTGTTGTAATGATAGATGAATCTGGCACAAACATAGACGTGCCTTGCACCAACATAGACGTGCCTTACAATTTTTCCCCCCGCTTGACATTTTTCTAGACCTACCTAATGTGCATTTATTGACCTACCTAACATACATTTATGACAACAATTAATGCACCAAAGTACAAGGAGGTTTTGCGGTACTCACCAACTCTCCTGCCTCTGCTGACCTCTAATATCGACAAACATGATCAAATCTATGCACCAATGGCATCATTGTTGACTACTCTCTGCTCTTTTTGCACTCTGATATCTTAGATGTGTGAATGACAATGAGGATTTTTTCCCTTGTAGTCTATCTTATAGACTACCCTAGCCCTAGTCTCCCGAGTCAGACTTCTTTATCCCATGACTCTATTACTCTATCCTATCTGGTCAGTCCATTCTAGCCTTTCTTTCTTATCGAGACATTGTCTGTGATCTTTTTAGACATTTTTCATCCAATCTCTCGAGGGGGCATATCATTCCCATCTTGGGGCAACTTTGTACTAGTTCATCTTATCTTCTTTGAAACAACGCGACAAGCTGCATTGTCTCAAAGAGGGGCAAAATGTAGACACCTAAATTGTCTTGTCTAATTAAATAAATATCTTTATTTATTTAATTATTTTAAGCCTAATTGTTCTATTAATTGAATAAATCTTTATTTATTTAATTAATTAATTTATCCTCTTCTAGCCTTATTTCTCATTTAAATAAATACATTTATTTATTTAAATTATCCTCTTGTCTTAAATTAAATAAATACTTTTATTTATTTAATTGATCCCACTTCCTATATTAATTAAATGAATATTTATTTATTTAAGTAATTCATTAGCCTTTTCCACCTATGACACATGTCATTCATCTCTTAATTTCTACACTACCTACCCTCTAATCTTAGCCGACCATTTATCTTTTACACCTCTTAATCTTATCCCTCCATTTCCTACAGTGTCTTCTTTATAAGAAGATACTCCCTTCATTATCAACCTTAATAATACTAATCAAGCCCAACTACACTTTTGAACTTTCATATGCGATCAAGCCTACTTGCAACCACATTTCCGTTCTTTGTTGAGCTCTTGTGAAAACATAAAATCTGAGAGCAAATATATCAAGCAAGATCAATGGAGATACGAAGAATGGAGATTCAAACCCTATTGGACATGGGATGGTATAATCTTTGTGATTTCATTTTATTTGCATTGTCTTAGGTAATCTCCATATGTTATGGTGGATCTTTGTTGTTATTAGGCTAGGGTTTTGTGGTTGAATTCATTTAGTCTTTCACTATTGTTGTTTCCATTTTTACCATAAACAATCATCATCATCACATCGAGCAATTGGAAATGTTGAGTATCAAGGGATATTGCCTGGTAGCAAAGACTTCTTTGTGATGTTCTACAAGAAGCAAGTTGAGTTGGTGCCTAATCACACTTAACCAATCAGATAATTCAAAGTCAAGGCATCCAAGTTCAATGTACCAAACTTATCAACATACTACAAATGTGGAACGCACAAAACTTATGCACCTAGCCTCATTTTTTAGTGGTCTAAATTCCAAGAGGGACTTGTTTCCACAATATTGAAATTTTTTCATTGGTCGAAGAGGACATAGTTGAAACAAACCTTAATTAAGGTTTTTTCATGTAATCTAGACCATTGGTTTCAAATGAATCCTATCCATTTATTGTAATTGAGACCTCTATATAAGGCTCAACTTTTTCATTTGTAAAGGTTAATAGACAATATTTAATAGTTGATCAGTAGTAAATATAAAGTAGAAGTTGAGTAGGAGGAGGAAGCTCAAAGTTGTTGCCAAGACTTGTCGAAATTAATATTTGATTTTCATTGAAGCATGGTGGATATTTATGTATTGTTTCTACTTTTTACATGGTTTCTTGTTACTTCTCAAATCTAGTTAAAGGTCATTGATCGTAGTGGAGAAATGTAAAGATACTTGATGGAATTTTGGTTCATACCATTTGTAATTTGTTGATTGCAAATTGCAGTGCATGGTTGGTCTAAACCTAATTTAGCACCAGTTCGATTGTGGATGTTCACTTGAATTGTGCTAGAATATTGGGTGTTTGAATGAATGCTTACAATATGAAAATCCTTTGTTATCTTTTGGAATATTTCATCAATTTTGTGTATTTGTTTCCCCTTGGTGAAGTGAGGGTTGATTATGGAATCTCTTTATCAAAGTATCATTCATTTTCACCATTTTCTTTAGGTTTAGATTAGATTTTTCAACCCTTTATCCTTGTGTCTTTTATCTCTCCAAGTGAGTTAAGTTAGATTCCATGTTCCAATGAAAGCATAAGTCCCTTTGTGATTACTAGCATTATCACATCATATACACTGAGTCTATCCAAAATATAAAATTAATTGTTCACATTGTAAACCTTGGAGTTGCGTTATTCAATCACATTCTTTATCATATGAGGTTTATTTGTTCAAGAAAGGATAGAATAATTGGTATTTTATTCTATGTTTGAGGTTTCCTAAAAACCACATCAACAATATCAATCTTATTTATTTTGTCTTCCTCTTCTAACATTGAGATCCAAAGTCATTCAAATCTGGAATGAATACTATCTCATATAATTGGTTTGTAGTCAAAGGTCATCAATAGCTTGTGCTTTTGTTGGTCTATCCCCCTTGTGTCATCACATTTATGTAGGCTAAGCAATAATGCCTTGCATTAACACTCGTGTGTAGGATTTTGTACTCCCTTATCTTTGCAGTAGAACTCTCCTTCTTCATGTCATCTCTACCCTTCCACCTTGTACAATCTCCTTCATTATGCAGTACTTTAGATATCCATGCTCCCTTAGCTTGTGTTCATCTTTCTTCTTACTCCATACCTTTCACATGTATTGGTGTTTGTTCCATGACCAACATTATTTGTGCGCACACTTGGGACAAAGCTTCCCTTGTGTGCTCCTTCTTAATGGCTTGGCTATGAGAACCCATAAATATGTACCCTATATTTTGGCTACTTGGAGATTCTTTAGCTGATTTGGGATACTTGTGCATAATTAAACAAACTCATTTTCTTTGGTAATTATAGTATAATCTATTCATATTCATAATACAATTGTATTAATAGAGATTTTTATTCTCATATATTGCTCAATACACTACTACTCACAACGAACCTCTATCTTATTTGTTCCTAGTTTTTTATTGTGACTAATGAGGCATATACTGATTTAGTATGCTCCAGATTACAACTATATAAACCTCCTAGTAGGATTAGGATTTTGTCTAAGTAATCTTATTATTATAGGTCATACATTTGACAACTATTTCCTTCTTACCATTATCCCATTCATTTGAGAACTCTTGTAAAATTCTCAACCTTGACTTATTATGAATTTTTCTATTTTCTAATTTACCATATGTGTGTTTGAAAATCTAAAAAGGTTTTGTCTAAGGTTATTACCCCATAGAGAGGGGCTTACTAAAAAAATGAACTGTTGATGCTAATACCTTTTAGGAGTATTGAAAGTGGGTGGTTCCATTGATTTTTGTGTAGTTTAAGTTATAAATTTTGATGAATTTAGTGATATCGTGAATTTAATCATTTTGCATATCAATTCAATAAAGTGCATAAACATAAAATGATAAAAATAATTAATTAGTAGGAACCTAAATACAACAAGACAATTGATGGAAAAACAAATCTCAAGTAATTTACTTTAATTGTGTATTTAACAATTAAGAAAATTAAATATAATTTTGTTTAATGATGTATCTTCTTTTACAATCCAAAAGTAAGAAAATTCTTAATCAATATCAATCTCAATATCAATACTCTATCATATTACTTTCATGTTTAATATAATTTATTCAAAAAAAAAATGAACCTTTTTTCATGGTGTTTCCCAATTGAATAGTATGAAAGAGGTAAGCGTGTTTGACAATCCAAACATTTTTTTTTAGTGCGCATGAAATTCAGGCTGTGAATATGCCATTCAAATATATCTTTGTCAATGCCCCTTTCTTCTCAAGTGAACAAACAAAAAGTTCCTAAAGAATAAGAAACAACTGAGAAAAAGGAGAGTCTATTTTGTCTGCATGCTCAGCAAATTTTAAGTCTACACTAGGGGAAGAGCACTAGTAGTTGAGCATGTACCAATTGTTGTGAGGGTTGTTGATACCTTCTATTCCTAAAATTGAACAACTAAAACCTATTGTTTGAAACATAAAATATCAATTTTTGTTAGAAAATGTACCAATAGTTGTTAGGAAATGTACTAATATTGTAAAAGGTAACCAATCAGGTGATGCCATATTAGCTGCACAACTATTGGGACCTCTTTTGCATGTCTATTGGTCTCACTTTTTTGGGGGGTTGTTTTGGAAACCTTGGAAAAAAGCATGCTGATGTGGCACCATACTTGATGATGTGGTGTTGAAAGCTTAGTTACAAGTAGGGGACTTGCTAAGGAAGCTACTATAAAAAATTGGGAGTGATTTGAAATTTCCACATAGGATTTTGAGAAGCACGAAGTTAGGGTGCTCAACTAATGGTGCTCTTCCCCTAGTCAAGGCAATTACATCTGTAATAATAATAATCAACTTAACGAAAACTTCAGAAAGTCAAACATTAGCCCTCCCCACTCACGCGTTACACAACTATAACAATAATTTAGCTTTTGCTAGACTTTGTGTATTCCTATAGCAGTGAAAGCATTATATTTATATAATATATAATAAAAATATAATATTCAATGGATTTGTTCAATATAATTTATTCCAATTTTTAAACACAAATTTACTTGAAATAAGGTTTAGAAATAATGGAGTATCAAGTATTTACAATACATGATCATTAAAACGTCCAATTCACATTTAGCAAAGCAAAGTAACATTCATTATAGCTTCTATCAATATTTTTAAATATAAATATTAATGTATCATCTTTCAATTAGTGTGAAGAGAAAAATAAAGGGGCTTGAATAAACAAGCTTCTATAAATGTGAAAGAATTGTAAAAAGATGATAGAATTGCAAAATGCTAGATAGGAACAAAATTGTGGTCACATCCAAAAGAATAGAATAATTAGTTTATTTTTATATAGTTGTTCGTAGGTGTTCACAATCTCATAATAGAACCTCAAGAAAAATTTTCCTATGCACCATCCAATCCATCATAATTAAAATAGATATACAATGTATCTTCCCTTCTTTATCAATTTACTTTTAACATGTATTATATTTGGCATAGTTGATTATTTTATTTATGGCTAGTTTACAATTGAAATATTGTATGTGAGAGTTCAAAAAGTAGAGCATTTTACACTTAGCTTGATTTTTCAATGCATATTCCCTTTCTCCTATACTTTTTCCTCTTGTTAGGTCATATTTGTTTATATTTTCTTCTTATAGTGTAGAGTATTTTTATCACCTACATTTATATGGAGCTCTTTTAGATTTCTCACCTTTGAGGAATCAATCTTTATTTAATAGTTCCAAAGATTAATGTTTCAACTATTAATGTAGCTATCATTGATCTTGAAATGAAAAATATAACACTATCTTTGAAAACCCCTAGAAGCTTATCCTAAAGGTTTTACACAAGGTAAGAATTTTGAAACTTCCATAATTTTCTTCCATTAATTCGTAATATGGTATCAAAATAAAATATATTATTCAAATAATTAGCTAATTATCATATATTTTGTGTTGGCATTATACACTCAGATGAGAATGGTAGATGTTGTCATTGATGGAAACAAAGTGGCAACAAGGTTCATCGTGGCAACAAGTTCAAAGGTTGAACATGGTTCATAGGTTATACGAGCAACAGACTTCACCTACCGACATCGGCAAATAAAACAAGGCTTATTCACATCGGCATCCAGTTTACACCAGCAACAGATCATACTGGCATCCATAGCTAACTTGGCAATAATATTATTTGAAATGTAAATTATATTTGTATGGACGACATGATGTATTGTAAAGACTCATATATGTATGAGATCTTGTAGGTCATTTAAAATGTAGTAGGTAATGATATGTGTGTATGTAAGCGATAAGATAGGATATGATAGCGGATAATTATATATGCATTTTGATGTGTTTATCTTGAGAGCGAATAAGAAGAAGAGGAGAGCAAAGACTATTCTGTGTAACCAGAATCATTTACCAGCAAGGTTTTTGGCAAAGGTATCAAACAGAGCTTAAACTGGTACTAAATCCTGCATTGCAGATGCTATTTTGAAGTAGTACATTGTTATTAGATTTAACCATCCAATTGTGTAGTTAGTGGGACTCCATTTTTGTTGTTGAGCAGTGAGCTCTAGGCAGTTGGCCTTCCTGCATGTGCAGGCCCCTATTGTACTAAGTAATATTTATTCATATTGGCCAGTGAGTAAATATTGTGGGTCACAAATCCCACTGAGGTTTTTCCCTTACGGGTTTCCTCAACAAAATCTTTGTGTTATGGTGTGCTTTGATGCTGATTCATTTGTTTCTCTTTACTACATTATTATTTGCTTACCCATATATTTATTTCAGTTATAAAGTTGCAAATAAGTTTAAAATTTTCTTCTACCGGTTAGACACTGATTCACCACCCCCTCTCAATGTCTTTGGGATTAACCAAGTATCTAACAATTGGTATTAGAGCCTGGTCCTATATTTACAAAAGCCTAATAGATTGAGGAAGATTCTAAAACTGGTACCAATGGAAAGTTTGAGACAATAGTTGGAAGCGGCTCTTGAAGATTTTGATGCAGAAAAATTGAAGAATATCAAACTAGAAGATGAACTCAGATCTGCTTGAGAATTCATCAAAGCACTTCAAGAAAACATGGCCAGGGCACAGAACAAGAGAAAATAATTACATGTACAATTACAAAAACAAGATGATGAAGAAAAAGAAACTCTCAGAGATATTGTAGAGAAACTAAGACAAGAGAACAATAACATGAAGAATGAAATGCAAGATTTAACCATGAGACTATGTAAGGATAATGAAGATAGAAAGAAGAATGAGGAAGATTTGACCAGATCACTTAATGAAACATCAGATGAATCTCTAAGGCTTAGTTATGAAAATGATATGCTTAAAATAGAGTTGACTCACATGTAATATGACAAAGAGGAACTTATGAGACAAGTTAGATCTCTGGAAAGTGAGTTGGTCACTGCAAATAAATACAAGGACAAATTCAAAAAGAGTTCAGACAAGCTTGATGATATGTTGAAAACTCAAAAACCTAATGGAGAAATAGTTGGACTTGAATTTGAACATGGAGAAAGTTCAAGAACTGCAAACAATCATCATCATAGCAAACCGGTAAGGCAACCCAATTCTTATAAATTCAATGGAAAATGTTTTAATTGCAACAAATTTGGTCATAGAGAAAATCAATACAGATTTAGGAATAATCAGAATACAAAATCATCCACCAGTCAATGTTCCAAATACAATAAACATGGTCACAACTCAAACAATTGCAGAATGAATATAAAATGTTATGCTTGTGGTAGATTTGGATATCTATCTAATCAATGTAGAACTCAAACCGGACAAGGTTATGGAAAAGCTATTCAAAGAAACAATGTAACTTGTTATGCATGCAACAAGATTGGGCATATTGCAAGCTTTTGTAGAAGCAAGAGTGTACCAACAAACAATAGAGGATCTAATGACAAAGGCAAGGAAAAAGTGAATGAAATCAAGCAAGAATTCTCTAAACAATGGGTCAAGAAGAGAGATCAGAGAAATGATGAGTCTTTCTTTGCACCAACAAAATAGACCAATCCTACACCGGCAGGAGGGTTAGTGCAGGATCATGGGTGGCCAAAAAGTAATGATGTAAAAAAAATAGCCTTCTCCACTCGCCTAAAAATGTGAAAATCTATGTTGACTTTTTGCTTGGCCTGGGTGTTAGTACACCTTGGCATGGTAATTACCTTAGCAAATAGGATATCGAATAAAATCGAATATCCAATAATATCAGATATTTGATTTTTATTTGGAATTTTAAAATAAAATATATATTATATAATATATAATGTAAGATAATGTAATATTATATATCACATATTATATAATATATAATATATTATATAATACACAATATATAATATAATATTAGATCATAAAATATTATATTATATTATATTATATTCTACAGTAATATATTACTATATTATATAATATTATATTATATTATATTATTATATTATATAATATAATATTATATTATATTATATAATATAATATTATATAATATATATAATGTAATAATATATTATTATATTATATATATTATATAATATATAATTCTATTTTATAATATAATATAATATGTATTATATAATATATTAGCATTCTTTAAAGCTTGTAATAAGAGATTTTATGTGGGTAGAAGAAGGCTGATGATGGCATGCGTGTGGGGGTTCTCGAGCGGCCAAGCTAGGGTTTCATAACCCTAGCTCGTGAGCGGCTTGGTTGTAGGTATGGCAAGGGTGGGTTGTGCAGGGCATCAGGGGAGTGTTGCGGCTTTGGGGGTGGCACTTGGTTTGGCTATGGGTGTGGGGGGCATTGTGGGGGTTTGGAGGGTGGGGCTTTGGCTACGTGGGGGCGAGGCTCAAGCTGTGCGGGGGGGGGGGGGGGGGGCTATGGCTGCGCGGGGGCGAGGCTATGGCTGCACAGGGTAGGGTTTAGGCTATGTAGGGGTGGGGTTCCAGCTTGCTGTAGGCTATGGGTTTCCTATGGGTCTGGGGGTGCCAGTTGGCCATTTCTTTTGGTGGTGTTTGTGTGGGGTGGTTCCTTGGGTGTTGAGCCTCCTTGAGTGGCCCTTTTTGGGTGTGGGGTCTGGGCCATCGTGTTTTATTTTTTTGGTGCTCTGATGTTGAGTTTTGGTGGTGAGGCCTCGTAGGTTGTGCCAACCATGGATTTCCATGCTGCAGTGGGCTCAAAACCCCCACTTTAGAGCATGAAGACTTTTAACAATAATCTTTTCTCATTAGATTTTGGGCTTGGGAGTGCTGGCAGCTCTCGCATTATGAAGATTAATGGTTGTCTGGAGAGATGTAGTGAGAGGCCGAAGCTGGTTATTCCTCCTGAGATGATAGCTAAGGACTTTGAATACTTTTCAAAACACTCCCTATAGTGCAAGTTTTTGGGAATGAGGGTTTCCTTGCAGTTTTTGGAAAACTGGGCATAGAGGACTTGGGCACCGGAAGGGGAAATGGAGATTATGTTGTTGGCAAATAACTACTTCATGGTTACTTTCAATTTCATGGAGCATCATAATAGGGTCTTTGAAGGTGGCCTGTATTTTTACAACCAAGTGGGTTTGTTCCTCAAACTTTGGCATGCGAGGTTTAATCCTTCTAAGGAGCTCCCAAATAGGGTTCTTGTGTGGGTTAGGTTACCACATTTTCCTATGGAATGCTGTCAGGAGGATATGCTACAGATGCTTGTTGCTCTGCTTGGGAGGCTAATGGGATCCTTAATGCAAACCCTAGGGAGAAAGGTAATGACCTTTGTGTGTATCTATGTTGAAATTGATCGTAGTAAACCATTGCCAGATGCTATAGATATGTGCGTAGGCTCTTTTTCTTGGGTTCAACAGTTAGATTATGAGACTTTACCATTTTGATGTTGTCTATGTCATGAGTATGGCCATTTATAGTATAAGTGCCCTAGATATAAATCGGCAGTGTGCTAATCTTAGTAGTTGGAACCGAGACTAGATAGGGCTCAGAAAGGGAAAGCTTCCATGTCGATTGAGGTTAAGGGGGCTGATGGTTTTGTCTCAATTAAGACAAAGAATAAGAACCAAGGACAAAAGAGGCCCTTATAGGAGAGGCAGGAGGAGGATTCCTTCAATAGATTCGAGGTCTTGGATGATCTTAGCCACTAGGAAGTAAACCCGAGGTTAGCCTCTCTAGATCAAGGTGCATCAGGGGGGCTCCAGAGAGTGTAATTGAGGACTCTACCTAGGCCCTGCTAGTGGTTGGAAGGCAACAGATGGAGATGGATCAGCCAGTAGGGGTCCAGTTGGGACTCTCTCCTAGTTTTGGGTGAATTTGGTTGAGGGGGAGGGATCTCCGATAGATTTGAAATTGGAACCAGCTAGGGTGAAAAGTAATAAATCCTCTGCTCTCCTCGGTCTAGATCAAAAAGATATTAAGGAAAGTGCTTCAGAGAAGAGCTCAAAGGTTAGCAAAAAGAAGGATCTAGATAAGATCAATTTGATGGGGGAGAACTTGGTTGAGTCAAGGTCAGTAAAGACTTTGGATTCTCACTTTTCCAATCCCCCAAAATGATTGTGCTTTCATGGAATGTGAGGGGCTTGAACAATGGCCCTAGACAAAAAGTTGTTTGAGATTTGATTAGGAATCATTGACCTAATGTCCTATTCTTGCAAGAAACTAAACTTTCAGTGGAGAGTATGATGGGTCTGGTGCCAAAGTTGTGGGGGAGAGGCGAGTGTCAGTGTGTTGGGGCAGCTGGTTCCTCTCGAGCAGTGGCATGTCTTTGGAACCCTTTAAGATTTTGCCCTGTCTAGTGGGTTGCCTCCAGATCTTCTTTATTTGGGGTTATTTCTAGTTTGGAGACTAGGGAGTTCATCTTGTTTTCTAACATCTATGCCCTTACAAATTTTCAGGGTAATCAAAACTTATGGTCTCATATTTCTTGTACGCGAAGGCTAGCCCTTTTTCATCCCTGGATTATGATAGGAGACTTCAATGCTATCCTTGAGTTGAGTGAAAAGAGGGGGGGTGTCATGCGGTTGGAACCTTCTTCTGTCCTTTTTCAGGATAGTATATCCTTGTTGTAGCTTGTTGACATTAAGCCTGGCAATGGTTTGTTCACTTGGAACAATAGGAGGGTGGGAGAGTATTGGATTGCAGAGAGGTTGGATCATTTTTTGGTCTCTAGTTTTTAGATTGGTGGGGGCTGGTCCACAAGTACTGAGATTCTGGACTCAAAAGGGTCAGATCACTAGCCCATCAAGCTGGTTTCTTCTTCGGCTCAGGTAGCTCACTCTCCTTCTTTCAAATTCCAACTTATGTCACTTCGGGATCCGACTTTGTAGGTTCTTGTAGTGCAGTGGTGGATGAAAGGGAAGCCACCCTTTGGCAGTACCATGTAATCTTTTGCCAAGAAGTTCTGATTTGTTAAGTTTTAGCTTAAATAGTGGAATTGCCAGGGTTTTGGGAACATTTTTCATGCTAAGAAAGCTGCTCAACTTGTGTTGAATGGGATCACCAGTGAAATCAGAGAGCATGGCCTATCTGAGGAATTGCTTAGGGAGGAGGATAGGGCTATCAAGGTGGTTGAGGAATGGGAGCTTAGGGAAGAAATATACTAGAAGCAGAGAGCTCATATTGATTGGCTGAAGGAGGGGGACAAGAACACTATTTTCTTCTTCAACTCAGTGAAAGAAAGAAGGCATGGAAATTCCATCCCTGTTCTGGTTAATGATAGAGGTGAGAAGTACTTATCCTTGCAGGAGATCTCTAGGGAGTCATTATAGTATTTTTTAGGCCCTCTTTAGGGAGGACCCCACAAGGGATTCGATGGTGGAGAATCAGGTTCTTGCTTGCATTCCTTCCCTGGTCATGAGGGAGATGAATGAGTATTTTTTGTGTCTGATTTTGTTGGAAGAGCTTGGGAGGATTGTCTTTCACATGAAGAAAAGAAAAGCACCTGGACCGGATGGGTTTCTGGTAGAATTATTTTAAGAGTTCTGGGATATTATCAAATTGGATTTAATTGATGTAGTCTAGGAGTCCCAGAGGAATAAGCAGATGCTTTGGACGTTGAATGCGACTTTCATTGCTCTGATCCCCAAGTGTGATGGGGCCGACCAGCTAGGTCAGTTCCACCCTATCTCTCTCTACAATGTGATTTATAAGATCATCGCTAAGATGATAGCAGATAGATTGAAGAAGTTCTTGGGGAATGTTATCTCTGAGGAGCAGAGTGGATTTGTGGAAGGGTGCCAAATTTTGGATGGTGTGGTCATTGCTACAAAGACCATTCATTTTATGGCGTCATCCAAGGAAAAATCTATGTTTATCAAGCTGGATATGGCTAAGACGTACGATAGATTTTAGTGGTCCTTCCTTCAGAAGATCCTCAGGGCTTTTGGTTTTGTTGAGGAGTGGGTCCAGTGGGTTATGAGTTGTGTTACGTTTACTTCTTTCTCTGTGCTTATCAATGGAGACCATACTGAGCTATTTCGTGCTTCTAGGGGTCTCCGCTAGGGGGACCCTCTCTCACCTTATTTATTCATTCTTCTAGTTGAGGGTCTGGAAAGGTTGATTAAGAATTATGTGGGTCTAGATATTATTGAGGGTTGGAGATGGGGTAATGACCTACAACTGCAGTCTCATTTGTAGTTTGTGGATGACATGACCCTAATGGGGCGGGCTCAGGCCAGAGAAGCTACTAATCTGCATAAGGTCTTGGATGTTTATCTTACGGCCTCAGGCTAGTTGATCAATGAGGATAAATATTCTATCCTCTTTTACAACACTCCTAAAACTATTCAAAGGAGTATTTATCTTATATTGAGATTCCAAGTTGGTTCCCTGCCCTTGATTTATTTGGGGATCCCTATTTCGCCTGGCAACCCTCTGAGGGAGTCTTGGTAGGGTATTTTGGATAAATTTCACATGAAGGTTGAACATTGGACTCATAGATGGCTATCCTTTGCTAGGAGGGTTCAACTGATTCAGTCAGTGGTCTAGGATCTTCTAATCTATTGATGTATGCTTCATGTGGCCCCTAAGTGGTTCTTGAAGGGTTTGGATTCTCTGGCTAGGCAATTATTATGGGTAGGCAATCTTTCCTCTTCCAAATGGAGTTTGGTCAATTGGGACCTGGTGTGTAACTCGAAGCAGTCGAGGAGGCTTGGTTTAAGGCAATCTATTCTTTTTGGGGAAACATTGGCTGATAAATTGTACTGGAGGTGGTGTGTGGAGTAGGGTCGAGGTTGGGCTAGGATTTTGGCCAACAAATATATGCAGAGGATCCCGATGGAGGAAATCCATAGATATTTGCTTGAGGGAAAGGGCTCATCGATCTGGTATACTCTTACGAGGGGGGCTTCTCTCATTAAGGCTAGGCTTTTTTGGATTTGCAGAAGGGGGGAAGAGGTCCTTTTTTGGAATGATTCTTGGGATGGATATCCTCCCATCTGATGCAGAGGAAAGAAAGTCTTCTTCCCTATCTGCATATTCAAATATAAATATCCATTTAAACTCATTCTTTAGAGGCAAAATAACAACTTCTTTCAATCATCTCTTCATTAATATCAACTTAATGCAATAACCCATATTCATGGTTCACACTTCAATCTTTAAAGTTCCCAGTCATAGACCTGTATTCTGTCATTCATAACTTTTGACCCAGATATTATTTCAAAGATCCCTTTGGTGAAAATGTAGATAACTATACTTCTTAAAACATATCCAAAACTTAGGATAATCCAATGGTTAGATTAAAATTTATGTCCTCTGCACCGAGACCCAATACTCCTGTTCCCAAACAAAGCATATGCATGCCCAGTCCGCCTAGGGCATCAAATATCTTTCACAAAACATAACCAAATGACACCAAACCAATTTAATATGAAATATATATGAATATAGATTCAGAATATGTAATCCACTAAATTTTCCAATTCTTAAATCATGAGATAATGTCAAACCATTGCCTGCAACTCCATTGAAGAGGGTTTAAAACCAGTTTTCACCAAAATATTCATAACTTCCACAAATATAAATAAAAATGACTAAAACCAAATGGAAATGAGAGAGGATTCACATATATATCCAATGAATCTATTTATAGGTCATAATAATTCCATATGAATCCGTACCATATGCTGCAATGTGACCGTTCTCAGAAAACCTCAAATCTGCAATCAACAACTTTCACCAAAAATTTCAGAACTTCTTCATTTCTAAACATAATCACTCCAAATAAAAAGAAAAAGAAAGGTACTTCACATATATAACCATCAATTATACATTTTACAAAGGTTCCTAGGCCATACATGGTCGTACAAGGCCTGGAACCAACATAAAAACTGAAAAGCCAATCAAAATAACAATAGTAGAATGCACCAAAATGTATCAAAATGTTCTCCTTTCTTTCCTTTCTTTTCTTTATGATTTGGAACGACCTTAAAATGAATTTTTATAGACTCTTGGTTAGTTTTGACCTTACAACTACCTCTCACAACCAACTTTTAACCCCTTTTCAACTTTTGTTGCATTTTTGCAACTTTGCTTGACAACATTTTATTGTCAAGTTGACAACTTTTACACTTTTGAATAAATGACTTCATGGCTTTACAAAACACATCACATGACTCTTAAAATGACAACTAAATGAAAATCTTACAATTTTGTTTTCCCTTAGGCATTACATTTGATTTTATTACATTGAATATCATATCCAAACATATGGATTAAAATATCTCTCAGGATCTCCTCCAATGTCTTGATGTCTAGGTGCTTCTGCACCACCATCCTTGATCAGTTTCCTCACCTTGGGAATCTATACCAAAGGTTTTTGAAGGTAGGATGGTCAAGGGTGAGTGACTTTAAGGCTATTTATAGGTGTGGTCCGCTGGATTTGGAGCAGTGGAAGGCTGCTAATGAGTGGCCGATTGCTGGGATGGAGGAAGCGTGTGCTGAGCTGCATGGCATTTTGGTGAGTAGACATTGTAGCTCCCTCAAGGGAAGGGATGGTCTTTCTTGGTCTCCAAATTCTAAGGATGTTTTTACTGTGGCTAGTGGATATAGGGAATTGTTCAGCCAAAGACTTGACAGGGGAGAGGTGAACTAGTGGAAACAAGTGTGGAATAATGTTTGTTGGCCGAAGTGTAATTGCTTTGCTTGGACTTTGGCCTTGAATAGATGCCTAACCTGATAGTTTTGATACTTAATGTAGGTACAGATCCAATAGCCAACAAGATGAGAGGGGGGGGTGAATCATATAAACTTAATCATCCATAAAAACATCAGATTCAACCTCGGTAACCTATATATCAGTCATATAACCAAAAACTATCAAACATGCAAAGTCAAAAGCATATGAACAATATAAACCTCATAACACCAGATTTAATGTGGAAACCCAAATAGGAAAAAACCACTGTGGGATTTCGGACCCACTAAGAAATATACTCTTCTAGAGTATCCTCGGTTAAAAGCAAATCCTGTTAAAGATTACAAACACATTGCTAGATGTGACTCGGTTAAGGGATTTCCCACAGATCTCTTAGGATCTTCACTTTGTTAGAAGTGACCTTATCAAAGGATTTCAAACACTCAATTAGAATCTCACCTTGCTAGAGGATTTACATATAAGACTATTAAGTCCACTCAGTTAAGAGAATTTTTGTCACTTTCACAAAATAACAGTGATACTCTACAAAAAGGATTAGAAAATCTGTTTGATGGCAACACACACAAGAGCACAAGAAACAAATGTTAGTGTTAGCAACAAAAGATTATCCTAAATAGGCATATCAAGAGAGATATTAAGCATGAAATAGAAAGCATATAAACATAGAATAAAATAGCTAATCAAGATGCTCATAGTTGCTCCTCCCTTGTTCCTCTCCTCTCCAAGTCCCAAATGAGTGTAGCTCTCAGCTTTTAGCACTAGCCATGGATGCCATATGGAGATTCAAGATGGTTGAATATGATAAGAAAATGCTATGCAAGTGTAGATAGTGATGTTATGAGAAAGCTCTATGCCAATGCCAGTATAACAACAATACTCTAATGCTTTCTTTTTTTGCTTGAGGAGAAGGGTTCTATTTATAGAAGAAATGGGGAAATGAAGGGTTAAGATTGAGTAATCTTAACAAGGGTTAGGATTGAAAGATATTCAATCCATGTGAGACTTTCAACCCAATCCCATGTTGACAAGTGTCACCATGAGGAGGCTTGAGAGGAGAGATAAGGAGCATTAAATGCTTGAGGGGACATAATGGTTACCCTAGTCAAAGAAATAAATGCTTTGAAGAGACACATGGGTTACATGAGGGTTAAGTTAGGGGTCAAAGTCCTTAACCATGGGTGCAAGTGGAATTAACCATTAATGGTCATGTAAGAGCCATAAGTGGTTTGGAAGACTTTAGAGGTTAATTTGTTGAACACACAAAGCATTAATTGCTTTTCAAAGACTTTGGAGTCTTTGAGAAGTGACTCCAATTTGCTTAGGAATGTGACAATATTTAGGGGATGGATTAGGTTAATTAGGAAGGGTTTAGAAGAATCTAGAAGGGGTTTAGGCATGCAAGTGGATTTTGTAGGAAAATGCAAGTGGGAGGAATTTTGGTATTTTCAATTAAAATAAAATCATTTATTTCAATTAAATGGTGTAATTTGCATTTGGATAGATATTCAAATAAATATTAATTTATTTAAATGAGAAAAAGGAAGATAAAGCATTAAAATGCTTGAAGACTTTGAGGGAAACCATTAAAGGCTTGAAGACTTTAAGGAAAACCATTAAAGTCTTAAGAAGACTTTAAGGGAAGCCATTAAAGGCTTGAGAAGACTATACAAAGAAGCCATCAAGTTTGAAGACTTTAAAGCCATTAAGTTTGAAGACTTTAAGGGAAACCATTAAAGGTTTGAGAAGACTATAGAAGGAAGCCATTAAGTTTGAAGACTTTAAAGCCATCAAGTTTGAAGACTTTAAGGGAAACCATTAAAGGTTTCAAGTGGGTGAGGATAAATAGGATTTTAAATAAATAATTTATTTAAAATAGTTGTGCAACTTGCTATTGTAGGAAAATACAAGTGGGTGGAGGATAAAGGTGATTTAAATAAATAATTTATTTAAAATAATTGTGCAACTTGCATTTGTAGGAAAATGCAAGTGGGTAGAGGATAAAGGTGATTTAAATAAATGTTAATTTATTTAAATGTGAGAGGTGGGATTTTGGGGGATTTAAATAAATATTAATTTATTTAAATGTGAGAGAATATTTAATTAAATAAATATGATTTATTTATTTAATTAATGGTCTGAATTTGTTAAGTGAATTAAATCAAATAAATTGAATAATTTATTTAATTAATAGGAGAAGAGGGTTAAGATGAATTAATTAAATATATTAATTTAATTAATTATTGATTGATGGTTAAATAATCAAATAAATACTAAATATTCATTTTAATTAAGTGGACAGATTTATGTGACTACATTTGCCCCTCTTTGAGATGGTGCGGTTTATCGCGTTGTTTTAAAAAAAGAAAAATAGGTGTGAAGAAATGCCCCATAAAATGTAAATTTAATGGGTGGTATGCCCCCTCGAGAGATGGGTCGAATTTTTTTTTTTTTTGAAAAATCGGGCGGTCTCTCGAAAAAGAATGAAAAGTGGAGGGGATGTAGAAAAGAAGAAATGAGAACTAATGATGAAAGAATGGGAGAAAATGGAGTGAATATGAAGAAACAATAAGCTAGTGAGTACCCTGAGGTCATGCAAGAGATAGATAGCAGATGTAGTGTGGGGTTTCGATTGATGCTATACAATTGATCAAAATTGGTTGGACAATCTGGTGCAATTGGTTTAATTGCCCCAGTCAAGTCAAAGCATGACAGTTGATGTCAGTTGGTTGCTTGGACATGATAAAGTCTGAGTAAGTGAATCAAAGTGACCTGATGTGACTTAGACAATTGATATAATTGCCCGATGAAGTCAAGGTATATGAAGCAAAATACTCATTGAGACGTAGACAATTGATGTAATTGTCCGTTGGATTATGTTTGATTGGTTGATCAATTGATAGTGTGTGCATGTGATGGATGGTTGTGGGGAATCATGGCAGCCCCGTTGAGACTAGGTCATTATGATAAATGCCTGATGTAGTCTAGGATTACCACGATCGATTACCTATTGAGACCTGAAGATACTTGATCAGAGTATCTGTTGATAGTCTAGGTGTGTGGGAGTCGATGTATAAATGTAGATAGAGTAACTGGCTTAATTTTGTGGATGAGTGAGGATGGGAAGCGATGAAGGGATAAGGATGATGTTGATGATCAAGATAGGGAGGGTGAGGGGGGATTCGATGTTAGATAGAAGATATGGAGGACTAGGACCGAGTCTTATGGAAGAAGATGAGTAAAATAGACTATGCACTATTATGACTATGTATGCATGATATGCAGCTATTATGAATGTATGGATGGGTGGAATGCAACGAAATGCAATATATATAGATGAGATGAGATGATGATCCATGGTGCTCTATTTTCATCATTGAGATTTTAAATGTTGTAAGAAAATACAAGCAACTTGACAGAAAGATTCAAGATGACCAGAGTATTTCTTACATGGATTTGATATAGCAAGTTAATACAAGCAACTTGATATAATGGATCAAGTTGACCTGAGTATTGCTTGCAGAATAGACAAGGATTATCTCCTTTCATGCATGACTCGGATCGTCCTCCTTGATCTTAGGCTGATCATATCTTGAGACAAGTGCATACCGTACTAAGAGATAAAAACCTTTATCCAAATTGGATGAGGTAGGAGGAACCAAAGGAAGAGCAATGTACCTACAAACAAATAGTATATACATAAAGAATAAAGAATAAGGATCCTTGGTAATGGTTCATGCTCATATGGTCAAGGTATACGCTGTAGTCAGCAAGCCGTAATGATCTATGACTGCATTTGGCATAAGATCATGTAGCTTGGTGAACTTCCCACGTAGACACCATTAGTACATGCCCCATAACTTCATTGGAAATAATGCGTAAACTATACAAAATAATGTTGAAAGATCCCGATACAGATAAACGAATGATTGTACTCACGAATCAACCAAGTATTTGATAGCTTAACATAATTTTCTTGTCAAAGAAAATCTCACTTTTGTCTTTGTTTTGATAAGGAAGGATGCATCCTTGTTGAAGACAGTTTTGAGTGTTGATGTTGATTGTGTGGTTTGATTGGTAAATGGTCATTTTGTGGAGTATATCACAATGTTTGTTTGGTATCTACATGGATGAGTATGTACAATGTTTTGCCATGTTTTTGTGTGATTTTTGATGGTTTTTCGATGTTTTTTTTTTTTGGATTTTGTGGAATAGTTTTGAATGTTTTTGGATTTTGTGAGACATTTTTGAATGTTTCTGGATTTTGTGAGAAATTTTTGAATGTTTTTGGCAATGAATCATAAGTAATGTAGAATCCACTTCCATCATCTAGATTTTAAGGGTATTGCCCCCAAGTGTAGACATGACTATGAAAAAAAATGGGATGCAAGACGCATGAAGTACTATCTCTGATTACAGATCAAATAACAAGCCATGGTTTAGATGGATGGATGTGTGTATGTATGAATGTGATCGTAACGAGCCTGAAAGATACTGGAGCCATTGTCTTTACGAGTGGCGCCTGTTTGCCAGGTTTTCACCATTACACTTACCCAAGGTGCCACCGAAGTGGTTGTTCACCGTTTGGATGTATGATTTTTCTTTACTTTTTTGAATGTTTTTGTATTTCTTTAGGACATTTTTCTGAATGTTTTTGGTATTTTCCGGTATGCAGGGGAGCCTGATGCTCTGTACAGCTTATGTGTAAAACTGTTTGAGGTGCATGTTGTTGATTGGATCTGCGAGCGGTTCTCCTTCTGATGTAGCCAACTGATATGCCTCGGACCCAAATACAGCAGTGACAACATATGGGCCCAGCCAGTTTGATTCAAACTTGCCCTAATGTTCTCTGTTTGGTTGGTTGTAAGGATTCTCTCGTAGAACAAGATCACCTACCTCAAATGTACGAGATCTAACTCGGTGATTGTAGCTTCTACTCATGCGCTGCTGATAGGCTCTGAGATGGTTGTATGCAGCTTGTCGCTTCTCATCAAGTAGCTCCAAGTCCTGAAGACGGGATACTCTGTAGGCTTCATCATCGATGAGATTGTGCAAGGAAACCTGTAGTGATGGGATCTCAACTTCAATAGGTAAGATAGCTTCTACACCATAGACCAATGAATAAGGAGTTGCACCTGTAGGGGTTCGAATGCTAGTTCGATATGCCCATAGCACTGGATTTAGTTGAACATGCCAATCACGGCCAGCATCATTGACTATCTTCTTGAGGATTCTTAATATGTTTTTAGTGGATACTTCGGCCTGACCATTGCCTTGTGGGTAATAGGGAGTGGAAAAGCGGTGTTGGATATGAAATTTCTCACAAAGTTCACGGACATCCTGATTTTTGAAAGGAAGACCGTTATCTGTGATGATGGACATGGGCACACCATACCGGCAAGTGATGTAGTTGAGGATGAATGAGGCGATCTACTTGCCGGTGACTTGGGTAAGTGGAACAGCCTCGATCCACTTTGTGAAATATTCGGTGGCGGTAATAATGAATTTATGGCCATTGGATGAAGATGGATGGATTTTACCCACAAGGTCAAGGCCCCATTAACAAAAAGGCCATGGTGTTGTGATTGGTTGTAGTTCCTGGGCTGGTGCGTGTATCAGGTCGCCATGAACTTGACATTTCTTGCATTTTCTGACAAAGTAGTAGGAATATTTTTCCATAGATGGCCAATAGTATCCATTGCGCAGGAGTTTCTTGGCTAGTGATGGACCACTTGAGTGAGTCCCGCAAATTCCTTCATGGACTTCTTCCAAAGCCTTTGTTATCTCACCTTGTTCCAGACATCGAAGGAGAGTACCATCAAGACCGCGTCGGTATAGGGTTTCAGCAATAATGGTATATCGAGCAGTTTGGCGAACGAAGGTTTTACGTTGGTTATTTGATTGGTTGGGAGGAAGGGTGTGATCGTAGAGATAGGTGTAGAACTCACCATACCATGGGGATTCAGAATCGACAAGGTGAAATATCATTTCGGATTCGGGGATATCATAAGCGAGAATCCAAAGCTGTTCCACCAAGAACTCGTAGCGTGTTGAATTCTGTGGAAGATCTAGGAGAGATGCAATGGTAGCCATGTCATCAGTAGCTTGATTCTAATCTCTTGGTATCTGCTCAAAAGTGATAGTAGTAAATGATGTCTTTAGAGTGTCCACCATTTGCTTATATGGCATGAGTTTATCATCCTTGGTCTGATATTCATCTATTGCTTGTCGAATGACCAGTTGTGAGTCACCATATACTTGCAGTTCTTGTAATTTCCATTGTACGGCTAGCCTGAGTCCTGTGATCAAGGCCTCATATTCTGCTATGTTGTTTGTGCATGGGAATGTGAGCCTGTAAGACTTCAGGATGCTATCACCTTGAGGTGTGATAAACAGAATGCCTGCCCTCGAACCATGCCTAGTGTATGAACCATCAAAGTATAGTTTCCATGGTTGTACTTCTGTGATCATGAATATCTCTTCATCTGGAAAATTGGAAATGAGGGGATGATCGCCTATGAGTGGTGCATTGGCCAACTGATCTGCAATAACTTGACCTTTGATAGCTTTACAGTCCACATACTCGATGTCAAATTCACTTAGAATCATCACCCATTTGGCCAAGCGGCCTGTCAATGTTGCTTTGCTGAGTAAATACTTGAGTGGACCAATCTTTGCAATGAGTTGTACCTTGTGTGTTAACAGATAGTGCCTTAGTTTAGGGGCTACCAGGATTACTGCTAGGCAAGCTCGCTCAATAGGTGTGTAATTGAGTTCATAGCCCACCAATGTGCAAGAGATGTAGTAAACAACACACTCTTTTCCTTCTGCATTATGTTGTGCCAGTAGTACACCCAATGTCGTACTTGTTGCTGAGATATAGAGTAATAATGGTCTACTTGGATCTGGTGGGATCAATAATGGCGTATTCATGAGATAATATTTAAGCATCTGAAATGCTTGTTGGCATCTGGCATCCCACTGAAAGCAGATGTTCTTGTGTAGCAGGTGTGTGAATGGGTGACATTTATCGGTGAGTTGTGTGATGAATCTGCGGATAGATTGGAGTCATCCTTGTAGTGTCCTTAGCTAACTGATATTCTTTGGAGGTGGCATGTCCATGATTGCTTTTGCCTTTGCTGGATTGACCTCAATGCCTTTGCTTGAGACAATGTATCCTAGAAGTTTCCCAGAGGTTACTCCAAAGACACATTTCTTTGGGTTGAGTCAAACATGATATTGTTCCAGTCTATCAAAGATTCTCTCTAATATGTCCAAATGACCTTCTCTAGTGAGTGATTTTGCTAATAAGTCATCAACATAATCTTCCATTATGGTATGCATCATATCATGAAAGATAGTAGTCATTGCTCATTGATAGGTCACTCCTGTATTCTTTAGACCAAAAGGCATTACATTCCAAAAGTATGTGCCCCATGGACATGTGAAGATCATCTTATGTTGATCCTCTGGTACGATCTTTATCTGATTGTATCCTAAAAAGCCATCCATGAGTTAAAGCATGGCATGTCCTGCTGTTAGGTCTACTATGATGTCGATATTTGGTAGGGGGAAGTCATCCTTAGGACATGCCTTATTCAGATCTCTGAAGTCAGTACAAATGTGGATGCCCCCTTTTGGTTTGCTGACAGGCACAATGTTGGAGATCCATTCTGCATAATCAATTGGTCTAATGAATCCAACATCTAGGAGTTTCTTGAGTTCTATTTTGACTAGCACTGCAATTTGAGGATGCATTTTACAAAGCTTCTGCTTGACAGGTTTGTCTCCTTCTGCTACAGTGAGGTGATGCATGACTAAATCAGGATCAAGCCCAGGCATGTCTGCATATGACCATGTAAAGTTGATCTGACGCTTCTGGAAGAACTCTATAAATTTAGGCTATTCCCCTGGAGTGAGAAGAGATGCAAGATGTATGATATGAGGATTTTCAGGAGTACCCACAATGTATTCTTTGGTTTCCTCGATGAGAATTGTTGATCATTCCTGTTGTGTACTAGTAGGGAGGATGTCAAACCCTTCATCCTCAAGCGCCTCAGAGAGGTTTTCACCATTGGATACGCTCTTTCTTTTTACTTTTGTTGGATCAAATAGTGCCACAGTGTGGTTTTCACTGGAAGATCCATGTTTTATTGTTATATTTTTGTAGCTGAAAGGTTTGGCATCCACCCCGAAGTATGCTGCGCTATTAAGTTCAACGGAAAATCTAGCTTTGTGATCCTTGCTTGGTAGGTTATCCATTAATTCCAAAAAGTCTATGATAGCCTCATCGTTTTAGAAGAAGTCAAGACATGGGGGATTTGGTTGGTTCCATTCGATGAGTTCAGGATGGATAACAGGCATTACTTCATCGATTAGGTTAAGCATGTTAGATGTATCGGTGAGGGTTAAGACGTTATGGTGAAGGTCGTTAATGGTACTCTCCCTATCAGAATCAGGCATAGGATGAGACATAGGGTCTATGGAAGATGTTTCCAGTTCAGGAACCCATGTGGTCTTTATCTATGCTTCTCCATAAATAGGGATGTCTTTGCATGGTAGAGGTGGTGATGTGTCTTCCTCATCTGAAGTATTAAGCTATACCGAATCAAATTCCCATTCATGTGAGTTGATCTCTGAATCACTTTCCAGCATCTGATTGCTATACCATACTGGGATGTCTTTTGAGTTAAATACTGCAGGTGTGATTGGTTGATGTACCTTTGTAGTGATTGGTGCTCCAGCAAGGTCGAAGGGGACAAAAGAATATGGTACAGGGAGTATCGGCAATGTTGACTCAGTGGCTTCTGCTGGAACTGCTGGTGCCATAGATGTTGTTGCGGGTTCTGATACAGTTGTTGCTGCTAATGGTACTATTGATGGGATTACTGGCTTGCTTGGTGGGATGATTGGTATTGTAATTATGGTGTTGGGGTTTTGAGCCTCGGTGGGGCAATTGGGAGGGTGCTTGATGCTACTTTAATAATGAAAGGTGTCCTTTTTGCAGTAGGCTGACATAATGGTTTGTTGGGTTTTCCTTTGAATTTGAGTTTAGGAAGGATCTCTTTTTCAAAGCCTAGGCCTATATTACCTTTGGGTTTTAATTCTGGTAGTAGAGGTTCATGTCGTCCTTGTTTGCAACATCCCAAAGCACTCTGACCATCATACCCCATTCTTTGCATAATGAGGAGACCTTTGCCATACTGATCTGTAGGAAGTTTAATTGGTGGGATATCAGTGGTGATGGGATCTTTATAGATCCATTCCGCTAGGTCCTCATCTTGGGTTTCTTCCTCTTGACTCTTTCCAAGGATGAAAGGTGTCAAAGTGCATGCTGGTGTGATCAGTGGTTGATGGAGTAACTGCTGTGGTTTACCATGTGTTCTAGGAGAAGTGGGCATCTGTCCCACACAAAAGAGTTGACTCAAGTTGTATTCCCTGGGACCTTCCTCTACTATTTTCATCTTAAGCTTTTCTTGCTTGGGTATAGTGGTGTTTGACTAGCAAGAGAGGCTGCACTTATATATGATATGGAGGAAATGGCTTCTCTATTATTAGGAACAGTAATCTCTGGTTGATGGTTGATATTATGGCAATACGCAAAAGGATTTGCATCACCCAAGATTGTGATCTCTACACCGTTATGTGGGAACTTGATACATTGATGGTAGGTAGATGGAACGGCTTGCATGGCATGTATCCAAGGTCTTCCTAACAATAGATTGTATGGTAGAGGAAGGTCCGGAACTTGGCAGATGATGTGCTTTACCACAGGGCCCACTCGGATTGGTAATACCACAGCTCCTTTGGATGAACGCTCTGCATTGTCATAGGCTTTGATTGTGATCTTCTTACGAGGATCCACTGATTCTACCACATATCCCAATGCGGTGACCAATTGTAGTGTACAAATGTTCAGGCCTGCTCCATTATCTATCAAGACTCGCTTGATCCTATGCTGATTAATAAACCCTTCGATGTGGAGTGAGGCGTTATGAGATTGCTGGAAAGAAGAGTTGTCACTTTCGGAAAAAGTGAGACAAGGTGATGACTTTAGACTTCCAACCATGTCTTGAAATTGATCTGTATTTAGATTTGCAGGGACTGATGCCTCTTGGAGTGCTTGATCCAAGATTGTTTTATGAGATGGTGATAGGTGCAAAAGCTCTAAAATGGATATAAGCGCAGGCATTTTGTCTAATTGTTCCACAAGATTGTACTGCTTTGGGATGGAGGTGGTGCCTTGTGGAGCTGCCTTTATGGTAACTTTGCCACGACACGTAACAACATTGCAATTTGAGTTGGGATTTTTGAAGGTTATAGTTGCAACTTGTTCATTGGCATCATACAGATGAATTATAGTGTAATTATACGTAGCCTGTGTATAATCAGTGGTATCAATGCCTCACCTAGAAGTGGAAGGACCCCTTTGATCTTGTGATGGAAGTGGATTTTTGAACATCAGATGATCATTATTGGTTGTTTTTGGGTCATGCCCTTCAATTTCAATTTCTCCTCGGTCAATAAGATCCTGAATAAGATCTTTTAATCGGTGACAATTACTTGTCTTGTGTCCTCGCCCTTGGTGGAAATCACAGTGTTCAATATCTCTCCACCATGCAGGTTTGACCTGAGGTTCATAGTCTGATGTATTAGGGAGAGTGACCAAATTTTGAGAAATGAGTTGTCGCAATACTGTTTCAATGGGTTCCCCTAAGGGAGTGTATGTGCGTTTCTATTTTTGCTGACGAGGTCTAGGTTCATCGTGAGATGTGATGCGACCTTGATTAGAAGGAACATTTGTGTTGTTTTGAGGTGGAGGATTTTGTCCTACAAACCGAACCACAGGTTGTGCATTTTGGATAGTCCGGGCATCCACAACCCCATCGTTGACGATATTCTTGTTTTTATTCCAGAAGCTTGGTTTATCACTATTGAAGCACGAGCAAGGACCATCTTTTGGTTCATTAAAGATTTTGATGAGTCCTTTCTTAATGAGTGCCCGTTCACATTTTAAACCCTTGGTGATCATATCATTAAAAGAGTCTGTGTCTTTGACATCCAGGTGAAATTCCATTTCTTCATTTAAGTTGGAAATGAATATTTCCACTAGTTCTCGTTTAGGTAACTGAAGAGAACGTCTGCTAGACATTTGGTGCCATCATTGCAAGAATACTGAGAATAGTTCACCTAGTTTTTGTTTGGTGTTGCACTAATCAGCCATGGTGATGTCGCGTTCAATGTTATGAGAGTAATTAGCGAGGAATTTTTGGATAAGTTCCTCAAATGTTCTAATGCCACCTGGTAGTCAGGAAAACCATGATGTGGTTGTTCCTCCCAAGCTTTGGGGAAAAAGGCGCATTAGGTATGTGTCTTCATATGCTACTTCGAGACAAGCAGAATGAAATTCTCGGACATGATCGCGGGGATCCCCCTTTCCTCTATATTTTTCAAATTTGGGTGTTTCAAATCCTCATGGAAATGGTGGCATGTAAATATTCCTATCAAAAAGATAGGGACAGATGTCATTGAGTGAGAATTGGTTAGTCTTGACACCACTATGAAGCTGTTGGGCGAGATTCTTGACTTGTTGCCGCAACATCTCCATTTCATTTGGAGGAGGAGGTGGTGGGTTACCTCGAGGAATGTTATATCTGATGGGATCTCTACCTCTTTCCTCTTCATGGTGACTTTGTCTTTCTGATTCTTGTCTTAATTGGGCAAGATCAAAGTCAGAGGGGAGTTTTGCTCCTTCTTGAGCGAGTCTTAAGAAGTGAGCATCCGCATTGCTTCTGAGTATTTCATCAAAAAGTCTGTTAAAGAGAGGGTTATGCTGAGCCCTTTCTATTGTTGCAGGAGTGGGAGTACTTGGGTTTTCGTCATCTGCATTTCCTCCAAGTGCTTCTTGAAATTCATTGAGATTTTCCTCTTCTTCTTCTTCCCTTTCTCTTTCTCATTGCCTGGACTGTGATCGGGTTTGGGCCATTTTGTTTATAAGCTTTTTGTTGAAGTTGTGTGAAAATGATGATGATTTTTTGTTGAAATGAGAGATTGATGGTTGGTGAAATGTGTTGCACATGGATCTCTAACACCTTTAAGGTGGATGTAACAGAAATTCCTTCTTTGAATTGCATATTTGTTTGATAAGTTTTTATGTGATAAGGTGTAGAGAAATCTAAGATGTGTTATAGATTTAACTACCTAGTAATGAGAGGATTCACTCATGAACTAGTTTTAACCTGTGTAGATGTGTCTCTTAGGATGAGCTTATCCTAGATGTAGAAACAATCTAAAAAGTGATGTGATGTGTTTGATTTCAAGCAATATCTAAAAGAGAACTTGGGACAAGAACCTCTTAATGTTTTGAGAGTTGGGACGGATTGATGATGAAGTGATGATGTATGAGTGAGATGATGGATGAAAATGTTTTCAACTTAAATAAAAAATTTTTGTTACAAATGGGACAAACTCTATCTCTTCCCTTTCGGGTGTTGGTGGTATTTCTCAAGCTATGTTGTATGTGATACAGACGTTTGGGAAGAAGTTGGGATTAATCTTTCCTCCTTGGTTTTTGCGATAACTCAGAGCTCTATATTGCATAAAATCTCTGCGGTTCAATGATTTGGAATCAAATTCGTTTGTTTTTCCTTGAAGGTAGAGACGCATGTGATGCAGAAAGATTCTATGTGAGACAAAGATTTGTCTATTTATATAGAAGAATTTCCTCCTTTTGATCAAAGCCTTTGAGCTCAATGGTCTTCTTTTCAAGTTGATATTCTGATGATGCTTCTTCTTTCGCAAGATGTGAAGAATGGTCATAAAATTTGACTCTTTGTTGTTTGTACCTTGTTTTTGATGTTTTTGGTTGTTTTGATAGATGTTTGGTTGGATGAATACTTTGTTTTTGGGAAGTGATCTTCTGATTTTTCTTTGACAAGAAAACAAAGCAAGCACACAAACACAAGAATGTTGGCCCAAAGGCACAAATGAGTATGGGTCTAGATCAACCCAATCCTTGGACTTTTATATGACCCTTCCTTTAGATGTATTTTTAAGGTGTATTTCCAAAGCCTGAAGTCAGCTCAATTTGCACTTGGTCTTTAAAATGAGCACACTTCAAACACTTTTTATCCCTAAGGTCAAATGGCTAGTTGTGATAAATTTAGCCCACATCTTGATATTTCTTCGACTTTGGTACTACATACCTTATGAATCCTGCCTTGGCAGGTAAGGATGTGATATACTAAGTCTTGCACGAGCATAACAAATAGATGATCCCTATGATGGGGGACTCACCACTTTTATCAAGCCACAAGTGAATTTTCAAAAAGCTATGTTTCTACTCAAGGAAATATGTATGGTGAGTATCTTGGGAGCAAAACCATCTGTGCTCTTGCACTAAATTATATCGCAAATATTCTCAATCAATAGAATGGGTGGGCTACTATTTAAAGGTATTTAGTCATGTTTGATGTTTTTGGACATAAGTTCATTCTGCAGTGACTCACTTAAGAGCCTTGTAACTGGTGGTGGGGCCCATTTGTCCTTTCGGCCAGTTACACTGTAGGAACAGCTATACCCAAGGCTACAGCTTTTGCTCTCACCTGATTTCTATAGCGGCTCAAAGGATTTACCGTGTGAGGTCATTCCCAAGAGTGATGTGTCTCTTGGTAGGCCTCTCTTAAAAAGATAAAAATTTGAGTGTTACTAACACTTTTCTCTTGCACCTAGGACCACGAGAGCCAAGGGAGAGGATAGTGTGTGTTAGAAGTAGGACCACTCGACCAACTCTTTTGCACAAGTGTGCTAAACACAAAATTCACTTGTTCCTTTTAAGTTGTCATCACAATGATTTTCTATCTATTTGGAGATGTTGCTCCAACAATCATGGTGTTCTTTTTAATTTTCAAAGGCAATTGTTTGAGTAAACTAGAATTTGAAAATCCTGGTTAACTTAATGAGAAACACGTTTGCATGAAGTAAAATTGCTATACAAATGAGACAAGTTGATTGTGAATTTTATTTGCACCAAAAATGGAAGTGTGGATTGTGAGTTTTAGCTTGATGCAAGAAATAAAATTTGCCTTGTTGATTTTAAGCACCAAAAGAATTTGTTCCTAACTTTGCAAAAAAATAAATTTGCGTGTTTGTTTTTGTGATTCTTTTTAACTTTGAACAAATGTGATTCTTTTTAGAGCTCTAAACGAAAGATGTGGTTCTTTTTAAAACTCCAAATGAAAGTGTAGTTGATTTTAACCCAAAAGGAAAATGAATTTATTTTATCCTAACTTGAAAGACAAAGTTAGCAATATGAACAAATTTATTTCCTAAGCTAAAATTGCTAAAAATAATGCTATTGTAGGGGTTAGTTAAAACCTGCACAAAAGATAATTAGTTAGAAAAATCCGCATGTTTTGGTGAGCTTCTACAAGCCTAAAATTTTTGGTTTTCGGTTACAAGGAATTTTCTTACAACTCTCTCTTACAATAGCTCTACTCTGTGTGAAAACAAAAGTACTATTTAACACGAAAGAGCAACAATATAGACAATGGCGCTAAAGTATCAATTTGCGAAGGTGCTAAATTGAGAACAAAAATGCAAGAGAATGACCTGTGTGTCAATTAAAACATTCAAAAGTTAGTAGTCTTCAAAATGATTGCTCTTTGATTCACGTCGGGTTCACCAAATGATGCTTTGCAAAAAGGTTTAGAAAATCTATTTGATGGCAACACACACAAGAGCCCAAGAAACAAACGTTAGTGTTAGCAACAAAAGATTATCCTAAACAGGCATATCAAGAGAGATATTAAGCATGAAATAGAAAGCATATAAACATAGAATAAAATAGCTAATCAAGATGCTCATAGTTGCTCCTCCCTTGTTCCTCTCCTCTCCAAGTCCCAAATGAGTGTAGCTCTCAGCTTTTAGCACTAGCCATGGATGCCATATGGAGATTCAAGATGGTTGAATATGATAAGCAAATGCTATGCAAGTGTAGATAGTGATGCTATGAGAAAGCTCTATGCTAATGCCAATATAACAACAATACTCTAATGCTTTCTTTTTTTGCTTGAGGAGAAGGGTTCTATTTATAGAAGAAATGGGGAAATGAAGGGTTAAGATTGAGTAATCTTAACAAGGGTTAGGATTGAAAGATATTCAATCCATGTGAGACTTTCAACCCAATCCCATGTTGACAAGTGTCACCATGAGGAGGCTTGAGAGGAGAGATAAGGAGCATTAAATGCTTGAGGGGACATAATGGTTACCCTAGTCAAAGAAATAAATGCTTTGAAGAGACACATGAGTTACATGAGGGTTAAGTTAGGGGTCAAAGTCCTTAACCATGGGTGCAAGTGGAATTAACCATTAATGGTCATGTAAGAGCCATAAGTGGTTTGGAAGACTTTAGAGGTTAATCTGTTGAACACACAAAGCATTAATTGTTTTTCAAAGACTTTGGAGTCTCTGAGAAGTGACTCCAATTTTATTAGGAATGCGACAATATTTAGGGGATGGATTATGTTAATTAGGAAGGGTTTAGTACAATCTAGAAGGGGTTTAGGCATGCAAGTGGATTTGGTAGGAAAATGCAAGTGGGAGGAATTTTGGTATTTTCAATTAAAATAAAATCATTTATTTCAATTAAATGGTGTAATTTGCATTTGGATAGATATTCAAATAAATATTAATTTATTTAAATGAGAAAAACGAAGATAAAGCATTAAAATGCTTGAAGACTTTGAGGGAAACCATTAAAGGCTTGAAGACTTTAAGGAAAACCATTAAAGTCTTAAGAAGACTTTAAGGGAAGCCATTAAAGGCTTAAGAAGACTATACAAAGAAGCCATCAAGTTTCAAGACTTTAAAGCCATTAAGTTTGAAGACTTTAAGGGAAACCATTAAAGGTTTGAGAAGACTCTAGAAGGAAGCCATTAAGTTTGAAGACTTTAAAGCCATCAAGTTTGAAGACTTTAAGGGAAACCATTAAAGGTTTCAAGTGGGTGAGGATAAATAGGATTTTAAATAAATAATTTATTTAAAATAGTTGTGCAACTTGCTTTTGTAGGAAAATACAAGTGGGTGGAGGATAAAGGTGATTTAAATAAATAATTTATTTAAAATAATTGTGCAACTTGCATTTGTAGGAAAATGCAAGTGGGTAGAGGATAAAGGTGATTTAAATAAATCTTAATTTATTTAAATGTGAGAGGTGGGATTTTGGGGGATTTAAATAAATATTAATTTATTTAAATGTGAGAGAATATTTAATTAAATAAATATGATTTATTTATTTAATTAATGGTTTGAATTAGTTAAGTGAATTAAATCAAATAAATTGAATCATTTATTTAATTAATAGGAGAAGAGGGTTAAGATGAATTAATTAAATATATTAATTTAATTAATTATTGATTGATGGTTAAATAATCAAATAAATACTAAATATTCATTTTAATTAAGTGGATAGATTTATGTGACTACAAACAGTAATAAAAATCTATCTGCAACTTCACATCTAAAATGCTAAAGCAGATTCCTATTTGTTTAATACAATCTAGACATAGAACTAATCTTGTCTATCTATTGGGCATCTATACTTTGTTATTCTAACAGGTCTTCAAGCTTCAGTGCTCGGTGATCACTATGTAGCATCCCTGTGCATACACTTGCCTGCATTCATTGTTTATCAATAGTTTCCTATTTATAAACAATCTTCTAACCACTTAATCTCATTGATCACATTTCCCACAATCAATCATAGCCATCAGATCGTCAATCTTATCTAGATTCAATGTATTCTTTGATCTGAAAATGTTTTACCCCACCTTGGAACTTGCATTGTCACCTTGGAACTTGTGTTAGGGTATTGCGGTTCAATCTGAGCTATAGATCTTCATGCCGACTTTCCATTGCCTTAGATTCATTAACAAACTTCTTCCACAGCTTACCAATCATTGATCCACTCTAGCTCATCAGCTTCTTTCATTAAATATCACATGTAAACATTTAATGTATTTTGTTATAGCTCGGTTGTAATTCGATAAATACTAAACTTCACTCGGTAGACATTCTGTCTTCATTAATCGATAGCGATAACCTTAGGGTTTACCGATTAAGTTCCTTATGGTTTACCGACTAGGTTCTTTGCTCGGTAACATAGTATAGTATTAACCTTTACATTTTACAACATATGTATGATGTTAAAACAATCTAAAACATCATGATCTCATCATTGTCTGACTCGGTAGTAGTTGCCCATTGAATACCTTATTCATCCCTTTATTCATCATATTCTTTCCTGTGTCTTTTACCGACTTCTTTATAATCTTCATATCATACTTCTCAAGATATGGCAACATCATATTGAATTAGAAAATCAATTTCTTGACATCAATGACAAAATAATAATATCAAGATAGTAAAATATCTTTAATCAGTTATGTCCATAATCATCAACAACCTTCTCAATATCCTTATTGAAATGTCAACAATCTTTCATTATCTGTTATACTGTAATATTGCCAACAATCTCTCCCTTTGGCATTGATGGAAAAAACCAATTGATTTGACCTTTAAAAGATTCGGATTGCTGTGATTCTAAAATGCTGAAATGCTCTCCCCCATACATTAGACTTCTCCTCTGTTTTCTATCTTTATTTCAATCTGTAGTCTTCTCTCAGTCTTCTCCCATACATTAGTCTTCTCCCCCTTGGTAGGTCTTCTCCCCCTTTGACAACAATGCCAAAAAGAAAAGAACTAAAACATAATTTCTTTCTGTAAGAAGTTATTTCCTACTGTTGTATATCAACTGAGTCTCGGTCAGAGCATGTCTTCAATTCATATTCCCTATATAATTCTCTATATTATTCCAGTATTAATTCTAGTACATTTTTAGAAAACCTTCTAAAGTGTATAACTCCAGCATCAACTCCCAAAAGATATTCAATAGAGTCATCAGATTGATGCTTTCACCGAACTCGGTCAGTGAGTAGAAGATAGGGGTAGGACCCCTAACTTACTTATGAGATATTCAAAAGTGTCCTTTGGTAGTGGCTTGGTGAAGATATCTGTTATTTTCTCGTTTGTGCTAACATATTCCAACACCACTTTCTTCTCTTGAGCTTCTTCTCTAAGATAATGATATTTGATAGAGATGTGCTTTGTCTTAGAGTGCATAATAGGATTCTTTGAAATATTTATGGCACTAGTGTTATCACAGAATATAGTTACAGGCTCGGTAACTTTCTCATTTATACCTCCAATAGTTGTTTGATCCATGCAATGTTGGTACAATTCAGTGCTGCAACAACATATTCAGCTCCTACTGTTGACTAAGAAACACATCCTTGTTTCTTGCTAAGCCAACTCACTAGTCTTTCTCCTAAAAAGAAAGCTCCTCCACTTGTGCTTTTCCTGTCATCAATGTTGCCTGCCCAATCAGCATCAATATAAACTTTTAAATCAAAATCATTTCCTTTCTGATATACTAAGCCATAATCTTCTGTACCTTTCAAGTATCTAAAAATTGTTTTGATTGCCGTCATGTGTGTTTCCTTAGGATCTGTAGAAAATCTTGCAACAATACCTACTGCATGTTCTATATCTGGCCTGCTGTGAACAACATATTGCAACTTTCCAATCATAGATCAGTAAAGTGTCTCATCAATAGATGCAGATTCATCATTCTTTGATAGTTTACAGTTGGTAGTCATAGGAGTACTTACTGGTTTTGAATCCTCCATTCCAAATTTCTTCAAGATTTCCTTTATGTACTTGGATTGGGTAATGAAAATCTCATCTTTCATTTGTAGTATTTGTAGACCTATAAAATATTTTATCTCACTGATTAATGACATCTCGAATTCTTTACTCATTTCATTTCAAAAGTTCTTGCATAGAGTGTCATTTCCACTAAAGATAATAGCATCAACAAATATGGCTGAGATCAGTATTCCATTTTCATCATTCTTCATGTACATATTGCTATTTTCACTTGTTCTTATAAAACCAATTTTGATCAAATATGAGTGCAATCTCTCATACCATGCTCTAGGTGCTTGTTTCCGACCATATAAAGCTTTGTTCAATTTACATACCTGATCATTATTTTCTCCTTCAACAAATCCTTCAGGTTGTTCAATGAAAACTTCTTCTAATATACCATTCAGAAATGCAGATTTGACATCCATTTGATATACCTTGAAATTATTGTAAGCAACATATGCCAACAATGTTCTTACTCCTTCAAGTCTTGCCACAGGTGCAAAAGTCTCACCATAATCAATTCCTTCTTCTTGGGCATAACCTTTGCAAACTAGTCTTGCTTTTTTTTGAATGACCTCACCTTTTTCATTTCGCTTGTTTCTGAAGATCCACTTTGTACCGATTACATTTTTGTCCTTTGGTCTTGGGACTAGTGTCCATGTGTCATTCTTCTTGATTTGATCAATCTCTTCTGTCATAGCATTTATCCAATCTTCACTGTTAAATGCCTCTCTCACTATTCTCGGTTCAAATTCTGGTATCAAACATGTGTTCTATCTCAATTTGTTCCTTGTCATCACTGGATCAACCTTATCTCCTACAATCTGACTTGGTGCATGATGTCTTTTGACATACTTGGCTAATACAGGCTCAGTAGACTTTGTATGATCTTCTTCATCACTCGGTAACTAGATATTTCCTTCATTTTCTTCAATAGTTATCTCGGTAGGACTTCTCGATTTGCACATAGACAAATCCTTCATAATCTTTTGGTTCTTTGGAGTTTCCTTCATTATTTCTTTCTGCAAATTCATCAATTTTCACATTTGCACTTTCTACTATTTTGTTAGATGATTTGATCAGACATTTAAATGCTTTGCTTCTAGAAGAATAACCTAGAAACATTCCTTATTCACTTTTCTAACCAAACTTACCATTTCTATCATCTTTATGAACATAGCATTTACTTCCAAAGATTTTAAAATAACTAACATTAGGTTTCTTATCATACCATATCTCATAAGGTGTCTTCAAAGTACCTTTCTTCAATTGAACTCAGTTCAAGGTGTAAATAGTTGTGCTTATTGCTTCTCTCCAAAATGTTTGTGGAACCTTCTTCTCAATCATTAGTGTTCTGGCACAATCCACAATAGATCTGTTCCTTCTCTCAGCTATCCCATTCTACTGTGGAGTTCTTAGTGCAGAGACTTGTCTTTTTATACCATGATCATTGCAAAATAGATTGAACTCATCAGATGTAAACTCTCCTCCTCTATTTGATCTGAGACATTTTAGTTGTCTTCCTGTTTCATTTTCAACTCTGGCCTTGTACCATTTAAACATTTGAAAAACTTCTAATTTTTCTTTTAAAAACATTACTGACATCATCCTTGAGTAATCATCCACAAATAATATGAAATATTTATCACCACAATAACTCTGAACTTTCATAGGACCACAAAGATTAGTGTGCACAAGATCTAAAATTCCCTTAGAAGTGTAGGACTTACTTGTAAAGCTTGATCTTGTCATCTTACCCATCTGGCATCCTCGGCACATAGCATTCTCAAGTTTTTCAAGACTCATTAGACCTCGTATTCGGTGCTTCTTACTTATTTTGATCAGATTATCAAAATTAACATGACAAAACCTTTTATGCCATAACCAAGTATCATCTATCTTTGCATCCAAACACTTATTCTGAGTTGAGTCAAGGTGAAATGTGTTACCTTTTTTTTGTGTCCTGGTAGGAGCTAACTTTCCATTCTTGTCATGAACTTTGACAATTCCTTTTTCAAACTCTATTCGGTAACCTATGTTGTTTAGCTATGCTACACTCAACAAATTGTATTTCAAACCTTCAACCCAATAAACATCATTACATTTAGCATTGTCAAGAAGTGTTATGGATCCTTTACCTCTTACCGAACATGGTGCATCATTACCAAATCTAACATAGCCTCCATCATAATCTTCTAACATAACAAACTTGTGTTTATCTCCTGTCACATGATGTGAGCATCCACTATCTATAATCCAAGAATCATTAGTGTTTATGTGAGATATTAGAGCTTTTTCTTCATACCTTTCTTCATCTGATCCATCCTTGATAGCCACATAAACAACTTCCTCTATATCAGTCTCATCTGATTTATCATCATTAGATTCCTCATCAGCTATTAAGCATGTCTTTCTATCTCTTCTTCTGAAGTCTCGGTGTCCTCTATAATGGTTATCTTTTTGTCTGTCATCTCGGTAATCTCTCTTTTCAGTAAAATCTTTGTTAGGATAGTTAGAAGCCATATGTCCAATCTTATCACAATTGAAACATTTCAAAGGTAGTTTTCTTTTATACTTACCTTTGCCTCTTGGTAACCTTTTGGCCAATAGTGCTTCAAACTTTTCTTGCTTTCTGATTTCTTCATACAGTTTGTGTACTTCTTCCATGTTCTTTCAAAATCTTTCACTTGCTCCACTGTGATCTCCTTCAAAGTACTTATATTTTCTTTCATTGTAATCGTTAGATTCATTAAGATGAAAAGAACTAAATGCGGATTCAACTTTATTTATCGAAGATCCACTGTTATCAAAATTACTTAACTCAAATGCATGTAGCTTACCAATAGTAGCATCCAAAGAAAATGGCATATTGGGTATAGACCTCAATTCATTGATTACAGAGACTCAGATTGCATAGGCAGGTAGAAGGGTTCTTAACAACTTACTTGTTACATCCTTTTCTTCAATAGTTCCTCCTGCTCCTTTGATTTGATTTACAATCTCCTTTAGTCTTGTACTGTACTAAGTTATGTTCTCACCTTCATTCATCCTCATAGATTCAAGTTATCCTCTTAGACTATCCACTTTTTCTCTTTGAACATGTTCATCTGCTCCATATACTGATATGAGCTTAGTCCACATTGCCTTTGCATTAGTACATCCTTATAGATCATTAAACTCTGAATCGGTCAATGCAGATGTTATTTCAATCATTGCTTGAATATGTTCTTACTTTGCCTTTATCTCTTCCATTGTCAATGGATAGGTGCTCAGTGTGATGAAATCATTCTCCAGATAATAGACAGCATATTCTCCAACTCCTGTAGATCTGGCTTCATCCTTTTCTGCCATGTAGAGAAATTTGACTTGTTCAGCTTTGGTGCATCCCTCTTATACATCTTTGGATCTTTAACTCGAGTGCCTTTAAACTTTCCTTTTGGAGTGCAATGCTCTGATACCAAATGATAGTTCTGATACTTAATGTAAGTACAGATCCAATAGCCAACAAGATGAGAGAGGGGGTGAATCATACAAACTTAATCATCCATAAAAACATCAGATTCAACCTCGATAACATATATATCAGTCATATAACTAAAAACTATCAAACATGCAAACTCAAAAGCATATGAACAATATAAACCTCATAATACCAGATTTAACATGGAAACCCAAATAGGGAAAAACCACTGTAGGATTTTGGACCCACTAAGAAATATACTCTTCTAGAGTATGCTTGGTTAAAAGAAAATCCTGTTAAAGATTACAAACACATTGCTAGATGTGACCCGGTTAAGGGATTTCCCTTAGATCTATTAGGATCTTCACTTAGTTAGAAGTGACCTTATCAAAGGATTTCAAACACTCAATCAGAATGTCACCTTGATAGAGGATTTACATATAAGACTATTAAGTCTACTCGGTTAAGAGATTTTCTGTCACTTTCTCAAAATAATAGTAATAAAAATCTATCTGCAACTTCACATCTAAAACGCTAAAGTAGATTCCTATTTGTTCAATACAATCTAGACATAGAACTAATCTTGTCTATCTGTTGGGCATCTATACTCTGTTATTCTAATAGGTCTTCAAGCTTCAGTGCTTGATGATCACTATGTAGCATCCTTGTGCATACACTTTCCTGCATTCATTGTTTATCAATAGTTTCCTATTTATAAAAAATCTTCTAACTGCTTAATCTCATTGATCATATTTCCCATGATCAATCATAGCCATCAGATCTTCAATCTTGTCGAGGTTCAATGTATTTTTTGATTTGAAAATGTTTTACCCCACCTTGGAACTTGCATTGTCACCTTGGAACTTGTGTTAGGGTATTGTGGTTCAATCTGAGCTGTAGATCTTCATGCTGACTTTCCATTTCCTTAGATTCATTAACAAACTTCTTCCATGGCTTACCAATCATTGATCCACTCTAGCTCATCAGCTTCTTTCATTAAATATCACATGTAAACATTTAATGCATTCTATTATAGCTCGGTTGTAACTTAGTAAATACTAAACTCACTCAGTAGACATTCTGCCTTCATTAACTGATAGCGATAACCTTAGGGTTTATCGACTAGGTTCCTTAGGATTTACCGACTAGGTTCCTTAGGATTTATCGACTAGGTTCTTTGCTCGGTAACATAGTATAGTATTAACCTTTACATTTGACAACATATGTATGATGTTAAAACAATCTAAAACATCATGATCTCATCATTGTCTGACTCGGTAGTAGTTGCCCATTGAATACCTTATTCATCCCTTTATTCATCATATTCTTTCCTGTGTCTTTTACCGACTTCTTTATAATCTTCATATCATACTTCTCAAGATATGGCAACATCATACTAAATTAGAAAATCAATTTCTTGACATCAATGACAAAATAATAATATCAAGATAGTAAAACATCTTTAATCAGTTATGTCCATAATCATTAACAACCTTCTCAATATCCTTATTGAAATGTCAACAATCTTTCATTGTCTGTTATACTGTAATATTGCCAACATAACTTGGGACAATATCCGTAAGTGGGGATTCTTGGGGCCTTCTATTTGTGCTTTGTATGGTAATGGGGAGGAAGATTCCTCACAGCTATTCTTCAGATGCCCCTTCTCTATGCTTATTTAGCATTATTGGTGGGGGGTGTGGAAGCACCCTTGTGTCCACGCAGACTCTCTAGTTGAGTTCTGAAGTAGCTTGGGTAGACCTCCTATCGTGTCCTCCTTCCTCCAGATTGTATTGTATATTGGGCCCACCTTCATTCTATGGTAGATCTGGCTCAAGAGGAACATGAGGATCTTTCATGAGGTCAGATTGTTTATTCGGAAAATTTGGAATAGGATCATTGCTATGATCTGAGAGACAGTGGAAGCTAAATGTGAGGTGAATTTTCCCTTGAGTAGAGATGAGGCAGATAGTGTGAGTAGGTTTGGCCTATAGGAGTTGTCTCCTACCTTAGCCTATGTCAGGAGAGGTAGACGGGCTACGAAGAAGGTACAAAGGGTGGGAAGGTGGATACCCCCTCAACATGGGATTATCATGATTAACATTGATGGCTCATCTAGGGGTAACCCAAGCCCTACTGGAGTTGGTGGTGCTAGTAGGAATAGTAGAGGGGACGTAGTTTTCCTCTTTTCAGTGCATAAATGGAGGCAGTCTAATAATTTATGGAGGGATTTGCAATTCTCTATACCCTAGAGTGGACTTGGGAGCTGGGATGAAGGAAGGTGATTTGTGAATCAGATTCACAAATTGTTGTTAACTTGTTGAATGAGCAGAAGGTGAATGGGATCCAATGGCAGTTGGCAGGGATTGTTCAACAGATTCTCCATATTAGTTCTTTAATGGAGCAGGTGTCTTTCATCCACATCCGTTGAGAATGGAATAGAGCAGCTGATTGTTTGGCCAAATGGGCCTCAAAAAATGGTAGTGATTGAAAAGTTGAAGGTTGGGAACATCTCTCTCAGGATTACTCTCAGGACTTGCAGAAGATTTTTATAGAGGACATGGATGGTTATGAAGCTGGATGAAGTGGGGCTGGTTTGATGGTTCTTTTCTGGGGCCTTGGGGTTCTGGCTCTCTTTGTAATTTTTTATGATTGAGTTTCAATAAAGTTTTTACCCCTTTTATTCAAAAATATATATTATATAATATATTATTATATTATACAATATAATGTTATTTTAAAATAATTAAGTATAAAAATTAGATATCGGATTTTCTGAGACAATATATTTTGATTGTGACAGCTTGTGAGTTACTTTTAACCCATGGGCTGCATGATTTTATAGAATTTCGATATTTGATTGCATCCGATATTCGGTTTTTTGCCCAAAAATTGCTAAAAAATAGTTTGAAAGGTAAGATTTTTATTGTTTTCAATCATTTTCATTCAATTTTTGTATTTTTTTAATGTTTATTTGTTTTTTATTGAAAATACATTTTTTTCATGAAAATTAGGTTTTTTTAAGTCAAAAACAAAATTGTTAACTAAATTCAATTTTTTTCATTCAATTAGGTTAAAAATGGGGGATAACAATGAAAAAATTGATCAAGCACAACTACAACAACCAAACCCTCCTTTGCCAAACCCCCCCCTCAATTCAGGATTTGATTGTGCAAAATTTGAATGAATTGAGGTGGATTGCAGATGTATATCATAGGATCCCTCATCTAAACCCAATGTTTGATCCTCTTACGTTGATCATAAAGATTATGGAAACCATGACTGAGGAGCACAATGCCACCCTTTTGTGGTGAGATTCTATAAGGGAACAATATGCGGATGGCTTACTGTATAAGGAGATCAAGGATCTCAAGATATCAAAAGCCGATATCACCTCATTGTTTGTGAATCCCCACACTGGTCAACTCGTAGACCCCAAAAATTAAAATTGTCTATTAAATGGTGCACAAATGATGGTACTGTGAAATTTTTTTGGGATCATTGGTGGATGGTTTTTGACAAACCACCCAACAACAATCTTGATGTCCCCTTCTACTTCATAAAAAAATTGTATGTTGAGTTTGGTTTAGGCAAACATGTGAACTACTTTGACATCCACCCTTTCTAGGGTGTGGGTTTAGGTATGCCCTAAAATAGACCTAGGGCAGTCAAAGTAGTCCAAGGACCATATGTCACCTCTCCTCCTATTGATCCCCCACCTCTAGTGCAGCATCCATTGACCATTTGTGAGGTGGCTTCACGAAACATATTGGCTATTCACTCTTTGAGTATCCTTTTGGTTTCTTAGGCTGGGTCAGTAGCTTAGCCTACTTTTGATGGTAGTGGTGCATCCGGTGGCGCTGAAACATCATCCTCAACTCCACACATATGTGTGCCCCATAGTTGTGTCATGTGTGGGCTTGTATGCTTGGGTCTAGTTGGACAACCTGTTGATCCTCTTGCAGATAGTGTAGATTATGAGGTGCATGAGATGCATGATGCACCATATGTTATGACGCAAACTGGAGGATACCTTGGGGAGTCCTTGCATGCTAGAGGCAAGGAGGCACCATCATCATACATTGATGATGTAGTGCTAAGATTTGTATTTTCATAGTTCATGCTATATTTTAAATGAATATTTATAATCTAGATAATATTAAGTACTAATTTTTATTTACATGGTCTATTTAATAGTTGATGACCAAGGAGGAGTTGAGACAGATTCAGGAGGGCACCTTGTCAGCCATTTCATTTGGCCTTGATAGCTTGATGGTACATATATTATTGCACCTAGTTGTTTGTATTTTATTTTACATACATTCTCATCATTTATATTGGTATTAATTAGATTATGTAGTAACTTGCATGTATATCTTATTTTACTCTTGTAGGGCACAAGCAGCACGAGTGCGGGGTAGTGTGATTTAGGATTTGGTAGTGTAGTTGGAGACAAGGGAAAGGTAATTGAATACAAATATGATTGAATGAATAGTTTAAATAACTTATAGTGATTATACACTTCTAGACATAGATTGATAGTTTCATATACTTATTGTGTATATGTACAGAGAAACCCTAGCTTCACATCTTTGATGACTACACCCAGTATACCTGAAGATGAAGAAGAAGAAGAGATGCCTTGAGTAGATGTGTGTTTATTTTATTTTGTGATTAGCGGATATAATTTTTTATTATCAGTGTTAATTATATGCTAACTTGTATCAATGTCATGTTTCTGAACATATGTAGGTTGTGTATGAAAATATTGAAAACATACCTCCTCTACCAAAGACATATATCAAGAGTTCTGCAAAGCTGAAGAGAAAATGTGGAGATGAGGTAAACATGAATAGTTCAATTATAGTTCATTTTTATGTTAACTTTTCGAATGTGAATTATATAATATAACTAATATTAATCATGGTTTGTTTTTCTTCTGCAGGATCCTTCAGAGCCAAGTAGTGCGGCGAAGAGGATCGATTTTGATGATCCATCAGCAACTTAAGATATTATAGAGAGTTTTGGGATGCTTACATGTCTAGTTGGCATGTATATTTTGTATATGGACATACAGTCATGTACATTTTGTTTGAGTTGGCGTTTATGTTCGGGGTCATACCTTACCAGCATCGTCCCTTGAGCGCCCTAAGTGCTAAAAATTGTCAAACTTTGATAGGCCCTAACTCATAATCCATGGCACCTAAAAATGATCCGTTTGAACCTACGGGGCCATGAGAGGGGTCCCTACAAAAGCCTATCTTGGTTTTTCAATTTTCCCTACGGTTTTATTAGGGCAGCAATTTTTTTGGTTGGCAAAAAAATCGTTAGTCTCATTCAATCGAATGTTGTCATGTGGCCAATTTCTCATTCTGCCTGTCACGATGATGAACCGTTAGCTCTGAAATGTCCAGTTAGGAATTATTACCCTATGCATGGTCCTATTTTCCCCCCCACTCGATCAAACGCTTGGGGTCATACCCTACCAATGTCGTCCCTTTAGAGCCCTAAGTGCTAAAAAATTATCAAAATTTGATGGGCCCTAACTCGGAATCCATGGCACCTATGAATGATTAGTTTGAACCTATGGGGCCATGAGAGGAGTCCCTACAAAAGCCTATCTCGGTTTCTCAAGTTTCCATATAGTTTTATTAGGGCAGGAATTTTTCAGTTGGAAAAAAAATCGTCAGTCTCATTCAATCGAATGTTGTCATGTGGCCAATTTCTCATTTTTCTCATTGCGATGATGAACCATTGGCTCTAACATGTCCAGTTAGGAATTATTACCCTATGCATGCTCCTATTCCCCCCCCCCAACTCGGTCGAATGCTCAGGGTCATACCCTACCGACGTCATCCCTTGAGCGCCCTAAGTGCTAAAAATTGTAAAAATTTGACGAGCCCTAACTCAGAATCCATGGCACCTATGAACAATTGGTTTGAACCTATGGGGCCATGAGAGGGGTACCTATAAAAGCCTATCTTAATTTTTCATGTTTCCCTATGGTTTTATTAGGGCAGCAATTTTTCGGTTGGCAAAAAAATCATCAGTCTCATTCAATCAAATGTTGTCGCGTGGTAAATTTCTTGTTCTGCTCGTCGTGATGATGAACCATCAGCTCTAACATGTCTAGTTAGGAATTATTACCCTATGCATGGTCCTATTTTTCCCCCCCACTAGGTTGAATGCTCGGGGTCATACCCTACCAGCGTCATCCCTTGAGCGGCCTAAGTGCTAAAAATTGTCAAAATTTGACAGGCCCTAACTTAGAATCCATGCCACCTACGAATGATCATTTTGAACCTATGAGGCTATGAGAGGTGTCCCTACAAAATCCTATCTTGGTTTTTCAGGTTTCCCTATGGTTTTATTAGGGAAGCAATTTTCGGTTGGCAAAAAAATGTCAGTCTCATTCAATTGAATATTATCGTGTGGCCAATTTCTCATTCTGCTTGTCATGATGATGAACCGTCAATTCTGACATGTCTAGTTAGATATCATTACCCTATGCATGCTCCTATTTTTCCCCCCACTTGGTCAAATGCTCAGGGTCATACCCTACCGGCATCGTCCCTTGAGTGCCCTAAGTGCTAAAAATTGTCAAACATTGATGGGCCCTAACTCAGAATCTGTGGCACCTATGAACAATCTATTTGAACCTATGGGGCAATGAGAGGGGTCCCTACAAAATCCTATCTTGGTTTTTCAATTTTCCCTACGGTTTTATTAGGGCAGCAATTTTTCGGTTGGAAAAGAAAACATCAGTCTCATTTAATCGAATGTTGTTGCGTGGCCAATTTCTCATTTTTCTTTTCATGTTGACAAACCATTGGATCTAACATTTCTAGTTAGGAATTATTACCCTATGCATGCTCTTATTTCCTCCCCCCCACTCGGTCGAACACTAGGGGTCATACCCTACTGGCGTCATCCCTTGAGCACCCTAAGTGCTAAAAATTATCAAACTTTGATGAGCCCTAACTTGGAATCCATGGCACCTGTGAATGATTGGTTTGAACCTATGGGGCCATGAGAGGGGTCCCTATTAAATCTTATCTCAGTTTTTCAAGTTTGCCTACGGTTTTATTAGGGCAGCAATTTTTTGGTTGCCAAAAAAATCATCAGTCTCATTCAATCGAATGTTGTTGCATGGCCAATTTCTCATTCTGCTCATCTTGATGATGAACTGTCAGTTTTGACATGTCTAGTTAGGCATTATTACCCTATGCATGCTCCTATTTTTCCCCCCCACTTAGTTGAACGCTCGAGGTCATACCCTACCGGCGTCGTCCCTTGAGCGCCCTAACTACTAAAAATTGTCAAACTTTGACGGGCCCTAACTTAGAATTTGTGGCACCTGCAAATGATTAGTTTGAACCTACAAGGCCATGAGAGGGGTCCCTACAAAATCCTATCTCAGTTTTTCAAGTTTCCTTGCAGTTTTATTAGGGCAGCAATTTTTCAGTTGGCAAAAAAAATGTTTGTCTCATTCAATCGAATGTTGTCGCATGGCCAATTTCTGATCCTGCTCATCGCGATGATGAACCATCAGCTCTGACATGTCTAGTTAGGCATTATTACCCCTTGCATGGTCCTATTTTTTCCCTCATACTCAGTTGAACACTCGGGGTCATACCCTACCAACATCGTCCCTTGAGCGGCTTAAGTGCTAAAAATTGTCAAACTTTGATGGACCCTAACTTGGAATCTGTGGCACCTGTGAATGATCTGTTTGAACCTACGAGGCCATGAGAGGGGTCCCTACAAAAGCCTATCTTAGAATTTATGGCCCTAACTTGTTCAATGAAAAATATAGATAAACAAGCATTACATTGTAGACACATAATGATCATCAATATTTCCATGTATTGTATACACATAATTACCATTACACTTGCATGTAACATTCATTAAGGGACTTGTAAACGTGATTTTTTTTTCATTATCAATACAACTACACCAATGTACTCATGTACAGATACATTGTATATCATCAATATAACTAAACCAGTTTGCTCATGGACATTTTATATGATCATAACAAAGTTACATCAATTCACATTCATATACAAATACAACATCCCACTTCATCTGCATTAGACATCCTCATGTCCTAAGAGAAAAGCTTACGTACAACAATGCCTACATATAAATGAAGACCAAAATAAGTAACCTTTTTATGCGGAATGAATGTGCTACAAGAAACAAATTATAACACTTAATAGAAATTAGTTTGTCAAATTATAAATAGATGATTTGAAAGATTTTTAAGACATGTATAGCTACAAAACTTACATGTTTCTCTAAAAAGTATACAAGCATAACTTTAATGAAAGACGCATGTTGATTAAAGCCCTTCTCATTGCATTTCTCTGCATGGTTGAAGACGATGGTAGATATGGTCATTTCTAAATAGAAATACATTCACTTGACTTAATGTTTATGCACAAAATTTAATCTCATTAATGCACAAAGGAATATGTACCATCACCAAGAGAGGGTCTTGTCAATGGCGAATGATCTAGCATGAACCTGTATTTTTAAGAATTGTTAGTCTACACATAAAATTCATGGATGAACATAAAGGCTTTCTGATAATCACTTCAACTGAAATGCATGATAATAAATGAAAACGTGGGATTATATACCATAAAAATACGTCCCTTCGAATTATATCAACAGAGCCTATTACATTGATGCAAAAAACATAATGTGATACTATTGTATATCATCAAAAAAGACCTGCATGAGCATAAAGGTTTTGTGATAATTATATCATCAAAAATTGTTAAATAGTGTTCTCTAATAACAAAAATTGCAAAGTGACTCAAATGCATGATAATAAGTCATGTTGCAAAAATATGTCCCTTCCAATTATATTGAGTGTACTTGCTATGTGCATACAAAAACCGTGTTGCCAAAAAAAGCGTTCATCAACAGACCTGCATTTTGAACACATCCTTAATATACATGTAAGAAACTTAAACATTAAGGTTTAATGATCATTGTTTGAAATGAAATACATGATACAAAAAAAAATGCACCATTAAAAACCTAATACTCAAGTATGCCTAAAGGGTCATCTCTTTGCTTAAGAGTATCTAGTATTGCTTCATGATCAATAGTAGTTACTGTCCATATCTCTTTGGTCTTCGGTTTTTCTTGATGCTTCAACAACTTGAAATTTGTAGCTATAATAAGGTGTGAATACATAATAATGGTTTTGTGTCTCTCATAGTCTTAAATGCAGGTATGCCATTCTTTCTAATCATGTATGTTTGCAAACAAGTTCCCACAACAACAACTGAACCTATAGGATATGTGAACCTGTCATCATCTATCACTAGTTGTGTTAGATTTTTTTCCCCCTATACACATCATGCCAACCAATATTTTGATCTGTCTTCATTCCCTTGTGGTGCAACAACTACAAAAACATGTCCTGGCTGTACAAGAGCTGATAGATGGTCATACTCAAGTGAACATTCCATGTCATCATTTCACAAGGATATTTTTTGGGATAAAGGAGTTAGATATTGGGGAACCCACTTATCAACCCACTCACTTGACTCGCACTGATCCCAATCACACCGAACACAACTCTGACAAAAAAAAGCCAACACTCATGTCCAAATGGTCCATGTACTTGCATCTAAGCTGGGAAATGAATGAATCTTTGAAGAATCTTTAATTGTTTGACAATCCAATCTATCTCCCACTATTCCCTCCTCAACCAACCAAAAGAATTTGGTCACTATTGAATCAAGAGTACCTCCATGTGATAATGCTAAACTACACCAATCAACAATAGAATGTACATCAGAGAAATTTGCACCTAAAATCCCCAATTGCTCCTTAACTAGATCTCTCTTCAAACATGATCCCCCTTCCCATGCCCTACCTCAAAAAAAGACCAAATATGAGGTATACACCTCTCTACATGCATTATACTCAACCAATAAGATATACAGGCATTCTTGAATTGACTCGTACAATTATCTAACCATATGATATGTCGATCAATTGCAATATCTTTCTCATGCAATAACTCAAGAAAAATCTTGAAAGAATGTTGCACATACTCAGAGGAGTGTGATCTATCATCACTCATACAAAAATGATACTCCTTGATTATCTTCTTGTCCTCTTTTGTACTATCAGGAGCATGTCTATATATAATGTAAATAAAAATAGCAATCTAGATTGAATTATAGTAGTGAGACTATAAATCATTTTGTGGTTGCAATGTGTAGTTGTCTACAAAATCAATCACCGATACAATAGTACCAATTGGGAAAGAGTTCTTACACATCCTAAACTATTGATCCAACCACTGAGACCTATGGGTGTTCCTTGCATACTTGTAGAAAATATTTTCCTTAAAATCCAAAATAAAATCAGCAATACTCACTTCTCTAGAGAATAATTCACATCTAGAACCTTTACCTCCATTGTTCAAAGTATATTTCACTATCTCATATCTTTTTTTCTCAACATAATTATTTTCAAACTTGTGTTCAATAACCTCATGAAAATATGAAACAAACTTTGACAACCCACCACATTTTGAGCACTTCTCATTCAAACAATCATTTCTATAGAAATAACAACCATCATCTCTAGGGCATAAAAATAGATCTTGCAAGTCTCTTGATGATCTCAGAAATAGCATTGCACCACACTCCTGCAGCATCTCATTAGTATGCATCATAGAACGAATATGACATAAAATTTCATGGTACATTGAAAACTCCATATGGTACTTGCAACAAGTATTGTGAATCTTAAGAGGAACACAATAAAATGGTTTCAAAGATTCAAAGGCCCTTTGTGATATTTGCAAAGTTGGATGTACTTCACAAAAAAATTTGTACAACATTGTTTGGCTTGATTCCAAGAAATTTTTGGGATGCAGTGTGTGGTCTCAGTTGCCAATTCTTAATTTCAAAATGTCCTTTACATTGGGTGACACTCTAGAATTAGAGTGCCAAAATTGTTGAATCTCCTCCTTCACATTGTCAGTCAACTTTCTATCAACACATGGAAGCCTCCCACCAAAATCCCATGTATCTTGTTGAAGTGGATCGTCAAGTCTTTGTCTTTGTGCAAGTTCTCTATCCAAAGTTTTACAGTTTATGTTAAAATCAACACAAGTTTGTCTCATTTGATGAGCCTTCCTCAATTGATGGCTTACTAAGGAGGTTTTAATCACTCTTCGAGTGGCTCTCTTATCTCTTTCTTTGGTATTCTTTCCAATAGAATTGAGAGTGTCAAATAGATTTTTGGCAATAATAGAATTTCTCTCCATCTTCTTGTTCATACGAATCTTCAATTTGTTTAGAAATGGTCTCATCTTTATCATCTTTAGAAATTGAACAAAGAGTTGGCATTGCTCAGTAAATGTCTTATTGCTTAAATTTTGGTCAAAAAGTTGTGTAGCCCACAACCGAATAGTTCTTGTTGACCTCTTGCCTTCAAGATTCACAATAATGTTCTCATCGATTTCAAATAACCATTTTAGGGTTCTTGAAGATCTTGGATTTGGAATTTTTCTTTCATCCATGAGAGGGTCTTCATTTCTAAAGTAATTAGGTGTTACATATGGTTCACTTGGTTGAGCAATTCCACCTTCAATGTCCAAGTTTTCCACATTTTCACCTCCTATGTCAAAATTTTCCACATGTTGAGCATTTTCATTATCACTTTCAAGATTTTCAACATTTTCAAAATTTTCTTTTTTCATTTTCAATAACTTGTGACATATTTTCAAATTCAATTTCCTCTTCACTTGAAGTAACATTAGCAATATTTAAAATACCTTGTCTTCTCCTCCTATGACCTTCTCTATCTCTTTCTCTATACACTTCAATTTGGTCATTTGAATGTTTTCTTTTGTGTTTGGACTTTCGATGACTACTACTCCCCATTTACCTCTACAAAGATGCTCTTAAATGATTGACAATTTAAGATTTCACTTTAAGAGTCTCCAAAAAGCACAAATTTGTCTCAACCTATCTAAAAACCCATGATCGTCAATAGAAAATAGAATACACTAAATGTGGGCCATTGGAATCCACAAAATGGCCCACAAGGCTCTTTTTTATTTACAAAAATCGGATATCCAATTTTAATGTATAAATTTGTGGTCCCAAAATTTTTTCTCATTGCCGCTTTTTTTTGTATTGTTGCCACATTAATGGCAATGACAGAAATTGGATATCCGATAAAATCTGATATCCGATTTTATTACTCATATTTTAGAGAGAGAGATAGAGAGAGAGAGGAGAGGGAGAGAGAGATTAGGGTAGAGAGAGAGAGGAGGAGAGGGAGAGAGAGAGAGAGAGATTGGGGGGAGAGAGAGATTAGGGTAGAGAGAGAGAGAGGAGGAGAGGGAGAGGGAGAGATTAGGGGAGAGAGAGAGAGATTAGGGGAGAGGGACAGAGAGAGAGAGAGATGGATCATATTGTGTCATTATGGGTCATGAGGGGTCCTATGGTGTCCTATGACCCCTTAGGACACCATATGACCCCTTAAGACACTATATTGGGTTGTTATGGGTCCTATGGTGTCATAAGGGGTCATACTGTGTCCTATGACCCCTTACGACACCATAGGACCCCTTAGGACACCATATGGTGTCGTTAGGGGTCATATTGTGTCGTAAGGGGTCATATGTTGTCCCATCACCCCTTAGGACATAGTATGACCCATAACAACACAATTTCGTGTCTTAAGGGGTCATATGGTGTCCCATGACCCCTTATGACCCCTTAGGACACCATATGACCCCTAATGACACCACATGGTGTCATAAGGGGTTATATGGTGTCTATAGGGGTCATATGATGTCCTAGGACACCATATGACCCCTTAAGACACCAAATTGTGTTGTTATGGGTCATATGGTGTCCTAAGGGGTCATAGGACACAATATGACCCCTTAGGACACTATAGGACCCAAATAAACCCAATATAGTGTCATAAGGGGTCATATTGTGTCATAAGGGGTCATATGATGTCTTAAAGGGGTCATATGACACAATATGACCCATAACAACCCAATATGGTGTCTTAAGGGGTCATATGGTGTCCTAAGAGGTTATAGGACACCATATTACCCATATGGAGATGATAGGATCCCTTATGACACCATATGGTATTGTTATAGGTCATATGGTGTCCTAAACGGTCATATGTTGTCCAATGACCCCTTGGGACACAATATGACCCATAATGACACAATTTCATGTCTTAAGGGGTCATATGGTGTCCCATGACCCCTTACGACATAATATGACCCCTAAAGACACCATATGGTGTCATAAGGGGTCATATGGTGTCCATAGAGGTCATATGGTGTCCTAGGATACCATATGACCCCTTAAAACACCAAATTGTGTCATTATGGGTCATATGGTGTCCTAAGGGGTTATAGGACACAATATGACCCCTCAGGACACCATAAGACCCAAAGCAACCCAATATGATCTTATAAGGGGTCATATGACCCATTATGACCCCTTAGGACACCATATGCCCCCTTAAGACACCATATTGGGTCGCTATGGGTCGTATGGTGTCCTAAGGGGTCATATTGTGTCCTATGAACCCTTAGGACACCATAGGACCCCTTAGGACACAATTTGGTGTCGTAAGGGGTTGTAGGACACAATATGACCCCTTAGGACACCATAGGACCCCTTATGACACCATATTCAGTTGTTAGGGGTCCTATGGTGTCCTAAGGGGTCATATTGTGTCTTACCCCTAAGACACCATAAGACCCCTTAGGACACAATTGGGTGTCTTAACAGGTCATATGCTTTCCTAGGACACCATATGACCCCTATGGACACCATATGATGCCTAATGACACCATATGGTGTCATAAGGGGTTGTATGTCATCCTTAGGGGTCATATGGTGTCCCATGAACCCTTATGACCCCTTAGGACACCATACGACTTGTTATGACACCATATGACAAAATATGACCCCTTATGAAACCATATTGGGTTTCTTTGGGTCCTATGGTGTCCTAAGGGGTCATATTGTGTCCTATGACCCCTTAGGACACCATACAACCCATAATGACACAATTTGGTGACTTAAGGGGTCATATGGTATCCTAAGACACCATATGACCCCTATGGACATGATATGACACCATATGGTGTCGTTAGGGGTCATTTGGTGTCCTAAGGGGTCATAAGGGGTCATGGGACACCATATGACCTCTTAGGATACCAAATTGTGTCGTTATGGGTCATATTGTGTCCTAAGGGGTGATGGGACAATATATGACCCCTTACGACACCATATGACCCCTAGTGACACCATATGGTGTCATAAGGAGTCCTATGGTGTCCATAGGGGTCATACGGTGTCCTACGACCCCTTGGGACACCATATGACCCCTTAAGACACCAAATTGTGTCAATATTGGGCACATTGTGTCCTAATTGGTCAAATTATGTCCTAATGGGTCATATTGTATTATATGACCCTTTCAAGATATCATATGACCCCTTAGGACACAATATGACCCCTTATGACACCATATTATGTTCTACAACCCCTTAGGATACTATATGACCCATAACAACACATTTTGGTGTCTTAAGGGGTTATATATTGTCCTAGGATAGCATATGACCCCTAATGACACCATATGGTGTCATAAGGGGTCATATGTCATCCTTAGGGGTCATATGGTGTCCCATGAACCCTTATGACCCCTTAGGACACAATACAACCAATTATGACATCATTTGACACAATATGACCACTTATGACACCATATTGGGTTGCTTTGGGTCCTATGGTGTCCTAAGGGGTCATATTGTGTCCTATAACCCCTTGGGACACCATATGATCTATAATGACACAATTTGGTGTCTTAAGGGGTTGTATGGTGTCCTAGGACACCATACGACCCCTTATGACACCATATGATGTCGTTAGGGGTCATATGGTGCCCTAAGCAGTCATAAGGGGTCATGGGACACCATATGACCCCTTAAGACACCAAATTGTGTTGTTATGGGTCATATTGTATCCTAATGGGTAATGGGACATCATATGACCCCTTAGGACACCATATGACCCCTAACAACACCATATGATGTCAAAAGGGGTCCTATGGTGTCCATAGCAATTATATGGTTTCCTACGACCCCTTAGGACACCATATGACCCCTTAAGACACCATATTGGGTCGTTATGGGTCCTATGGTGTCCTAAGGGGTCATATTGTGTCCTACAACCCCTTAGGACACCATTAGACCCCTTAGGACAAAATTTGGTGTCCTAAGGGGTCCTATGGTGTCCTAAGGGGTCGTAGGAAACAATATGACGCCTTAGGACACCATAGGACCCCTTATGACACCATATTGGGTTGTTAGGGGTCCTATGGTGTCCTAAGGGGTCATATTGTGTCCTACGACCCCTTAGGATACCATAGGACCCCTTATGATACCATATTGGGTTGTTAGGGGTCCTATGGTGTCCTAAGGGGTCATATTGTGTCCTACGACCCCTTAGGACACCATAGGACCCCTTATGACACCATATTGGGTTGTTAGGGGTCATATGGTGTCCTAAGGGGTCATATTGTGTCCTATGACCCCTTAGGACACCATACAACCCCTTAGAACACCATATTATGTCCTAAGGGGTTGTATGGTGTCCTAAGGGGTCATAGGACACAATATGACCCCTTAAGACACCATAGGAACCCTTATGACACCATATTGGGTCGTTATGGGTCCTATGGTGTCCTAAGGGGTCATATTGTTTCCTACGACCCTTTGGGAGACAATATGACCCCTTAGGACACCATAGTACCCCTTATGACACCATATGGTGTCGTTAGGGGTCATATGGTTTCCATAAGGGTCATAAGGGGTCATGGGACACCATATGACCCCTTAAGGCACCAAATTATGTCAATATGGGTCATATTGTGTCGTAATGGGTCATATTGTGTCATATGACCCCTTTAAGACATCATATGACCCCTTAGGGCACAATATGATCCCTTACGACACCATATTGGGTCACTTTGGGTCATACGGTTTCCTAAGGGGTCATATTGTGTCCTATGACCCCTTAGGACACCATAATAATGACATAATTTGGTGTCTTAAGGGGTCATATGGGACACCATATGACCTCTATGGACACCAGATGACCCCTAACGACACCATATGGTTTCATAAGGGGTCACATATTGTACTTAGGTGTCATATGGTGTCCCATGAATGCTTATGACCCCTTAGGATTCCATACAACTTGTTATGACACCATATTGGGTTGTTATGGGTCTTATGGTGTCCTGAGGGGTCATATTATGTCCTATGACCCCTAAGGACACCATATGACCCCTAACAACACAATTTGGTGTCATAAAGGGTCCTATCATGTCCATAGGAGTCATATGGTGTCCTACGACCCCTTAGGACACCATATGACCCCTTAAGACACCATATTGGGTCGTTATGGGTCCTATGGTGTCCTAAGGGGTCAGATTATGTCCTACGACCCCTTAGGATGCCATATGACCCCTTAGGACACCATATGACCCCTAACAACACCTATGGTGTCCATAGGTTTCATATGGTGTCCTACAACCCCTTAGGACACCATATGATCCCTTAAGACACTATATTGGGCTGTTATGGGTCTTATGGTGTCCTAAGGAGTCATATTGTGTCCTACGACCCCTTAGGACACCATATGACCCCTTAAGACACCAAATTGTGTCGTTATGAGTCATATTGTGTCCTAATGGGTCATATTGTGTCATATAGCCCCTTTAAGACATCATATGACCCCTTAGGACACAATATGACCTCTTATGACACCATATTGGGTATCTATGGGTCCTATGGTGTCCTAAGGGGTCATATTGTGTACTATGACCCATAATGACACAATTTGGTGTATTAATCTCTCTCTCTCTCCCCCTCTCCCCTAATCTCTCTCTCTCTCTCTCTCTCTCCCCTAATTTCTCTCTCTCTCTCTCTCTCTCTCTCTCTCTCTCTCTCTCCCCCAACTCCCCTCTCTACCTCTCCCTCTCCCTAATATCATATAATAATTTATTTATAAATTAATATATTAAAATATTAAATATTAATATATTAATAAACATTAAATTAATTATGTGCAAATTTATTTAGTGAATTTACTTATTAAAATCGGATATCTGATTTGTGTTGTAAAATTTTCAAATTTCAAATTTCTTCTCAAGAATGCTTTGGGATTTGGCTTGGAAGTGACAAGCCTGGAAAGTCAACTGAAAAAATGTGTTTTTCAGTATTCCTTGATTTTCCAAACTTTACATTGGTGGCTGACGACTTTTTTTGTAGCCAAAATTGATAAAATGAAAAGGGTTTTCTAAGGACATTCTTAGCTTTCCAAAAATATAAGGCTTGTCTTATTTCTACTTTAATAAGTAATTATTATTTATTTTCTAATTGAATTCTGACAATAGTCCTGATTGATAGACTGATTGAAAAACACTCATAACTTTCAAACGGTATAACATTTTTTGAATCCAAAACATGCATCACATCCTATGCTTCATCTACTATAGGGAAAAAATTAAAAAAATAAAAATTCATAAGGGTTTGACCAAGTTAAGGTGGTCAGATGTAGGAGTTTCTGAATTTCTGCAAAAGTTGTAGTAAAAAATTCATAAATAATTATTTACTTTATAAAAAAATATGTGTCACATCCGGACATGATTCTTATACCTATATTATAAATATTGTAAAAAAATATTATGATTTGATTGTGATTAGGGTGGTCAGACATACGTCTACTTATTATCTTTTTCCTAAAATTTTAGTACCACTGCATTGAAATTTGAAATTTTCATCAAATAGGATTTTTTTTCTTCCAAAAAACAACTAGTAACTTAGAAACTACATTCAATTTTATATAGATTCTCTTCTTACATATTTTAAAAATAATGTTCACAACTTATTCAAATTTTCATGCAAAGTTGCATAACTCTGATTTTCTGAAATTTCATTGCCAATTAAGGGCCTGTTTTGGCACACCATGATCCTGTACATACCCAGGAGATTATTCATCTAACTAAGGAATAATCCTTAGGGGTAAGGAAACTAATTCAAGATCATGCATTTTACCCTCAGATGGTGGTAAGAAGTCATAATTCTTCTTTACCAACACATATGTTGAGTATTCAGTTAACTGCTGAAGCATTTATTGTGGTTGTAAGTTAACTTTTTGGTTATAAAGCACTGAAATTTCTCATTTCAACTTACCAAGCATTCAAGTATTCAAAGAGTGCAAAAGTAGAGAATCAACATTTAGGAAGCGAAGCAACAAATATTTTTCAGGGCATCCAAGGTTTTCACTTAAAAGGTATTTATTTTACGACATGGCTTCTTCATCTTCCATTCCTGAATTCATCGCAAACCCTACTATTGTGAAAAATATCAAGTGTCTAGACTAGTCTTTAAGATAATCCTTAAGATAGCTAAGTTGTATGACTCCATTGGTGCATTTTCAAAAATCCCAAAGGGAGTTGCATTTGCTGAAGACCCTAGGGCATACATTCACTATAACATTGAAGATTTAGTGTCTGAGGATTTAAAGAACATGTTCATGAATGTTATCATAGACAAACAAGGTGTAGTCAAACTAGAACACAAGATTGTAGAAGATTTAGGGTTTGTTGACATCCTTCACATGCCTAAATTTTCAGATGAGATGGTTTGTTATGTTCTTAGTAGAGTTCATGGTGAATTTTTATGGCTAGACTTAGTTTACAAAATCACTAAGGAAGTAATTAGCGTTGTTACAAATTTACCTTCTACCGGCACTAGGCTTGAGAAGAAAAAGAAACTTCCAAACAAAGAGGTTACAAAATTAACTGGTAACACATTTGGTAATAGATCACTTAGGGTTAACGACATAACTGATAACAATGTCAAATATGCAAGTATGGTTATTGGGTATAAGGTTGCACATACTAATAGACTGAATTCTGTTTCTAGTCTATGCATTCATAGTGCTTATGAGATGATAAAGAACATTTCTCAAATTGACATTTGTGAGTGGTTGAAAGATGAACTGATAGAAAATTTGGACAAAATCAAAGGTGACAAGAAGAGAACTTTCAAATTTCAAAATGTGATTGTATGCTTCACTGTATGCTTAACACTATATTTCTCAAAGGAGATTCTCGGTATAGGCCACAAGGACTTTGCCTATGACATTTCTATTGGAAAACAGATAAAGGAGGCAATTAATTGCATAGGCTCGGATGATGACAAGTAGGTAAAAGAATACTTCAAGGAATTTCAAGCTAAAATGAGACAAAGAGAAAGAATCCCTCAAAGCATTGTTGACAAATATGACAAATAGATATGTTAGACCTAGAACTGTCTGAACAACTGAGATGGGTTATGAAGTAGATTCACACATCTTGGAATCTTATGCCAAAATACTCCTAGATGCTCCACCAAAACCAACTGAAAAGATCTTTGGAAATGCTTATACTATTGAAAAAGATGTTGAAATTCTAAAGCAAAGGAAGAAAAGAGACAAAATATTGAAAGATGCTTCGAATTTTGTTGAGGATGTTACAAAGGGTTGATGAAACTTGATCTGATGAGTGGTGTTGCTGCAAAGGAAAGAAAATTAGAACAATAATCAGTGGCACATCTTTCTCCTATGGCTACCTCATCCAACTCTGATAGTGATAAGGCTACTGAATTCAAAAGGGTGGACGGGAAGAAAATAAAACCCTCACCAACACCTACTCCACTGAAGAAATCAAGGATTCTAAGAAAGAAACAACAAGTTGTGAGAGAGCCCAGTGGTCCCAAGAAGAAAGTTACACAAAAGAAAGTGGATCAAAAGGAACTTGATACACTTTCACCAGAAGATCTTATCAATGAAATAATTCAGGATGAAAATCTTGGAAATGTTAGTAAGTTCTATCATTCTTTCAAGGATCCTGATAAGAGACTGAAGGTTGAGGCACTGTAAGCGGTTCATCTAGTTAAATCTAAACAAGAAATTGATTATTTGATATCTGAAGGTAACAAAACTATTTTTTCAAGTGGTCATCAGCAAGTTAGCCTCATGGCCGGTAGAATAAAAGAGATAGTAGATGAAACAATGGATAAGTGGGATATATTCCTTGTTGAGAAAGAGAAAAGAGAAAAAATAGAAAGACAAAAGGTTGACAAATCCACTAAGGTATATCAGAAAGAAGATAAGGGTAAGAGTAAGGTTGGTAGTGTTCTTGATTTCACCATAAAAGATAACTTACCTCCATTGGCACAGGACACCCCACTGGTAGTAGCAGAGGCACTGACAGAAATGCAAAATTAGCCTAAAGAGAAGTTAGAGGAAGTGAAATCATATGATATTGATCTCGAGTCAAACATTATACTCACAATGAATGTTGACACTCAAGACATCAATATTGTAATGGATAAGGAAATTGCTGAGGAGAAGAAATTTGAATCTACAAATGTTAAAAATGTCGACTCACTGGTCAAGACTGTTGACACTCAGCTGAATATTGACATACTAGCAGAACAAGAATAGATAGAATTTGAACCGGAAGAGAATAAGAGTGAGAGTAAGGAAGAGAAAGTGAATAAGGAAGTGGTTAAGGTGGATGAACAGGTATCTAGAGAAGATAAGAAAATTATTGCAGAACCTAGCACTTCTCCCAGTACCTCTACTGTGGATTTCAGAATGACAACTATCACTGATGTAATTTTGGATTAAATAAAGAAGATAACTAAATGCAATGCCTTACCATTTAAGGCTATTGATGAATCTCTACCGATTTTGTAGATGATTGCACAAATGTGCAAGGTAGATCACATTGTTGGCTCAATAGGTAAATTGGACACGTTGTCCAAATTCATTTCTTCTAACATTCAAATAGTAGATAAAATAAATGAGGAAACCACTAAGGAAAGAGTTAATAAGGAAAAGGAAGTTTTCTTTGACAAAACAATAAAGGATTGTACAAAACAGATTGATCCATTGCTACCGACATTGAATTCCACCATTTTGGAATACAAGGAATTTTACCAGGAAGCCTGCAAACCTCATCATTAAGAGATTGATGACATTGCAGATAACATGATTGGTTCTTTAGAACTAATATCGGTTTTGGATCAGGAAATGGCTATTCATGAAGAGAAAATTGAAAATTTGGAAAGAGAGAAGGCAAGATTGAAGATGAAAACCAGAGAGTTAAAGAATAAATTTGGTCCAAGATTGGACAATCTACTAACACACTGGAATGAGCTATCCAAGGAAACTATTCAAGGAGAAAGATCACCGGAGAAACAAATGCGTTATCTCACTGGGATGATCGGGTGGATAGAGACAATAATTTTTGACAGTGCAAAATTCTTGGAGGGTCTTAACTTGGTTTTGGTAGATATTTTTCAGATTGTACATAAGAGACTACAGGTATCTAGGTAAATTTTTGAATTTTTGATACTTTTGACATCCTTTGTCATTGTTGTCAAAGGGGGAGTGGAATAATGAGAAAAATATACAAAGTGAGGCATGGTGACAAGTGAACAGAAGGAGATCATTTGCTCAGGGGGAGCACTTTCAGTTTTAGATTTCGGTTTTGATTTTTCTCATGAGTGTTGTCATCAATGCCAAAGGAGGAGATTGTTGGAATTATACACTCAGATGAGAATGGTAGATGTTGTATTGATGGCAAAAAAGTGGCAACAAGGTTCATCATGGAAACAAAGTTCAAAGGTTAAACATGGTTCGCAGGTTATACCAGCAACAAACTGTTAGGATTTCCAAAGATATTGAGAGGGGGGGGGTGAATTATTAACTAACCGGTGATATAAATTTACTGACTTAAAACATGAAAAGCATATCAAGACTGTGTACTGGTAAACTAAAGTTAATGCAGCAATCAAGAATAATGACCACAACATAAGAAGCACACCATAACACAATATTTTAACAAGGAAACCCAATGTGAGAAAAACCTCTATGGGATTTGCGACCCACAATATTTGCTTATTGGCCAATAAGTGAATATTAATGAAGAGGGGAAAATAGATTAGAAGGTCAAATGATCAAAAACATAATGAAATAAACATGCAAAATGCTAAAATATCATGAAAAGACCATTTCACCTTGCTATTTTACCTTCTCCTTCGAATTGAGCTTGATGAAGTGAAGGCGCCCCTTGATAATGCTCCACTTGATGTGCTCCTTTGATTGCTGGAAGTGGATGGATCTCCAATGATGTGCACAACATGAAATGGATTTCAAGAGGATGATAAGGATGAAAATGATGAAGCTACTAAGATGATTTCCTAGGCTCAAAAGGGCAGCATAAGCTTACTGGATTTCAAGATGTCTCTTGAATGAAGGGATGGAGCCCTTTATTTATAGGAAGAGGAGAGAAAAACGGATGGCTAGGATGGATCTGAGATGAAGGGCTAAGATTTACTTGTGAGCTCACACAAGTTCCAAGAGAGGGTGTGGAGACCAAGAAATATGCCTTAAAGGCATTTCATATCTCCACACTCCACAAGGTGCATTGGAGGAATTAAAATTTTTCCAAAAAAGGATATCATGGGGATTGGAGGAATTAAAAAAAGAATTAAAAATTCCTTGGGTGAGGGGATGCTTGGAGGAATGTGAGATTTCAAAAATCTTACATTCACCTAGGAAAAGAGTATTTAAAAGCAAGGAGTTGACTTTGTGGCTAATCATGACGATTAGCCATTAACGATTCATTAGGAGGGGTATTGGAGGAAATGTTACGTGGGATTAGGATTAGACTAGGAGAGAGAATGAGTGGAGGGAATAAAAAATTAGAAGAATAATGTTAAGTGAGTTTAGGGAGTTTCTAGAAGAATTTATTAAGTTAATGATGAATTAAGAAGATGATTTGTAGGAATCATGTAGGTTAACTAATTAATTGAAATTAATTAGCTAAGAGGAAGATTTGTGAGGATTGATTTTTTAGAAGAATAAAGAAAGGGATTGATTTATTAAATAAATCAATCACATGCTATAGTGACAATATTAATTATATTTAATTAATATTGAGGAGAATTTGAATTAACATAATTAATTAATTAATTATGTGAGGCATTAAAAATAATTAAAAAGTGTCTACATTTTGCTCCTCTTTGAAGCGAGGTGGGATGACGCATTGATTCAAGAAATAATCTTGTTTTGATGTTGATATTGGTTTGATAGGATGCCTCATCTCTTTATTGATCTTTGGAGTTTTGTGAGATTGATTTCTCGATAGATTTGATTCGATTCGATGGATAAGATCTGGATTGAATCTGGTTTCAGGAAGAATTCATCCAATATAAGACAAACATAATCAAAGCGTCTAGTTTCAGGAAGGATTCATCTTGTATAAGACATGATAGATCACAATGTTTGGTTTCAAGAAGGATTCATCCTGCATAAGACATGATCGATCACAATGTCTAGTTTCAGGAAGGATTCATCCTATATAAGACAAACATGATCAAAGTGTCTAGTTTCAGGAAGGATTCATCCTATATAAGACATGATCGATCACAATGTTTGGTTTTAGGAAGGATTCATCCTGTATAAGACATGATCGATCACAACGTCTGGTTTTAGGAAGGATTCATCCTGTATAAGACATGATCAGAGCATCTGGTTTTAGGAAGGATTCATCTTGTATAAGACATGATCGATCACAACATATGGTTTTAGGAAGGATTCATCCTATATAAGACATGATCGATCACAACGTCTGGTTTCAAGAAGGATTCATCCTGTATAAGACATGATCAGAGCGTCTAGTTTCAAGAAGGATACATCCTATATAAGACATGAATAAGAATCTGAATTGATTATGTGAGGAAAAATAGAGGAAGAAAAATTAGGGTGGAAGGGATAAATGAGGATGATAATATGAAGTAGTTGTGAGGTATTTGGAAAGAAGAATAAGAGATGCGAGACTATGGAGGAAAATGGGGCCAATTGAGAACTCCATGGGATTATTGAGTTTAGGATTTGATGGAATGATGGTGAGATTTTGTGCACAACAAATGTGGAGAGCCAACCTAGTTTGATGTTGCCCTGAGTGACTTGCACCACTGATTATAGAAATAAGGATGCCATGAGAAACCCAGGGCATGGACTGACTCTGTAGACAAACGGGAATTTCTTGCACACAACAATACAAGTGTTAAGAAACACTAATACAAAATTCTGGGTTTGTGCAAGGAAACCCTCAAACACACCGATACCTCTTATACACGAGAAGGTAAGTGTTGGTAAACACTAGTACCAGGTTGCCAGTTTATGCAATAAGAATCCAAAACATTCCATACTATGAAATGTGCCCCACTGTGTGCCTATCATAACGTACCTGGATATGAAAGAATCCAGGCAGTTGTAAATAGTGGCAGTCGTAGGGCAAAGATGCAAGTCTATATGAAAAGATCTAACAAAATCTAACAAGTCTCTTCATTGTGACCAAATGATACCTCTTGCCAAGAGTAGAACTAGGATGGACTTGGGATTGTTTCTCAAGACTTCTTGAAGCTTACATAGAGGCATAAAAGCTCAGTTTCAATGGGACATTCCCTGTTCATGACTCAGGTGCAGACTCATCATCATACACATGTTTTATTGGGAGGTGGAAAAGAAGGAATGTTGCACATGGGTGGGCTAGATGGTGGATGAATTGTAGTATTGACATGATAGAGAGTGGATCCGGTTATTTATCTTGGCGCCTGCACAGAGGTTTTCACCAAGGTACTTGTCCATAGTGCCACCAAGTGGTTTTCACTAATGAACGAATTGTTTTTCTTTCTTTTTCTAATTTTTAATAAAAAAAGAAATTTTGTGTGTGTCATAAGGCGCCTATTTGCCAAGTTTTCACCAAAGTGACGATTTTTTTAGGATCTTTTTCTGATTTTTAAAAAAAATTTTTTTCTTGATTTTTTTTGATAGTTTAAGACTTTCTAGGGACTAAGCATAAAATTTTTTGAGGTGCATGATATTCATTGGATCATCCAAAGGATCGCCTTTAGGAGTAGCCAACTGATAAGCTTTTGATCCATATTTTGCTGTGATTACATATGGTCTAAGCCAATTAGGCATGAACTTGCCTTTCTTTTCTCTTTCTTGTAGATTTTTCTGATTCTCCATGAGGACAAGATCACCAACTTGGAGTTCTCAGGTTCTAACTTTTTTATGATAACTCATGTGCAGATAGTTTTGATATACCTGGAGATGATTCAAGGCCTTGAGGCGCCTTTCATCTAACAATTCTAGCTCTTGTTAGTGGGCAATTCTGTATTCTTCCTTTGGCAAGATGTTTTGCAGCGATACTCTTAGAGAGGGGATCTCGATCTCAAGGGGAAGGATGGCTTCGGAACCAAATACTAGGGAATAAGGAGTGGCACCTATGGGGGTGCGGATGGAGGTGTGGTAGGCCCATAATGCAGGATGGATTTGGAGGTGCCAATCACGACCCGCTTCATTGACTATCTTTTTGAGGATTTTTATTAGAGTTTTATTAGAAGCCTTAGCTTGGCCATTGCCTTGGGGGTAATATGGAGTGGAGAAGCGGTGTTGGATGTTGAATTTTTGGCAGAGTTCTTTGACATCTTGATTTTTAAATTGTTTACCATTATCTGTGATGATAAATTTTGGGATGCCATACCAACAGATTAGGTAGTTTAGGATGAATTTGGATATTTGCTTGCCGGTGGTGAGAGTAAGAGGGATAGCCTCTACCAACTTGGTGAAGTATTCAGTGGCGGTGATAATGAATTTATGTCCATTGGAAGATGAAGGGTGGATTTTCCCAATGAGATCGAGCCCCCATTGCGAGAAGGGCCATGGTGTAATGAATGGCTGCAATTCTTGTGACGATGCATGAATCTTGTTGCCATGCTACTGGCAAGGGATGCATTCTTCACATAGTTGTATGCATCTTCTTCCATTTTAGGCCAATAGTATCCTATTCTCAAATTTTTTTTAGCTAATGTGAGTCCACTTGAGTGTGCCCCACAGATACCCTCATGTACTCTGCGTAATACCCATTCTACTTCTTATTTATCTAAACACCTTAGGAGGGAACCATCAAAATGCCTTCTAAGCAAGGTGTCTGCAAGGATGGTGTAACGGGAACATCGGTGGATGAAGGTTTGTTGTTGGGTTTTGGTGAGGTGTGGGGGAATGGTGTTGTCTTTGAGGAAAGCGAAGGTTTCTTGGTACCAAGGGGACTTGGGACCAGTGAGAACACACACCATTTCAGACTCTGGTAGGTCATATGCCGGTATAAATAATTGCTCAACCAAGAACTCGTACTTCTGATTATGTGCTGGAATTTGGAGGAGGGAGCCAATGGTGGCCATTGCATCTGCAGCCCTGTTGTTTGTTCATGGGATTTGATCAAACTTGATTGCTGTGAAATGTTTCTTAAGATCTTCAACCATGGTATGGTAGGGAAGGAGTTTATCATCTTTTGTCTTGTATTCATCATTGACTTGTTTTATGATGAGTTGGGAATCGCCATAGACTTGTAATTCCTTTATTTTCCAATGGATAGCCAAGTGTAAACCTGTGATGAGGGCCTCATATTCTGCTATGTTGTTGGTACATGCAAAGGCTATCTTGTATGATTTTGGGATGCCATCTCCTTGAGGGGTGACCAATAATATTCCTACCCCAGATCCATTTTGAGTGTAGGAGCCATCAAAATACAATTGCCATGTGGAGGATGTGGTAACAGTCATAATGAACTCATTTGGTAATTCTGTGAGAAGAGGATGGTCACCTGGAAGTGGAGCTTCAGCCAACTGATCTGCAATGACCTGTGCCTTGATTACTTTTCTGTCCACATATTCAATGTCAAACTCACTTAAGAGCATGACCCATTTAGCCATTTGGCTAGTGAGAGAAGCTTTGGACAAGAGATATTTAAGTGGATCGATTTTAGCAATTAGTTTTCTTTTGTTATTTAGCATATAATATCAGAGTTTTTGTGTGCTAAACACCAATGCTAAGCGTGCTCTTTCAATGGGGGTATAATTGAGTTCATACCCTACTAGTGTACGACTGATGTAGTAAACGACATGTTCTTTCCCTTGATCATCTGTTTATGCCAATAATGCCCCCAATGCCACTGCAGTAGCGCATATATACAAAATAAGGGGTTTTCTAGGAGTAGGAGGCATCAATACCAGAGGTGATGCTAGATATTCTTTTCGTTTCTCAAAGGCCTTTTGGCATAAGCAGTCCCATTTGAATTTTGTATCCTTGTGCAGGAGGTGTGCAAATTGATGGCACTTATTTGCTAGTTGTGAAATGAAACGCCTGATAGATTGGAGTTTTCCCTAGAGACTGCGTAGTTGTCTAAGAGTTTTTTGGTGGAGGCATTTCCATGATAGCTTTTACTTTTGTAGGATCAACCTCGATGCCTCTGTAGGAAACAATGAATCCTAATAGTTTTCCCGATGTGACTCCAAACACACTTTTTTGGATTCAGCCGTAGTTTGTATTTTTCTAATCTTTCAAAGATCTTCTTTAGAATGGGAATGTGTTCTTGTCTTGTCTTAGATTTGCCTAGAAAATCATCCACATAGTCCTCCATAATTTTGTGTAAGAGGTCATGAAAAATTGTTGTCATTGCACGTTGATATGTAGCTCCAACATTTTTGAGACCAAAAGGCATGACCCGATAACAGAAAGTCCCCCATGGTGTTGTGAATGCATTTTTATGATGATACTCATCTGCAATTCTAATTTGGTTGTATCCAAAGAAGCCATCCATAAGCGACAACATCTCATGTCCTGTTGTAAGGTCCACAATCATATCTATGTTTGGGAGCGGGAAATCATCTTTAGGACAAGCTATAGTTAGATCTCATAAATCTATACAGATGCGAATGCCCCCAATAGGTTTGTCGATAGGTACAATGTTGGAGACCCATTTAGCATAATCTATTGGTTTGATAAATTCTGTGTCTAACATCTTTTGGAGTTCTGCCTTGACCAGGAGTACAATATGTGGGTGCATTTTGCGCAATTTTTTTTTTACAGGTTTTGCATCTAGGTGGATGGCGAGATTGTGAACCACTAAGGTAGGATCAAACCCTAGCATATCAGAATAGGACCATGCAAAATTGATTTTTATCTCTGTAAGGAAGTTGATGAAGTCTTGTTTCTCTATTTCTTCGAGGGATTTGGCAATGAGCACATTTTTTAGAATGACTTTGGTGCCCATGTTAATGCTATCTATTTCTTCTATCAACAAATTTGATTTGTCCTATGGAAGATAACCAATGGTAGGGAAGTCAAATCCCTCATCGTTAAGTGCCTTTTCCAGGTTTTCACTTTCAGATATGCCCTTTGTTTTTATTTTTTGCTCATCCAAAGGTGCCTCAGGGAGGTTGTCACCTAGGGAATCATGTCTTTTCCTTTTATTATCTTTTTTTTGGCTAAGGGAATTGACCTGACTACCAAAGTATCCCTTTTCATATAGTTTAATACCCTCGATTTTGTTACATTCTTCCAGATTTTGCACTATCAGGAGAGCAATGAGAGCATTATCATCAGTGCAGATATCTAAAGTGGGTTTGTCTCATTGGCCCTAGTCAATGAATTCATGATGGACAAGATGTAGCTCATGTGAAGTGGGAAGGGTTACGGGGGTGATGGTATTGATGTAAGCGTCCAAGAAGATATCTTTCTTGTATTCATAAGGCATTTTGTGGAATTCCTCTTCGTCAGCACTTTTGATATCTGAAGAGGGACTAGAAGGGGCACCAACAATAGTAATCTTAGGCACCGGGGTGTACCCCAAGCCTCTGTCGTATCTATAGGAGATAGGATTTATGGGTGCTTTTCTTCCTTTCTCCTCTAGTCCCAGGCTATGTCCTTTGTAACCCAATTTTTTAACTATGGCAGATGCTTTTGGGTACATTTTTTTTGATATTCTTGCTGAATCTTCATCCTCTTCCCTGTACAACCATGAAGAGATATCTGCTTCAAGGCTCTCATTATCAAGTGGGCCCCATTGCTGAAAGGTGGTGTTTATGCATTGCATGACTGGTTTCGGGTCCTTTTTGAGCTCTTTTGGTTTTCCAAATGACTTAGGAGAGAGAGGGAGGTTTCCTATCAATAAGACATCCTCCAATTTGTATTCTCCACAGCCATTGTCAAAGATCTTGATTTGATTATTTGGTTGGGATGATGTGGAGGCAACATTTGATGTGTTAGATGGAGGCGTTGGTGAGGGTCTATTTAGTGGGCAATGATACAGATGCTTCCCCTCTAATAGTTTGCAATATTGAAAAGGTTGGCGATAACCTTTGATAGTGATTACTCTTCCATTATAGGGGAATTTGATGCATTGGTGATAAGTGGAGGGTACGGCCTACAAGGAATGAATCCATGGCCTCCCGAGGAGAATGTTGTAGGGGAGATCAAGATCTAGTACTTGTCAAGGGGTTGTAATTGTAATGGGGCCCACTTGAAGAGGTAAGGTGATCATGCCCTTTGAAATTCTTTCTGCATCATCATATGCCTTTATTGTGATCCTTCCTGATGTGTCTATTAGATCCTCAAAAAGTCCCAATTGTTTTATTAATTTGTATGTGCACAAATTAAGCCTGGATGCACCATCTATCAGGATACATTTGACCTTGTGCTTGTGGATGAGAGCTTTGATGTGCAAAGGTTTGTTATGGTCTTCATCTGCGGGAGTATCTTTGGAGTTAAATACAATGTGTTGTTGGGCAGCAAGATTTCCAATGAGGGCTTGGAATTGGGTGGCATTGATGTTATTAGGAATGCGTGATTGGAGAAGAGCTTGTTCCAAAATTTCTTTATGGACTAGGGAAGTCTTGAGAAGTTCTAAAATGGAGATCTATGCGAGTGTCTTCCCAAGTTGATCAAGGAGGTCATATCAGTGGGTGGAAGACATGGGTGGGGGGTTTGGTGGGGGGGGGACTCCTTGGATGGTGACCCTTACTCAGCATGTAGTTGCATTGTAGTCATTCTGGAAATGGGAGGTGGAAGGTGTGGTGCCTTGAATGACTATCCTAGCAGGATTTGGTCTACTTTGGGAAGAAGGAGAATTGACTCCTTGGATGGTTATGGCTTTGACATGATTGTCTATAGGTTCAATGCGACCTACTAAAAAATCAAAACCAGTTATGTGATTAACGTAGTCATAACCCATTGTGTTAGATGATGAGCCTTTTCCTTTATCATGATTCGGGAAGGGTTCCTAGTACATTTTGAGTTTGTCATTGTTATTACCAGGTTTTGGATTTGCTACTTCAATCTCACCTCTATCAATGAGATCTTGTATGTAGATCTTCAGTTTCATACACTTTCATGTATCATGTCCCTTGATACAATGGTATTCACAATACTCATTTTCATTATACCATCTTGGTTTAGGTTGATTGGGGTCAAATGGGCGAGTGATTGGAAAAACCACTACACCTGCTTGGACAAGTTTTTGAAACACCACTTCAATAGGCTTAGCCAAAGGAGTGAAATCTCTTGGAGTCTTGTTATTCGATCGAGGTGGTCATTCTTGGATTGAGACATTGTTGTGACATTTTTTAGATTGATTAGGATTGTCTCGATTATTGAATTGATGATTATTGGTGGTGGATTTTGGGGGAGCGGCCACAGTTTGGACCTGCTTTGCATCAGTTACGCCATCATTGACCACATTTTTGTTTTTAGACCAGAATTTTGGCTTGTCGTTATGATAAAAGGAATAACTTTGTGTCAACTTTTGGTAATGTTTCAAGGTTCCTTCCTCCAACAAGACACGTTTGAGGGCAAGGCCCTTATCGGTCAATTTTTGGAAGGATTTGATACATTAGGATATTAAGGGTCTTGAAAGTTCAGGCACCAGGTTCTTTTGGAATAGTTCAATTTGATGTTGTTCTGGCATGTCCCACTAGAATTTCTTGATAAGATGTCACCATCTTTGTAGGAAATTGGTGAAGGTTTCTCTGGGCCTTTGTTTTGTATTACATAGGTCCATCATAGAAACATTACCCATGTTGTATGCATAGTGGGCCACAAATTTTTCTGCCAAATTTTGAAAAGAGATAATGGAACCTCATGGTAGAGATGACAACCATGCCAGGGCGTCTCCCATGAGACTCTTGGGAAAGAGTCTGCGAAGATAAAGGTCACTATAGGAGACTTCTTGGCATAAGATGTGGAATTCTCGAACATGATCGTGGGGGTCTCCTTTGCCTTCATACTTGGTGAATTTAGGGATCTCAAATCCCAGGAGATATGGTGCAACTGATATAGATGGGTCATAAGGACAAGGGAAAAACTCTTCGAATGAGTAATTTTTTCTTTTATTAGTCCTTTGTTTCATATCCTTGATGAGGTCTTGTTGTGGGCTTTGATAATGATGAATTTTATTTTCCCCAAGAATTGGATGAGCCAAAGAAGGTGCACCACCACCAATATATTGATATGATGAGGAGGTGGGAATGTGAGATGTGATGACCGATGTCACTGGGGTTTGAGTGACAGTTGATTGTGGTCCACAAATGGTTGTGACGGGATTGAATACGGCCCGGATAAAATTTGTGACATTGTTAGGAGGAAGGGAAGTTTGTGGAATAGAAATATGTGGTTGAATAGAAGGAGGTGGTATAGAAGTTTTTTGGAGAATAGATGAGATCGGATTTGATAGTGGTATGGATGGTAAGGAGGAAGAAAGTGTGATGGAGACCATAGTGGGAGGTACCATGGGTGGCATTGATTGAGCTTGGATGATTGATGGGGCTGCAATCAATTCAATTTGAATAGTAGGTGCAGCACTTTGTGTGGGAGCAAGGTCTCCTTGTGGTTGTTGGATGAAAGCGGATCTATTAAACTCAAGTAGAAGTTGAGCTCCATTTTCAAGAAGAGCTTTCAAAAGTGCAGTGGGATTGTGTTTAATAAACTTTTCCATCATCTCTTGGTTGTAAGAATCTATTAGGAAAGTTTGCACTTCTGGACAAAGTTCATCTTGGCTAATCATGTCAAGATTTTGGCTTTGATCTTGATTGCTAGGTTGCCCACTTTGTATATGATCTTGCGTTGGATCTTCATATAGGACATCAATGTCCGGCATGCCATATTGTTGTTCAACCATCTTTTTCTTTTGGGATCAAGTTGTAACCATACACGATATTTGTGATGAAAGGACTTAAGAAATTTGTGATGAAAGGACTTAGGAAATTTGAGGATGATTGATGGAGGAGGTATAGTAGTGATGGTTAGAAGAAATTTGATTACTAGGTTGTCTTTGGTATGAACAGGAAGGATCGATTCGAATGGAAAGTTGTATGAAGGGATATGACCACCCTGATTTGGATGATAGTTGGTGTTTCAAAGGACAAACTTGAATGTTGATGGAGAGGATGGACTCTTAGCTTCTCTCTTAGGCTTATGAAATATGGGATGGACAGAGCTTTGACACAATTTTTGGACTTGATGTGGGTAATGACTTGGACAATTGTTTGTGTCTTGACAAGTGTTTTTGCAAAGTGTTTGGGGATAGTGATGTGTTTTTAGTCTTCTCTTGGCAAGTATGTATCAAACAAAGCAAACACGGTGATCAAATGCATATTATATCAAAGACACTCATGCTCATATACAACATTCTTAAGGTTGGCAAGGACAATAGTCATTGCATCCCAATTGGTTTCCCATCTACGCTTACCCAGAGTGGACACTTAGATGCTTGACCCCACTGGCTCCCCTCCACGACACTCACTTCTCAGGGCAGCCAAGCATCAATTCCCATGAAAACTCCTCATGGTGAACTTTGTGTCTTTACTAAGGGCCATAAGAATATGGGCCGCTTCAGAAGTTCGACCTCCTGCACCAATGACTAGAAGGTTTTTGGCCACTATGAACAAGCTATTTAGTAAGTCTTCCCATTAGGAGCTACCCTTCGAAGTTGTGCAAGCACAATTGAGGCCTATAGCCCAATGAAGCACCAAGAACTTAGTAGTCACACAAGCATGATTGAGATCTCTAGGACCCTACTAAGCACCCAATGTGAGAGTGAACTCTCATATAGCCCCAACCATTTGACGCTTTCACATCAATGGCCTATTCATTATAGTGATTTGGGAACCCCAAGTCTGGGTGTACTCACTTGGGTCGTTCCCCTCTTACCTTCTCAAAGAGAAAGTTGGGAGGGCAGGCCCGCTAGACGTAAACACACAATCAAACAAGAAAAGGTTGGAGGGGCTGGATTTCTAATCGTCTAGTGAGACGAGAGCATACTCTCATACCTTTACGCTTTTCTTAAAGACACATAAGACAATGATTCATTCCATTCTAATTAACATCTAGGTGCCTAACTTAAATAAATACATAATGTTTGGTTGAAACAGCTAGGCAACCTGCAAAACAACTTGATTAGTAGTTTAAAAAATGGAGTCTTCAAAAAGTGTCCTACAAAACCACTTTGATTAGTAGTTTGAAAAATAGTCTTCAACAAGCATCTTGCAAAAGTAAACAAAATGACAAAAATATTTTTTTTTTTGAATTTTTGGGAGTAAGTAGAAAAACATGAATACGAATTTTTTTACTAATGACAAATGTGGATTTGGAGGAAGCTTTGATGGGTAAATGGGGTTTGACTAGATTTTTGCCACTTTCCAAGGGATAAGCAAGCAAAAAATGGGGATTTTAGAGGAGAGATGAAGGAATGGAGGAATTTGTCCAAGAGGGACAAAGCAGCAAAAGTTGGAGATGGACAATATGGGAAAATTTGGAGGTGATTGGATAAAAGGAGAAGTTATGGAAAACCCTAAAAATAGAGAAATATGGGATTTAGGCTTCAAAAAGTGGATTTTTGGGATAAGGCCCCTAAGGAAGAAAATGTGAAAAATGGCAATGCAGAGAATCTGGTGAAGTTTGGAGGAAAATGGAGTCAAAATAAAGAAGATATGGCAAAAAAATAGAATTTTTTTAAAAAAAACCAAAAAAACCCTAGATTTAGTAGAGCAAATAGAAACCTTAGATTTAACAAAGCAAACAGAAACCCTAGATTTAACAAAGCAGACAAAAACCCTAGATTTAACAGAGCAAATAGAAACCCTAGATTTAACAAAGCAGACAGAAACCCTGGATTTAACAAAGCAAACAAAAACCCTAGATTTAACAGAGCAAACAGAAACCTTAGATTTAACAGAGCAGATAGCCTCACTAAACAGAATAAAAAAAAATGCCAAAGGTCTGGATTTCTGATTGTCTAGATAGACAAGAGCATACTCTCCTACTTTCACACTTTCGTGTGGTCAGACAAATTATGATTACACAGAGCAGATAACATGAAATGAAAAGAAAATGCAGACTACTGTTAGCACCTAACAAATTTCAGACATATTAACAGAGCAGATAGTCGAACTAAACAGATAGAAAGGTGCCAAAAATTTGGATTTCTGATTGTCTAGATAGACAGGAGCATACTCTCCTATTTTCACACTTTGTTACGGTTAGAGCATACAGTCGCGCTAAACAGAATAAAAAAGTGCCAAAGGTCCAGATTTCTGATTGTCTATATAGACAAGAGCATACTCTCCTACTTTCACACAGATTATAAATAAACAGAACAAATAACAAAGTTGTCATGCTGAAATAGAAACAAAAACAGAAAATAAACAGAAACAGAAAAGTAAAAGAATTAGGAGAAGCTATCGCGTAGAAATGCAGAGGCGCTATTCTAGAACCTGTGAAAAAGATAATTTTTATTTTATTTTTTGTAGTCACGCTATTCTGGAACCTGCGTATCACAACTCACAAAAACTTAAAAAAAAAACATTAGTTCTTAGGGACGTGGGTCCCACCAGGCATGCCAAAATGAAGAGGGGAAAACAGATTAGAAGGTCAAATGATCAAAAACATAATGAAATAAACATGCAAAATGCTAAAATATCATGAAAAGACCATTTCACCTTGCTATTTTACCTTCTCCTTCGGATTGAGCTTGATGAAGTGAAGGCGCTCCTCGATAATGCTCCACTTGATGTGCTTCTTTGATTGCTGGATGTGGATGGCTCTCCAATGATGTGCACAACATGAAATGGATTTCAGGAGGATGATAAGGATGAAAATGATGAAGCTACCAAGATGAATTCCTGGGTTCAAAAGGGCAGCATAAGCTTACTAGATTTTGAGATGTCTCTTGAATGAAGGGATGGAGTGTTGGCATTATAATAGACATGGGAGATTGTTGGCATTCCAATTACAATAAGGATATTGAGAAGGTTGCTGATGACTATGGATATAACTGATTAAGGATGCTCACTGTCTTAACATTATTATTTTGTCATTGATGTCAAGAAATTGATTTTCTGATTCAGTATGATGTTGCCATATCTTTGGAAGTATGATTTGATGAATATAAAGATGTCGGTGAATGACACAGAAAGAATGTAATGAATAAGGGGAGGAATAAGTTATTCAATGGGCAACTATTACCAAGTTAGACAATGATGAGATCATGATGTCTAGATTATTTTGATATCCTACATATGCTATTGTTTGTAAGGTTAATGCTATACTATGTTACCAAGCAAAGAACCTAGTCGATGAACCCTAAGGAACCTAGTCGATAAACCCTAAGGTTATAACTATCAGTTAATGAAGGTAGAATGTCTACCAAGTAAAGTTTAGTATTTACCGAGTTGCAACCGAGTAATAATAGAATGCATTGAATGTATAAAAGCATTATTTAATGAAGGAAGCTGATGAGCTGGAGTTGATTAAATGATTGGTAAGCTGTGCATGAAGTTTGTTAAAGAATTTATGGCACTAGAAGATTGACAAGAAGATCTACAACTCAGATTGAACCGCAATACCTTAGCACAAGTTCCAAGAAATTTATGCAAGTTCCAAGGCGAGGTAAAACATTTTTAGATCGAAGGATACATTGAACCTGGTCGAGTTTGAAGATCTGATGACTAGGATTGATCATGGGAAATGTGATCAAGGAGATTAAGTGGTTGGAAAATTGTTTATAATAAAGAACTATTGATAAACAATGTATGCGGGCAAATATAAGCACATGAATGCTACATAGTGATTACCGAGCACAAAAGATTGAAGATCTATTTTGATAACAGAGTATAAAGCCCAGCAGAGGGACAAGATAAGTCCTATGATTATTGAGAAAATAAGAATCTGCTTTAGCATTTGTAGATGTGAAGTTGTAGATATATTTTATTACTGTTATTTTGTTAAGTGACAGAAAATCTCTTAACCGAGTGGACTTAACAGTCTTATTTGTAAAACCCTCTAGCAAGGTGACATTCAAATTGAGTGTTTGAAATCCTTTAACAAGATCACCTCTAAAAAGGTGAAGATCCCAACAGATCTGAGGGAAATCCCTTAACCAGGTCACATCTAGCAATGTGTTTGTAATCTTTAACAGGATTTGCTTTTAACCAAGCATACTCTAGAAGAGTATATTTCTTAGTGGGTCTGAAATCCCATAGTGGTTTTTCACTATTTGGGTTTCCAAGTTAAATCTGGTGTTATATGTTGTGTGATCTTATCTGTTTATGAGTTTGCATGCTTTACTATTTTTCTTATAATTTTACTGAGGTTGAATCTATTGTTATTATGAAGGATTAAGTTGTATGATTCACCCCCCCCCTCTCATCCTGTTAGCTTGGCATCTGTACTAAACATGTTAGTATCAGAACTATCATGGAGCCCTTTATTTATAGGAAGGGGAGAGAAAAACAGATGGCTAGGATGGATCCGAGATGAAGGGCTAAGATTTATTTGTGAGCTCACATAAGCTCCAAGAGAGGGTGTGGAGATCAAGAAATATGCCTTAAAGGCATTTCGTATCTCCACACTCCACAAGGTGCATTGGAGGAATTAAAAATTTTCCAAAAAAAGATATCATGGGGATTGGAGGAATAAAAAAAGGAATTAAAAATTCCTTGGGAGAGGGGATGCTTGGAGGAATGTGAGATTTCAAAAATCTTACATTCACCTAGGAAAAGAGTATTTAAAAGCAAGGAGTTGACTTTGTGGCTAATCATGATGATTAGCCATTAACGATTCATTAGGAGGGGGATTGGAGGAAATGTTAGGTGGGATTAGGATTAGACTAGGAGAGAGAATGAGTGGAGGGAATAAAAAATTAGAAGAATAATGTTAAGTGAGTTTCTAGAAGAATTTATTAGGTTAATGATGAATTAAGAAGATGATTTGTAGGAATCATGTAGGTTAACTAATTAATTGAAATTAATTAGCTAAGAGGAAGATTTGTGAGGATTTGATTTTTTTGAAGAATAAAGAAAGGGATTGATTTATTAAGTAAATCAATCACATGCTATAGTGACAATATTAATTATATTTAATTAATATTGAGGAGAATTTGAATTAACATAATTAATTAATTAATTATGTGAGGCATTAAAAATAATTAAAATAATTATTTTTAAGTGTCTACAATTACTGCTACAATAGGAGCCTGCACATGCAGGTAGTCAAAGTGCCTAGAGCTCACTGCTCAATTACAAAAGGAAGTCACACTAACTTACAAAAATAGATTATATAAATCCAATGTCTTGTATTGCTTCAAATAAGCATCTGCTATGTTAGATTCAGTACCGGTTTAAGCTCTGCTACATACATAAACCTTTTTCTATATCTACCTTACAATTCACATATTCCTTCTATTCATCTATATCGCTTCATATTACAAAATGATCTCATACATATATGAGTCATATTACAACTCACCATGTCTGCTTACAATGATTTTACAATTAATTACAAAATATATTTTAAACAAAATTGAAGTCGGCCAATGTGCCGGTATCCTTCCTTTCACTGTCGGTGTTCTGTATGTCGATGTAGAGTCAGTCTATCGGTGCCGGTGCCGGTAACTTTGTCTTGCCGATGTCATATGATTGCAAGGTTGCCATCAATGACAAAACCTTCAATCACCTACAATTTCTCATTGGAGTGTGCATTTGCCAACAATCTCCCCTTTTGGCATTGATGGCAACAATCATGAGAAAAATTTCAAGAATGTATCCAAAATTGAAGTCCAAAAATCTTTCCAAAAATTGTGCCAAAAATTTTACCAGATGTGTGCTCCCCCTGAGCAGATGATCTCTACTTTTGGATTTTTCTCATCACACTACTCCCCCTTTGACATCAATGACAAAGGTTGTCATTCACTGTCAGTGGAGTCCTGCCTGAATTCTTGTAACCGGTGGGTTACAATATGAAAAATGTCTGTCAAAATTAGATTTATGCCATTACTGAATGTTTTTCTTTCTTTTATTGCCTCTTGTGTTCTCTGCACTGTACGGTGATTATGTGCATTTTCTCTTCCGATGTCTTCAATCTGAGAACCAGAGCATCAGATATTTCTTTTCTCAAAGAAATAAGATATTCTAGTCTTGGACTAAGTCTGCATTTCAAGTCCTTTGCCTTGTCCTTTATTCCCTGTTTGTCATTTTCTAGTTTCTCGATTTTCTCTTCTTGCTCTGAAATCTTGTTTTCTAACTCCAAAAATGAATCCGATGCTCCAATCAGATTATCAACAATATTATTTATCTTCTATTGTGCCTTGCTAATCTCCTTGTCAAGATCCTTTGTTAATACATTTGTTTTGCAAGTGTCCCTATACAGTTTCTTGAAGTCAAGAATTATTTCTCCAAGTTCTAGTAATAGAGTATCCATGTCTTCCTTTTTCTTCTTTACAATATCCTCAAAGAATTTCTCTTTTTCTTTTATCATTCTTTCCTTAAATGTATCCTCATTTATTTGATCAATAGTCAAAATGTTGCCAGTGATAAGCTTAGACAATGTGTCTAGTTGTCCTAAAGAATCCTTATTATCAACCATGCACTTTGGTGCAATAAATTTAAGAATTGGTATAGTATCATCAATAGCCTTATAGACTTGTGCATTGCATTCGGTGATCTTCTTTATTGAATCTAATAGGACCTCTATTACATTAGTAGGTCTGAATTCTACCATAGCTATACAAGATGTTTGTCCAATAGTCTTTACAATAGTCATGCTACTGGTTGTGGTAATTTCCTTGCTTGGTTTGACCTCTGGTAGGTCTGTCTATGTTTTCATTTCTACAAACAAAGGTTTATACTTTTCAGTTTGGGCCGGTGGCACTTTCTCTATCTAAACATGTGCTTCAACCTATACCTATTTCGGTTTCTTCATTTGTGTCTCAGAGGGTTTCTCCGAGCTTTCAACTATCAGTTTCTCAGATGTTGTCTTAGTTTGTACCTTTTCACTTTCCTTAGCTTGTTCGTCAGATGGTTTATCTATTGTATCTACCAGTTTCTCAGTGGTAACCTCTGCCAGTTGCTCTGCCTATGAAGGTTTTTCTATGTTCAATTCAACCTTTGCTGCTGGTGACTCAGTAGTCACATCTTTCTCTTTATTCTCAGTGGTTTCCTTGTCAACCACCACATTAACTTCTTGAGTGTCTACATTAATTGTATACAAATTTTTTGATTCAAGAATTGTATCCTCTACCAGAGTCTCCATACTCTCCTATGGACAGTTGTCTATCAGTAGTGTCTACAGGTGGAGTATCTAAAAGAGGTGGGGGCAAATTGTCAGTAATTTTTAGGCTTGGTGGTCCACCTACCTTACCTTTCCCCTTATCTTTATCCTTTTGGTATACTTTGATAGTTTTAGGCCTAAGTAATTCTTCCTCTTTATCCTTTTCCACAAAGAATATTTCCATCCATCTATTGTTTCCCCAGATACTTCATTTACTCTACCAGCCATGAGTGCTACATGCCAGTGAGTAGTGGAAAATATTGTCTAGTTTGCCTCACTGATTAATTTGTCTATTTCATCAGGTGAGTTAACTGGATGCACTACTACTAGTTTTTCAATCTTAATCTTTTTATCTAGTTCAACAATAGCTAATCTTCTAGCTTCTAATCTCCTAGACAAGTCATTTGGAATTTCATCAACAACTTCCAATAAGAACTTCTTGTATATGTCTGAGTGTAGAATTACACTATTTTCTATACTTTCCTTATCATCAGCTGATAGTGTGTTGTATATTTTGTTGATGTTCTTTAGTTTACCATCCTCTGTGATTTCACCAAGAAGTTTGTCTAGAGGAGTAATAGTTTGTTTTGTCTTCTTCTTCTTAGGAATCATTTTCTTTGCTGGAGGCCTTACTGCCTATTGCTTCTGTCTTGTCCTTTTTGGTGTAGGAACGTGTGCTGGTGAGGGTTTTCTTTTCCTTTCAACCCTTTTAAATACAACAGGTATGTCACTCTCTGAAGAAATTCCAATCGATGAAAGATGAGTTTTTGGTTGAGGTGCTTCCATCTCACTTTCAGTTATACTAGTTTGTTTTAACACATCTTCCTTAATTGCTTTTCCCTACTAGGTTCCTTTTCTAATAGTTGCTTCAACCTTCTTAACCCTTTTTCTAGATTGAATTTGACTCTCTATTATTTCTGCATTACCAAATACTTTCTCTTTTGGTTCCTTAGGAGCTTTAAGGAGGGCTTTTGCATAAGTTTCAATAATGTTGTCATATGTCTCATAGCCCATTTCAGTTACCCAAATAGTTCTAGGGATAATAGTCTCCATCCATATTTCATCTTTCTTGATCACAAAACAAATTTCTTTCTAATACTTATCTACAATTGCTTGTCATAGTCTTACTCTGGTCTTCATTTGAGCCTTCAGTGCTTGAAAATGCTTATTTAGGTTTTTCTCCCTATTTTCTCCCATATTGTTCGGTAGGTCTGATAGTTGTTTTCCTATCGGTATATCAAAACCAAAATCTCTAGGACCAATACTGGGTACTTGTTTGGTTATATACAACATTCAGAAAATAAGTAAGTTTGCAAATCTGAATGTTCCTTTCTTATCCTTATTAATCTTTCCCAGATTGTCTATCAACTCATCTTTAAGCCATTCACATATATCTATCCTTGCATTATCATTGACCATATCATAGGCACTCTTAATACATAGGCTAGAAACTGAGTTCAGCCTATTTGCATGTGTAGCCTTATAACCTAAGATCATATTGATAAATTTGACATTTATGTCCTTCACATCGTTTACCCTTTAAGATCTTTTATCAAATGTTTCACCGGTTAGGTTTATCATAGTGTCATTTGAGACCTTCTTTGTTTTGTCTGGTCTGTTACCGGTGGAGGGTAACCCTGTTACGGCTCTTATTGCTTCTTTTGTGATTTTATGAACTGAGTCCAACCAAAAAAATTCACCATGTACTCTGCTTAACACAATCCTTATGATGTCCTTTGGAAAATCTGCAATACTAAGGATTTCAATAAAACCTAGGGTTTCAATTATCTTATGTTTAGGTTTGAGATTTCAAGATTCATCACAAATTATAGGCTTATACATATTCTTAATTTCCTCATCACCTAGTTCATCAATATGATAATGTATATACATCCTACGGTCTTCAACATATACTACTCCTTTAGGTATTTGAGAAAATGCACCTAAGTTATCATCTTTCTTCGTGATTTCGAGAACTAACTGGAATACGGGTCTAGGGTGCTTAATGACTTCAAGAACAATAGGGTTTGCAATAAATTCAGGAGTGGATGAAGATTCCATAGCTATAAATACCTCAATTTGCCTTAGGGATGAATGATTTGATGGATTGCTTCACTTCTTTGCTTGGAATGCCTTCGCTCGAGAATTTTCACGCTCTCGAAGATTTGAATGTTCAGTGAAATGAAAATGGAGCCAAAATACTCTCTTTGTAATATTTTTCACCATCTACCACATTTAATGCTTGTTGATTACGTCACAACTTAACTCATCTGCTGGTATAGAAGTAATTTCAACTTCTCACCATCAAACGAGGGAATAATAGCATGTTTTCCAATTTGTTGCTAAACCCCCAAAGGAATTTTCTTCAGTTAGATGAAGAGTCTCTTGTCAGTGGAGTGTTACTCTGTTCTGTCGATGGAGGAGTATTCCCATCAAGATTTTGATCTGACTTTCTTATCCATTGTTTTGAGAATTCTTGTTTTACCTCTTCGACCTTTTCTTTACCCTTCAAACTAGGACCTTTGTTATTTGCTGGTGGTGCCTTCTACAAAATTTTGCAATATGTCCAATCTTGTTATGAGCATAACAAGTCACATTGTTCTTCTAAATATCTTTCCCATATCCTATGCCGGTTTGTGTTCTGCATTGATTAGATAAGTGTCCAAATCTCCCACAAACATAACATCTTACATTCATTCTGCAATTTTCTGAGTTATGACCAATTTTGTTGCATTTGGAACATTGACCGGTGGGTGTATTAGTGTTCTGATAATTTCTAGATCTACACTGATTTTCTCTATGACCATACTTGTTACAGTTAAAGAATTTTCCATTAAATTTGTAAGAATTAGGTTTGTCTTTCCGGTTTTCTATGATCATGATTGTTTGTAGTACCAGAGCTTTCACCAACTTCAAAGCCAAGGCCATTTGTATCACCATTAGGTTTTTGATTTTTCAGTATATCACCAAGTTCTTCTGAGCTTTTCTTGAATTTTTCTTTGTGTTGATTTGCAATAGCCAGTTCTCTTTCCAAAATTCCTTTCTATCTCAGGAGTTCATTTGTGTCATTTTGTGTATGCATGAGATCTGTCTTTAATGTATCATTTTCATGACTAATTCTTGTGTTTTCATTTGCAACATCATTCAGTCTTCTAACCAAATCATCTTCATTCTTCTTTCTATCTTCATTCTCTTTACAAAATCTCATAGTCATATCTTGCATCTCATTCTTCATTGTAGTGTTTTCTTGTCTCAACTTGTTCACAAGATCATTAAGATTTTCCTTTTCATCTTCATTATTCTATATCTTTTCACAAAGTTCTCTTCTCTTGTTTCTTGCAACAGTAAACCTTGAATAACATCCTGTGCAGCTTTTAGATCATCTTCAAGTTTGATATTCTTTACTTTTTCTGCATCATAGTATGAAAGAGCTATTTCCAATTGCTTCATCAAGTTTTCCATCTCTACTGGTGTCAAGATATTCCTCAAGCTGTTTAGGCTTCTGAAAATAGAGGACCAGGCTCTGATACCAATTGTTAGGATTCCCAAAGATACTGAGAGGGGGGGGGGGGTGAATCAGTATCTAATCGGTGATATAAATTTACCGACTTAAAACATGAAAAACATATCAAGACTGTGTACCGATAAACAAAAGTTAATGCAGCATTCAAGAATATTGACCACAACAGAAGAAGCACACCATAACACAATATTTTAATGAGGAAACTCGATGTGGGAAAAACCTTGGTGGGATTTGTAACCCACAATATTCACTTACTGGCCAATAAGTGAATATTACTACTACAATAGGGGCCTGCACATGCAGGAAAGCCAAGTGCCTAGAGCTCACTGCTCAATTACAAAAGGAAGTCACAATGACTTACAAAAATGGATTATATAAATCCAATGTCTTGTACTACTTCAAATAAGCATCTGCTATGCTAGATTTAGTACCGGTTTAAGCTCTGCTACATACATAAACCTTTTTCTATATCTACCTTACAATTCACATATTCCTTCTATCCATCTATATCGCTTCCTATTACAAAATGATCTCATACATATATGAGTCATATTACAACTCACCATGTCGGCTTACAATGATTTTACAATTAATTACAAAATACATTTTAAACAAAATTGAAGTCAGCCAAGGTGTTGGTATCCTTCCTTTCACTACCAGTGTTCTATATGCTGGTGTAGAGTCAGTCTGTCGGTGCTAGTGCCGGTATCTTTTTCTTGTCAGTGTCATATGATTGCAAGGTTGCCATCAATGACAAAACCTTCAATCACCTACAATTTCTCATTGGAGTGTGGATTTGCCAACACAAACTTCACCTACCAGCACTGGCAGATACAACAAGGCTTATTCACATCGGCATCCAGTTTACACCAGCAACAGATCATACCGGCATCCAAAGCCAACTTGGCAATAATATTGTTTGTAATGTAAATTATATTTGTATGGTTGACATGATGTATTGTAAAGAATCATATATGTATCAGATCTTGTAGGTCATTTAAAATGTAGTAGGTAATGATATGTGTGTATGTAAGTGATAAGATAGGATATGATACTGGATAATTATATATGCACTTTGATGTGTTTGTCTTGAGAGTGAATAAGAAGTAGAGCAGAGCGAAGACTATTCTGTGTAAGTAGAATCATTTACCAACAAGATTTTTGGCAGAGGTATCAGACAAAGTTTAAACCAGTACTGAATCTAGCATTGCAGATGCTATTTTGAAGCAGTACATTGTTATTGTATTTAACCATCCAATTGTGTAGTTAGTGGGACTCCATTTTTATTGTTGAGTAGTGAGCTCTAGGCAGTTGGCCTTCTTGCATGTGCAGGCCCCTATTGTACTAAGTAATATTTATTCATATTTGCCAGTGAGTAAATATTGTGGGTCACAAATCCCATCGAGGTTTTTCCCTTACCGAGTTTCCTCGCCAAAATATTCGTGTTATGGTGTTCTTTGATGTTGATTCTTTTATTTCTCTTTACTACATTATTATTTGCTTACCGGTATATTAGTTTCAGTTATAAAGTTGCAAATAAGTTTAAAACTTTCTTCTACTGGTTAGACGCTAATTCACCCCCCGCCCCCCCTCTCAATGTCTTTGGGATTAACCAAGTATCTAACATTTAGTGCATTAACATATTATATAATATTAAGTTCATAATATCACAAAGTTCATTAGTTTATGAACTTTGTAGAAGTACAACAAGACTCATGGAATGACAAAATGTGTGATCAGATGAAGAGAATGATAGGTAGAAGTGGGAATGATAAAAGAAGAGTGAAAGAGTGATCATTTTTATTTGTCACAAATTTTATGAGTTAAAAAATTGTGCAAAAATATGATAATCTAGATAAGAGCCAAAGTTTTGACCTACATAATAATGGGAGAATCAAAATTTAGATTTAAGTATGATAACGTAATTTGCGTATGCATCATTTGATCTTCTCATCCATGAAATATTCATTGCTATTGATTGATCTCATCTATTTAAAGGAGAAAATTCATTCTATTTGGGATCTATAAATCATTATTCACTAAAAATCACTATTGATGTATTATTTTGAGTATTATGTTCTAGTAATGATATCTAAGGTTAGGGACACTTAGGTTTGTTGGAGTTCTAAGAAAGAGAACCATTTTCATTAGAGGATCTAAAGATGATATCCATTTGGCTTTTTCTAAAATATCATCTAGAGATTGTGAATGTGATTCATGAGTTGTAGGTTCTGATTTTTATAATTTTATAAATATGTATTTATTTGTTGTGGTTCCAAGCATAATGTTTATATTTTACTGTTGCTGTTCTAGCTACTATTTATTTGACTATTATAGCATATAAATATGAATTTTAGATGTCATTAAGTTAATAATAAAAATATCTACAATCAATATTCCATGTTTTAGATTTATTTGTTAAATCTATGTTATTATTATTCTTAAAAATATTATTGAATTTAGGTTCTACATGTTCTTGTTAGAATTTTAAAATAAAAAAAATATTTGACAAATAATTTTTTTTGGAGTTATTACATATTAAACATTTTGATTCAACTTATTACATTAGTTCGATACTTTTAACTAATTACTTGTTGCTTTAATTGATCTATTTTCAAGCATAAATATTGATTATATAACGTAGCTAACTTTCTAGTTTTTAATGTGTGATTGTGAGGTATTTCATACTTGATAGATCAAGAAAATGTAGAGACACAAAACCATAATTGTGTGGTTGCTCTTTTCCTATGTAAGGAATCAATTATGAGTTGATCATGTTTTGTGTCTCTACATTTTCTTGATCTATAAAGGTTCTAATGTAACATTTGGATGGACTATGGAATTATACTAGAAAATATAATAATAAAACTTAGATAAAGATAAACTTAATAATGATTTACATTAACATTTCACCAGTGCAAGAGCGTGATGAGCAAGAAAGGGGGTTCTGCAAGAAATGGACATGCTAGGGTTTTTGTCGTTGAAGAATCGGAGGAGGGCAATGAGGATGTGGATGCAAATGGCCTGGGTGCAGTCCTCTCTTTGGCTAGTGTCATTTCTATTGCTCTTCATGAAGTTTTTCCCTTTTGTAGATGTTGTCTTGGAAGGTTTTTTGCAAATTACGAAAGGGTGTGCGGGGGATGTGTGGGACACAATTTTGATGGTCCTGGTGCCTTTCTTGTGGCATCATCTTCTAACGTAGAGGGTTTTGAGAGCTTTTTCAGACCTCTATTTCTCCAAGATGACATGTTGTACCTAGTTGTTCTATCCTACGAATGTTGTTGTCGGTGGGCAACATTTTGTGTAGGGTTTGGTGCATGCACAGGGGTGGGCTAGTGGGGAGTAGATCTCCATCAGTATCCTCTTGGGCCTAGGCTATTTGTTGAAGTGGGGTTTGACTATGATCTACACTTTTCTGGCTTTTCACCAGTAGGTTTGTGGCTGATATGGACTATGGTTGTCATGGATCGTGGTTGTTTGTGGGTATGATGAATGCTTGTGTTCTGCACAATTTTTTTTTCATCATTGATTCTTTTTTTTTCGTGGGTTTGCTTGCTTTCGTAGCCTTTTCTTCTGCTTATCTTCTCATGGACAGTTGGCTAAGTCTATTGAGGTCACCCCAACTCCTATTGAGGTGGAGTTGTGTTTAGCTCCTTTTCCTATGAGTAGATGCAGGGGGAAGTTTTGGATGGCTTGTTTCCTTCATATGCCCATGTGGTTTTTTCTTTTATGGTTTTGGGTTTGATGTCAAACCCCAATTTTTTGGGTTTGGGGAGGCTGCTAAAACCATGTGGGGTAGATTATTTTGGATCTAAGCTCATTATTGTAGCCCCTATTTTTTTTGTTCCAGTTAAAGGTCAAGAGTGCCTTTCTAAAACCCTTATTATGTGAGATTTCAGAATTTGTTACTCCTTCCTCTTATTTGATTATTTTGAGATCCCTGTTCGAGGGGGGTTGTCCCATCTTTATCCCTATGGGTTCCATGGCATGCTGTGTTATGCGTAGTTATCTACATCTTGGGGTTTCCCTGATTATTTCTATTGAGGTGATCCCATCTTCTATGGAAGTGGAGATGGAAGAGGTTGGAATTGACCTATCTCCTATCGAGGTGGAATCGGATGTTGGTTGCATTGCTCAAAAGTTTATCTCTTTCATGAGCGCTTATGCTGCTGGTAGTGGGTGCCTTGGTAAAACCATATTAGGTGGTGGGAGCCCCCTAAACCGACTCTCAAGGTTGAGGGTACCTGGAAAAATCCTAGGTTTGTTTGGTTTTTCAGGGACAAGCTGGATGTTGGAAGATTTCAAGGGCCCAATTTGGCTAGTTCTTGTTTTTGGTTAGGTGCACATCTTGTTGGTGGCCTGAAAATTCCTTTGCAGGTTAAGGGTGCATAGGAAAACCTAGTTGTTTGGTTGAGGGTGCCTATCAATCACTCCTTCTCTATGTTTTAGATCTATAATCTGGTTTAGATATATTGTTTGGGTCAATAGGGTTTGTATTGGTTTTATTTTGTGGCTATGGATTGTAACTTTTTATTCCACTAGTTCTCTAATGTTTATTCCTTCTTGATTGCTTGTGGTTATGATGTTTTTTTTCATTGTTATATATATTAGCAGTGTTCCATTGGAGATTCTTGATTCTTGAAAAATCTAAGGGTTTTAGGTCCCTTCAAAACCTATTGTATTGGGTTTTTGGTCCCCTCAAAACCTGTTTATCCTAATCAAAAACTTAGATAAACGTAATATCTATGAACACATTGAAATCTCACATATTCTCATCTCCATACCACCAACCCTATTGTGACATCTAACAACATAATAATCGATACCTTCATTAGAATTATTTAACTTATCTTAATTCTTTCACTTTATAAAATCAATATGAATAACTAATTTTTAATTAATTTAAACAAATTATTTCTCATAAATATTCAAATAAATCTTATAGTGTCATAAAATATACTCATTAATTGTGAGTCCAATGTCACACTCTCCTTAGCACTTGCTTTAATCTATACTCCCATAAACATTCTTAGGACAACTCCTATCCTTGAATTCAACCCTAACTCAAGAAGATGATTCCTATCTTATTTCAAAATCCAAATATCTTATTCTACATTTAGTCATCATCAAATTCAAAAATTAAGACTAGATCCAATATCAAGGCCCTAAAATCTCATATCCTACTTTTTGAGATCCTATTTTGGTGGGTCTATGTTTATGTGTACACATAATGACAAAATCTCCCGAAATTTTAGACATTTGAAGTGTTAGCCTTGACATTGTAGAATCTATCTCTCTATTTTTTATTATGATAGTTTTATGTTTGCATTTTATCAACATTGAACTTCTAGTCCATATATAATCTATAGTATTTCCTCATTTGAGATAGATTAATCAATTATAATGTTATCCTTATGATGAGAAAAATATGTCAAATTTGAGTCTACAAGTTTGCAAATTTGAGGAATAATCAACAACATCAAATTTTCATCAAGTCTTCCTCAAATGGCATTTTTCATCATGGAAGCTTCAAGGAATGTTGGAGGATGATAGGGAAACTAACTAATGATTAGAATTTACCTCTCCTTAAGGGTTTGGTATGATTTCATGTAATTCTTATATTTCTAAATTTTAGCTTCAAATATGATATTTATAATTCATTCAATATCATTTATGTTATTCATGTATTCTAGAGTTTATTTACATATAATATTTTGATTTCCTCATCAATAACCCAAATAAATTTTCAGGTTTAGAAAACATTTTCACTAAGTGACTAACACTAGTCATATTTAGGGAGTAAAGAGCTACACAACACCTTTGGGGTACAACATCCAAGGTGCATGAGAGAGCATGCTCAATAAAAGAATGAACATGAGTGATAAAGACTTTAATACTCAGCAAATACAATCACCAATCATCCTTAAGTATGAGGGAGAGAAGGAGGTGGGATAGAAATTAGGTAGAGAATGGGGAAGGGAGAGAGAGGTAGTTGGAGAGGTAATGTGTGTGTGTGTGTGTGTGTGTGTGTGTGTGTGAGAGAGAGAGAGAGAGAGAGAGAGAGAGAGAGAGAGAGAGAGAGAGAGAGAGAGAGAGAGAGAGAGAGAGAGAGAGAGAGAGAGAGAGAGAGAGAGAGAGAGATGGTGGGAAAAGGGGATATTTTTTACTTCAAACAAACATGAGTGCATTATAATGTAATTATAATTATATGAAGTGAAATAAATAGAGTGTGGAGAGAGGAATTTTCTTCATAGAAACATAATCACATTCCAGTGCACTCACTTTACTTCTCGCATTGAGAATTTTCAAACCTTATGGTTGGAATTATATGTCAACAACAAAATATGTGATCTTTAAAATATTTAAAAGAATTAACCGAATGTTAATCATGTTATCCATTAGGTTTACATTTTGGGTAAGTGTAAAAATATGGGGAACCAAAAATATGCCACTTTACTTTTTGACCCCCATCGAAGCATTTGATGAGTGCCAAATTTAGTGCTCTCTAAATTTTGCACTTGCCAAATGGCTCAAAATGACCAAGTATGAGGCTTGGTAAATTCAAAATATTTTGAGAGTACCAAATTTGGCACTCCCTAAATGAAAATGAATTTTTATTTTCATTTTGTACATTAAAGTAAAAGTCGCAATTCAATATTAATTTTTCCTTTCCTATACTTTAAGTTATATTTTGTGTATATAGTAGCAAGATATTTGAGAGTGGATTCAAATATCTTGGATTTATATTATAGATTCTGATTTTTAGAAGATCATATAAACTTTTAGACAGCCAAATTTCAATTTTCAACATGTTTCTATCTGTATTCACTCACTCTCTCTATCTCACTCTCTATCTCCCATAAACTCTAGACCTATATTTCTCTCCCTCTCTTATTTGTCTCACCTCTCTCCCCTCTCAAGGTTTCTCCCACCCTCTCCCTCAGTACCTCACCTTCCCTCTTACCCCCATCTCTCTACCTACCTTCCTCCATCCCTCCCTCTTCTCTCCCCCTTTCTTATTGTTTATCTCTCTTATCTCTCCATTCTCTTATCACTACCTTTCCGTACCACCCTCTCTCTCTCCATATCCAATTCTCTCCCTCACTCCCTATTAACCTCTTTACCTCTCCCTCACTATCTCATTACCCACCTCTCTCTTTCAATCTATCTTTCTCACCTCTTTGTCCTCTAGGTCTCTCACACATATCTTCCCATGCTTTAGATCTCTCACCTCTATATATCTCTCCTCTCTAGTTATTTCTCTCCCTTTCCACCTCTCTCCCTACCTCATAACCCCTCTTTCTTTATTTTTCCATCACCTCTCTAGCTCTTCCCTTTCTAGGTCTAACAATTTGTCCTTGTCTATGTCTCCCTCCCTCCCTTATTAGCCCTCTCTTTATCTTTTTTCTTCTCTCTCATTTTCTCTTTGAATCCCCCATCTTAGTCATTTCCTATCCCTCCCTTGTATAGGATTTATGGAATAGGATGTAGAAAATAGGATTTATGGTATAGGTTTGAGAGTATTGGTATAGGTTTTAGGGTATAAGATTGACACTCACATTTCAATTTTTTTTTTCTTTATTCTAATTTAAGTTATATTTCTTGTATACATTGGCAGGATATATGAAAGTGGTTTCAAATATCTAGGAGTTATAATGTAGATTCTATGTTTAAGAAGATATTATAAATTTTTAGACATAGTCAAATTCTAGTAATTACAAGCTTCTATCATTATTATCTCACTCTCTATATCTCCCCTAGCCTCTAGACCTATATCTCTCTCTATCACTCTTCCTTTATCCTCTTTCTAGCTCTCTTTATCTCACTCTCTTCTCTCCTCCCTTAGATCTAACCCTACCTCTCTATCTCCATCTCTCTCTCACCCTTCACTCTCTAATATGTCTCCTCTCTCTCTTTACACACCTCCACCTCACTCCCTCCCTATCTATATTTCTCTAGGTCTCTCCCACCCTCTCTCCTTCTCTACCTCAAATTCTCTCATTATCCTCATCTCTCTCTCTCTCTCTCTCTCTCTCTCTCTCTCTCTCTCTCTCTCTCTCTCTCATCCCTAGGTCTCTCACTCCATCCATCTTTACCTCTCTACCTCTCCATCCCCATTTCATTACCCAACTCTCTCTCCCCCTCTATATCTCTCCCCTCTCTAGGTCTAGCAATTAGTCCTTATCTACCTCTCCCTCCCTCCCTTATTAGTTGTCTCTTTATCTTTTTTCTTCTCTCTCTTTTTCACTTTGACTCCCATGTCTTAGTAATTTCCTATCCCTCCCTTGTATAGGCTTTACGAAACAGGATGTAGAAAATAGGATTTAGGGTATAGGTTTGAGACTATTGGTATAGGGTTTAGGGTATAATATTGACACTCACATTTCAATATTTTTTTTTCTTTATTATAATTTAAGTTATATTTCTTGTATACATTGGCAGGATATTTGAAAGTGGTTTCAAATATCTAGGAGTTATAATGTTGATTCTATATTTTAGAAGATATTACAAATTTTTAGATATAATCAAATTCTAGTAATTAGAGGCTTCTATCAACATTATCTCACTCTCTATATCTCCCCTAGCCTCTAGAGCTATTTGTCTCTCTATCACTCTTCCTTTATCCTCTTTCTATATCTTTTTATCTCATTCTCTTCTCTCCTCCCTAAGATATGGCCCTGCCTCTCTCTATCTCTCTCAACCTTCACTCTCTAATATATGTACCCTCTCTCTTTACACACCTCCACCTCCCTATCTCTATTTCTCTAGGTCTCTCCCACCCTCTATCCTTCTCTACCTCACATTATCTAATTATCCCTAGCTCTATCCCTACCTTCCCCCCCCCCTCTCTCTCTCTCTCTCTCTCTCTCTCCATTGTCTAGGCCATGACCTCTCCCACCTTCTCTCTCTAAGACCCTCTCTAGGTTTATCCCTTCCTCTCTCTCCACCTATCTACCTTTCCATCTATGTCTCATTACCCACCTCTCTCCATCCCCATCTATCTCTCTCACCCCTCTCTATCTCCATCTAGGTATCTCACACCTCTCTTTCTCCCTCTATGTAGCTCACCCATCCACCATTACCCCTCTCCCATTATGTACTCTCTCCTTCTCTCCTCTCTCTATTGTCACTTTTCTATCTCCTCCTTCCCTAGGTCCCTCACTCCCACCATATCTACATCTCCCTCCATCCCTTCTTAATCCTTTCTCTCTTTGTTCCTCTTGAATTGGACATGCTCACTCACCTAGAGACTCTCTACCTTTTTTAATATAACCTATCAGGAACCATCACAAACTCTTTGTGATGTGTCTCAAGTTTCGAGGATCGATCATATAGCTTTTGAAGTTAGTCTATATGTGGAAAAGGTATAGTATAGCCCTGACCCCCAAACCCCAAAAGCCTCCTATTCTTCATTAGATCTTTCTATTTGTTTTGGTGTTCTTAGATTAGGCCTTCACCCTTTGATGTTCTTTAGTGTTGGTAAATAGTAAGTTGTGACTATGATCCCCGAATCTTGAAATATTCTCTCCATTTCCAATTTTTCTTAGTATGTTGGGCATCGAGCATCAGAGGTTTGTATTTCATATTTAAAAAGTGATAGGTGCATCGTTGATCCCCATTTCAATATGTAGATGGTGATTTCTAATAGGATTTCATTTAGTCCTCCTTACCTATGATAAAAATTGTTAATTTAAGAATACATTTAAATTTTAGGACAATATAGAGTAAATGATTGTTAATTTGAAGAATAATTTTTTAATTTAATATAAAAATCAGCTTTATTTTATTTTTAATTGAGAAAACTAGTAATATTTAAACTCAAAATATTAATTTATTTATGTATTCACATAATGTAACATCACACTACAAAAGTGAGGGAAAGACAAACAAATGATATTAAAAACAAAAATACATTATTATTACAAGATATGAAAAATATTTTATTTTGAAATTAATAGATTAAATTAAAAATTAAATTAATTTTATTTAATGTAATAGATTTTTTCACTTAATATAATATTACATTAAAAAAATCATTATAAAAATTCTTTTTTAAATTAAATATTTTTTATTAAAATTAAGAATTAAAAATTATTCAATAGTGATACTTACAAATAAGTTAAATTAACATAAAATTTACTTATTTGTTAAAGAATTATCTTTATTATAACTTACAATTTATTAAAACATTAAAAAACATAACTCCTAAATAATTAAATAAAATAAAATTATGAAATTGACTTCTGAATTGATTGTGTGAACATTTTTTTCATCATTTCGAATGATGCTCCATGATTAATCATGAAAATGAGAAAGATGCAAAGAGAAAAAATTGTTGATAGAAGCCAATTTTATAATTTATTATAAACTGTATAAATTTCATACAATTAAAATAAAATTATTAAACAATAATTTTGAAAGGGGTTAACTAACATAATTCAAGTCTTTTTCCATCGAAATCGAGTCAAATTAATTTTCTTTTTTTCAATTAACTCAAATTAATTTTAAAACCAATCTATGTGGTAGTGTGTTTGTGGGCACTAATTTTCCTCGTCTATTTATTCATCCTCCATTCCGTTCTCTTCAAATGCTTTCCTTATGTGTTTCCACTACCCCACACATGTTTTCTCTACCATGGCTTCTCTTTTCTTGTTACCTTTAATTCTTTCCATTTTTTCAATTTCCAATCTTCCTCATTCTCTCACCAATGTCTCTCATCATCATCATCAACAACAAGAAGAATTGCTCTTGCAATTCAAAGCTGCCATTTCAAAGAATGACTCTTCTCTACCAGACTGGACTATCCTTCACCACTTCTTCAACTGGTCTACCATGACATGCCATCCCAATTCTCACTCTGTTTGTGCCATCAATTTAACCCAAATGAGTTTAGACGACACTATCTCTCCTCTCTTCGATCACTTGATCACTCCCACAATTGTCTCACTAGTGCAATTCCACCTCAAGTTGGCCACTATCATGAACTAAATTTTTTCAGTAATTATGTTATTAGGAAAATAATGTATGCTTTTCGTTTATAAAATAAAATTGTAATGGAGATAAACTTTTATTACGATGATAATGCGGTCAGTATGCAAATGTTATGAAATGATTTATATTACTTTACTCATGAGAATGTAATTAAATGGCTAGTGTTTTTTTTTTTAAATTACGGATCATCATTACAGATGAGCTATTGAGTGCAAATGATGCAGGGATAGGTGAACGCAAATGAAGGTGAGAATGGGGCTTAGGTAGAGTTGTCTTAGCTCAGGTTGAAAAAGTTATATACATACAATTATGATTGCATTGATGCATGATTTTGAAGTAGAATTGAAATTTTATGAGTAATGGCAATTGTTAAATTTATTTCATCTATGAGTGTGAAACTTAGTTAAATATTTTGAAAAAGAGGTAGTGATTTAATTATTGAACATTTCTTATATAGGATGATTTAATGTCCCTTGTATAAGAGAATGCAATTTTATTAATGATTGTTTTGTTTACAATGATACGAATTTTATATGCATCTTAGTTAGATAACTATGATTCGATCATTTATATATATATAATGTGTACTTATTTTAAATTATGCTTAAGTGATTATGTTCTTATTATATAAAGATGACCATTCAAAATAATGTATTTATGAATATATATATACAAATTATGATTATATATTTTATTTCTAAAACCCTTTTATGTATAGACTTTCTTTAAGATAATCATGTAATATATAATATAGTCATTTATTATATATATATATATATATATATATATATATATATATATATATATATATATATATATAAAAGGTGGCAGGTTTTAGACTTAGACTTAAGTCAGTTACTGTGTTGCATGTTAGTAAGGATTCTGATGAAGGTGGTTAACCTGGCACCTCAACTAACAGTAAACACAGACTTAGAGTTTGGCATGTCGATATCCATCGACATGGATAACCATGGTAGAGACTTGGCAATATGGCGATAAACATGCACCTAACAAACTCTTAAGTGTTTGTAATAGAATCCTGTTGGCATTTTGATGATGTTTTGATTGTCACTGATTGACACACACTTTCTTGATGTATGAGTTATGCTCAACTGGTAATTGTTCCAACCAGTATTATGTATTATTGAAATGTATCATCTTTAGACTATCGGTATTTTGTAGATGAAGGTTTACTAGTCACGGATTGACTGAAGACTCCAAGAGGTATGAAGACCCAAGCAGTTCGAGGATCCCAAAGCAATTCGAGGATCTCAAGTGGTTCGAAGGACCCAAGCGGTAGTTAACTCTTGATCGGAACACTACATTCTACCAGTCTTCATTTTTGACAACCGGTAATCAGTATATTGTATTAACTGGTATTACTCTGTGATGAGTTACCAATCGGTATTACTATAATGTGTAATGAGTTATCATCCACTGACACTTTGGCGGTGTTTTTGTGCCATGTTACCAAATGTGTCTAGATGCACTGAACTTAGGAACTTGTAGTCAAATCCTATTGGACCGACATGAAATTAGATTCCTTTATAAGGACATCATATCTAGGGTTTGAAAATGATGAGGGTTTTGCATATGTGAGACATAGAATAGAGAAGGTTATGTGCGATCATTGAAGAGTAGATTATGTCTATCTAAAGAGATAGAGTGTGGAGATATTGAAGATTGAAGTAATGTTGAAATGCATTAACAAGGAGTTGTCAAGGATCTAATTATGCAGACTGTGCTATTAGCTAGATCATTCACTTGTTGATTACTCACATCTTCGACAAGTCTAGAACCCTTAACTGGGTAGGCTCAACAAAGCCTATGTAAATCCTCTAACAAGGTGGTTCACAACTGTGGATCTTAAATCCTCTAAATGGGTAGTATTTAATAGGACTTATCTCCTAACAAAGATCTAGATTCCTAATAGGATCTATTCTGGTGAAGAACATTGTATGACCTTAACCGGTCTGGTTACTATTCTGCAGATAGTTACTTGTGAGTTTCTGCTCACCATGGTATTTCCCATTTGTGTTTCCATGTAAAATATCTTGTGTTATGGTGATTGTGCTCTTGTGGGTGAATGCTTTATTTTCTATTTGGTTTGCATTTATCTTAACCGGTTTATTAGTGAATCTATTGTATTGGTTATCTGCTAAACTATTTAAGAGTTTGCTAATAGTAATTTTTGGCATACTAATTCATCCCCCCCTCTTAGTATTCATCAATTGGTATCAGAGCCAACCTTTCTATAAGTCTAACCACTTGGAAAGAGATATGGGGGAATACAGTGTGAGGGAAGTTACTCATTGTCTCACTCAGATGGAGAGAGCCTATGATGAACTCAAAGTCAAGTATAAATCCTCTTTGGCCAAGAGAAGAGAGCATGCTAAGAAACTGATGGAACTTACTGAAAATAGCTCTTCTGATGAAGCTGACATGGATGCCCTAGTTGAAGAAGTTGAAAAACTGAATGAATGTAATGTCAATTGAGAAGGGAGTTGGAAGGACTGACTATCAGAATGAGTCACGAGCTTGAGAACAAAAGGAAAGCTGAAGATTTGGTAAAACACAAAGATCATGAGATCTCCAAGCTGAAGCAAGAAATTAGTACCCTTACCACTCATCTCCGGGAAAGTAAAGTGGAGAAAGAAGAAATACAAGGTGAACTAAACATGACTATCTCTGACCTTGATGGACTCCAATGTTGCTATTTCCAAGGAGCTTACTGAGTCAAAGGAAATACTTTCCAAATTCAATCAGAGTACTACTAAGCTAGAGAAAAAGATAGAACCGACAAAGCAAGTAAAGGATACCACTAGACTTGGTTTCTCTGGGTATGAGAAAGGTGAGACCTTTGGAACAAAAGTTGAAACATGAAAGAAGCAATTGACATTCAAGGATAAAGGTAAGCAAAAATTTAAACCTGTTTTCTTTAATTCTCTCAAAGAAGGACATACTACTAATGTGTGTAGAAGCAAGGTGTACAACAATTTTCCTTACTTTCAAAACAATATGCCTAAATCCAATAGATTCAATGGAAACTGTTATGCATGCACCAAGTTTGGGCATAGAGCATTTGAATGCAGGTCAGTTTTGCACAACACCGGGAGATATCCTCCAAGAACTCAAGGAGTTATTCCAGAACTTCCTATGAACCAGAATTCCAACCGGTACAGTACCTATGACCATCAGTCAGTTGGTTATCAAGCAGTAACTAGTTGGAAAGCAACCTGTTTGATCTATCCTGGTAGTGGTCACACAGCTGCAACATGCAGAAGGAAGAATGGAAATATGAATAATGGACCATGGAGAACACCTAGAATGGTATGCTATCATTGCAACAAACCGGGACACACTACCAGAACCTATAGACTGAGAAAGAACCTATCGGATGATATACCGATCACTCTAGAAGGGAAGATTGATGTTGAAACTATTCAAGTGGAAATGAACAAAACTTGGAAAAAGAAATTAGAAAAAGAGTCACAGGATGAACATGCTTCTGCACCTAGTGTGGAAGTCTCTGAACTGGCAAACTGAGCTTCAGAAAAGCTTAGGGGGAAAATATCGGTGAAATATTTTCAAACCCCCAGTTTATATCGGTAAAGACCCTTACCAGTATGTGTTATTTGTCAATCAGTAGAAGATCTAAAGTGGTGAAAGGCAAAATTAGGGTTTATGCCCTAATGGTGATGTGTTTATTGTGGTAGGTGAGAACTTGTTTAAAAGGGATTTTCATCATCATTTTGACTTATCAATTTTCAAAAGAAGAATTTTCAAGAGTAGAGTGACAAAGAGTGATTCGTCTAGCAATTTAAAGTGAATTCAAAAATCTTGCAGAGGAATCCAACAATCTCTTTCAATCTATCAGTGAAGAACACTAAGCGGTGATCCAGCAACCAAAGTGGTGTATTGTGAGAAACATTGGCAAACCGTATATTTTGGCTTGTGAAGGTATTTCTCAAAATTCTTTCTTATCATTTGATCATGGCTTCTGCATCACACTCTAGTTCTAGTGCACCTATAGATTCAGCCGAATTTCTTCAAAAGAAAATGAAATACAATGCCTTATCCCAGATACCCATCGGAGTTATTATAGAGAGAGACATTTCAGGGTATATAGATTGTAAATTGGAAGACCTAGGATCCCTAGTGATTCATTCTCATCTAATTCTGTTCTACAGGGATGATAAGAAGATCAAACCTGAATATAGTATCCTTGAGAAGATGAAACTGCACAATGTGGTATATTTTCTGGAAGAGTTCACCGAAGAACATATCTGCATCTCCTTAGTAGAGTGCATGGTGACAAGATGTATCTGGAGTGGACACATGATATCACACTAGAAGCAATTCATGCCATCACCAATTTCTGTAATGTTGGAGAGGTACCAGCTCTAAGAAAGGTCACCAAAACTGAAATGACAAAGCTCACCGGTTTTGTGAGTGACCAACGGGCGATGACTATCAACACCATCTTTGATGATCTTCTTAAATATGCTTGCATGGTGATTGGCTATAGGATATTCTATGCCAATAGAATGAACTCTGTCACTGCTACTGTGGTGAATGCCACTTACAGGATGATCAAATAAAACACTACATTTGATCTATTTACCTATTTACAAAAGCAATTGATGTTGAACCTGAAATCCATCAAATAGGATAATTCTCTAAGGTTCAGGTTTGGCCAACTTTTGGTCGGTTTATTCTTCTAATTTAAAGGCTATTTCCCTAGAGTAGGTGATGTTCAATGGTCTACTGACCTACCTATTTCCAAACAAATTAGGGAAAGTCTACAAGTAGTGGGAACTGGATATCTTGAAGTTCTAAATAAGTATTTTGATGAATTCAAATGAAAGATGAACCAGAGAATAAGGATATCTGGTGATATAGTGAAGAAGTATGAAGATGACATCTGCTTCACAATAAAGATAGATGAATGCATAATGGAAGCGATGAAACCCAGAAAAGAAGTGGTTGAACCTATGGGGTATGAAGTGGTGAATGACATGTTGATCGGGTATGCCTCTACCCTACTTGCCTCACCACTAGATGCAAAGAAAAAGAGAACCAGTACCTACTTAGAGAGGGTTACACCAATTGAGGAACCAAAATAGAATAAGGGTAAAGCGGTGACATTGACATCTGCACCGGTTACCTCTGCCAATCCAAAAGTGACCAAGCAGTCACCAGCGAAGAAGAAACCTGAGACTATTCCAGCTAAAGTATTCAAGAGGAAGCGGAAATCTAGGAATAAATCACCGGAGGCAAAAGACACTGAACCAAAGATTGAAACAAAGAAGTCAAGCAATCAAACAAAAAGATAAAGTCTACCAGTAATGCACCAGCAACTTCTACACTGGTAAATATAGATATTTCCTCTTATAAACCTTTGACACATTCTCAAAGAACAATTAAGAATATTAGGAGGAAACTGCTTGATGATTTAAAAGAACATTTTGATGATTTTAATGATAATGAGAAAGAAGAGGTAGAATAGGAAGTCATTAAATACATATGTATTAATGATCGATCACCATCTAAGATCAGATCAGTTACTACAGATTCTTTATATAATTCTTTGGATAATAAATGGCACATTGTGATTGAAAGAGAATAGGAGATCAGGGAGAAAATTTTTCCACAGTACTTTCTTGATGCTTCAAATTCTAAATTATATGAAATTATGGATAAGAACAAAGGCCTCTTCTTCATGAGAAGGAGATGACTTAGGCTAGTAGAAGGTAAAATCTCTAAGGTAGAAAAGGATACACATTTACATGTTAAAGTTGTTGTCAGAATGCACCAAGTATTTGAAGTTGCTAAGAAGGCTGATCAAGAATCGAACCGATCCTCAAGCAAATTGGATGAGGTATTTAATAGTCAAGGTGAAAGAGTGACAGAGCAAAAATGATCCTATTGATCTGGATGCACTAGGAATTGAGGATGTCACTCCTGATAGAGAAAAGGTAGAGAAAGAGAAACAGGACAAGGAAAAAGTAGAAAAAGAGAAATAGGACAAGGAAAAGGTTGAGAAAGAAAAATAGGACAAATAGCAAGAGGAAAAAGCAAGGCAAGAGGAAGATAAGAGAAAAGAGGAAGAGAAAAAGAAAGAGGTAGAGAAGAAGAAAGAGGAAGAGAAGAAGGAGGAGGAAGAGAAGAAGAGAGAAGAAGAAGAAGAAAAGAAGAAAGAGGAAGACAAGAGGAAGGAAGAAGAAAAGGAGAAAGATAATGAGAAGAGGAACAAAAGAAGAAAGAAGAGGAAAAGAAAAGAGAAGAAGAGGAGAAGGAAGCAGAGAAGAGGAAACAGGCAGAGATCAAGACAAAAGAAGGAGGGCAAACTCCTAAGGCAACTAGTAATCAAGCCATACAGGTTGATATGACCAATCCTATTGATCTTCAATCAGCAAATGAGTCTAAGCTGCTTCAAGGAATCAAACTTGCACAAGAGAGACTGGAAGTACTATGAAGAAAGAAAGAACAGGATGTCATACAAATTGTTGTTGACACCCTTACCAGTTTGATTCCCAGTACCAACCTCCCCAGTACCAGTTCATCTCTTTCCAAGCTCAAACATCTTTGTATCGTAGTGGACAACCAGGTATAATGCTTGGAAGATGTTGTTGAGCAATCACAAAGAAAAACCATGAAAAGGTACTCAATGTTGCCTTAGTCAAGCAGATGAATGAACTAAGGTCACAACTACTGAAGCAATAGAAGGATATCAGTGTTGCTATGGGTGAAGGTAACTTACTGTTGAGTAAAATCTGCCAACCCCATCTATTTTGTGACGATGTGCTTAAATAGAAAGCTCAACTCCAATCGGAGTTACAGTCATATATCAACAATTTCAAGATGCCATATGATTCATTCACTACCTATGGTCAAACTGTTCATCATTATTAGCATCAGACTGCCAAGATGGACTTAGAGATCAGGAACCAGACTCAAGATTTGCAAGAACTTCAACTGCTCCTATTACCAAGACTGCAGATTCTTTAGAAATGTTTTCTCAATCTGGAAGCTATCACAGTAACTCAAGAAATGAGTACCATTGACGCAATGGAAGAACTAGCATTCCAGATGAAGATTGAAAGTGAGGTTGTTACCTCATTACTTGAGTCATGGACATTGGCCATGAAAACTTTTATGCAGGACTTTAAATCTATTTTTGAGAAATTTCATTCCTTATTGTCATGAACATTTACTCTATTTTTGTATAAAGAAAGAAGGGGTTACTTTGCATTACTTTGTCATTGTTGGCAAAGGGGGAGTAGTGTACATTAAAATTTTGGTGAATGTTACCATTTCATGCACTTACTTGTAATTTTTGCAAAGGTAGGAATGCATATGCTTAGGGGGAGTAATTTTGCTTATAACATCTTTTTTGTTATTGTTGTAAAACACTTAGATGTCAAAATTTTCCTAAGTGTTGCCATCAATGCCCAAGGGGGTTATTGTTGGCATTTTGATGATGTTTTGATTGTCATTGATGGACACACACTTTCTTGATGTATGATTTATGCTCAACCGGTAATTGTTCCAACTGGTATTGTGTATTATTGAAATGTATAGTCTTTAGACTATCGGTATTTTGTAGATGAAGGTTTATTGGTCATGGATTGACTAAAGACTCCAAGCGGTATGAAGACCCAAGTGGTTCGAGGATCCCAAAATGATTCGAGGATCCCAAAATGATTCGAGGATCTCAAGCAGTACGAAGGACCCAAGTGGTAGTTAACTCTTGATCGAAACACTACGTTCTACCAGTCTTAATTTTTGACAACTGGTAATCGATATATTGTATTAACAGGCATTACTCTGTGATGAGTTACCAATCGGTATTACTGTAATGTGTGATGAGTTATCATCCACTGACACTTTGATGATGTTTTTATGTCATGTTACCAAATGTGTTTAGATGCACTAAACCTAGGAACTTGTAGTCAAATTCTATTGGACTGACATGAAATCATATTCCTTTATAAGGACATCATGTCTAGGGTTTTAAAATGATGAGGGTTTTGCATATGTGAGACATAGAATAAAGAAGGTTATGTGCAATCATTGAAGAGTAGATTAGGTCTATCTGAAGAGATAGAGTGTGGAGATATTGAAGACTGAAGTAATGCTGAAATGCATTAACAAGGAGCTGTCAAGGATCTAATTAAGTAGACTGTGCTATTAGCTAGATCATTCACTTATTGATTACTCACATCTTTGACAAGTCTAGATCCCTTAACCGAGTAGGCTCAGCAAAGCCTTTGTAAATCCTCTAACAAGGTGGTTCACAACTATGGAGCTTAAATCCTCTAAATGGGTAGTCTTTAACGGGACTTATCTCCTAACAGAGATCTAGATTCCTAACAGGATCTGTTCTGATGAAGAACATTGTATGACCTTAACCGGTCTGGTTACTATTCTACAAATAGTTACTTGTGAGTTTCTGCTCACCATGGTTTTTCCCATTTGGGTTTCCACGTCAAATATCTTATGTTATGGTGATTGTGCTCTTATGGGTGAATGCTTTATTTTCTATTTGGTTTGCATTTATCTTAACCAGTTTATTTGTGAATTTGTTGTACCGCTTATCTGCTAAAATGTTTAAGAGTTTGTTTACAGTATTTTTTGGCATTCTAATTCACACCCCCCTCTTAGTATTCATCAAAACCAACATTGCATGCTACCTAATGGGTTAGCAAAGGAGATCAGTAGTAATGTAATTGTTTCATCTACCATCAGCAGAGAACAATTAGACGTGGAGGAGAAGTAGTAATCACGTTTGTTAATGAATTAAAATGATATTGTAGAGCTTGGCTACGTGTAGACATTCCTAAGGAGTTTTTAACCTTTTGAAACTGAAATTACTTAATGACTAACACATGTGGCTACCGAGATAGGCATAAACACTAAGTAAAAGCCAAAAGAACAACAACTAACATAGGAGGATAGTAAGATAAATAGCGGTATGAGCTTGACAGAGAGACACAACAAGAAGAATAGAGAAGGAAAAAGATGCAGGAATAGTAAAGTTAGAAAATAGTGTATTAGAAGAGTGACAGTCTGAGAAGCATAAGAGCAATGAGAAGGTTATTGAAGAGTTTAGAAGGAGAGTAGACAAAAGAGAAGTAGACAGATTTGGGCAAGGAATTGAGTCAATCACCACCAACTCGGTATCAAGATAAAAGGACGTAGGCTCTATTTTATTCATTGGTTGTTATGTATATGGAAATAAAGGTTTAGTATGTTGTGATTTAGTTTGATGTTTAGAAAGTAGATAAGAATAGAGTTATATTTATACAATCCAAGTCAATAATGAAATTATTTGAACCTTTCTTTCTAAATAGCCATATAGGAAATGCATCATGAGAGACCATCTGATTTAGTAATCATAGAAGGAATTATTAGACATCCTTAGTAGATGCTAAGATTTGTACTAAATGCGTGTTAGGTTTGCAATAATTAAGTTATTTCTAGGAATGTGTACTCATTATATTCCAATCATATGTAAGGATTCATACATGTGCTACACCTTCTTTCTTAAAAACTTAGTTTTGATTTACTTTTCAGTATAGTAATGAAAGATTTCTTATTATCAAATATGTATGATTGTTTATCCATGAAAGATTGCTTGTTATCAAATATGTATGACTGTTTATCCATGAAAGATTGTTTGATCTTATAATTGAAAGTAATAGGAAAGTGATGTTGTTATCTCTATTGAATAAAAGATTGTCTTCTACATGAATTTGTATTCTAGATTTATATGTATAAGGTTAGATAAACTTGTGTGTGGAAAGTTACCTTCCAGGATGGGTGCCGAATATGGAATATAGAGAGAGAGTTTTCTTTTTCCAAACTATATTATTTACTATGCATGGCATTATACTAGGCCAAGTAATCGAATAACCATTGAAATAGATAGATTTATTTCATTTAACCACCCTACCATATCCTTGAATGAACTTTCTTATTTCTTAAATGAATTGGAAAATTGAAAATGCATGTATCATTTTAGGCACGCACCAGATTCCATCTTGTCTTTCGAATTCTTTTTGCTAAGCAATTCGTGTAGGGTTGGGTATTCTTGATTGACCAAGAATTCTGGGGAAGCATAAGCGTCAAGGTTGGGTGAAAAAAGTTTTTGATTCTTGTTCTCGTCTCCATTCAAAAGACTAAAATGAAGTTAGCTCAGATTGGAGATCAAAGGACACATCTCTCTTTCTTTAATGTTTGAAATTATACTTAAGGCAATAGAAAAACCTAAGCATTGTATAAAGATAAGATTGTGATATTTCTACATTTATTACCTATGAAATTTCTTTATCTTCTATTAAAATCTAATGATTATTATTTTGATTATCAAGCTTAGGATAAATAGATGTTTGAAATAGACTTATTAAATGAATTATAAGTTTATTTAAGAATAAAGAGTATGTTATGTCTTATTGGAATATAGAATAATTTATGTCTTTACATTTTGGTATCAAAGCCATAGGTTATATAACACTAGGACCTATGGGTCACTTCACAAATTAAACACTGAGAGTAAAAACTTTTTGTTGAAACTTATGGAAATGGTGCGAACAAAGCAAACAACTCGCAAATCTGTAGTAGAGTATGCTTAATACCTGAGATTCAGAAAGGATCCCATATCTTCTTTGAGGCCTATTGATGATAATCACCTGAGAGGAGGAGGATGGTTAAGTGAGGAAGAAGTTGTTCCTTCTATGGAGAAACAAGCTCCTAACCTTCCATGAGAAGGGAAAAAGGAATCAACTTTTGAACCAAAAGAGAAATGAATTACTAATCATGTTGAGCTATGAATAGCACCTACTGAGTCTCTTGGGGATAAGACTAGTATGACTATCCCTATTGAGGAGGAAGAAAACAAAGACCATTTGTTAGAGTATTCTCCTATTCAGCCGATTGTAATTAGTTCTGATGAGTCAAATGGATATACCCCACTTAGTTCTAATGAGTCAGAAGGATATACCCCCTTGACTCCACCTGAAGAGTGATATAGTTATGTAATGTCACTTATGTCTATCAATAAATAAAGATGCTATTTTTTAATAAGTTTGAGTTGAATAACTTTTACTATGCTTCCTATGATAAAGAAAAAATATGTAGTTTGGACCTTAGTTGAATTAACAATAATAGTTATCATAAAAACTTAAATGCAATATATGTGCAAACTATCTAACTATGTCCTATATTAGTATTATAATGGTTTGTTCCTTGTAATAAATATAGATATTATTTTCTATAACTATATTAGAAGCTATATTAGAAGCTATGGATAATGCAACCCTTGCCGATATTTCTTTTTTCGCAAAAAAATAAAACATTGCTTGGTGCAGGAATTTTTGAATTGAAATGGGTTCAAGAACTACAAGAGCTAGGTCAAGCAACGGGAATGAAAGCCTTGATCAGATTCTTGATCTATTGAATCAACAAAATGCAAGGATGGATGGAATTGAACAAGAAGTTCAAAGGGTTGGTGAAGTACGGAATGAAATTCCTAAGGTTGAGGAACAACAAGATTATTGAGCTAGGATTGAAGGGAAATTAGCTAAAGGTTTCAAGAGGATAGCCCCACCTAAGTTCAATGGTAAGACTATTGGTGATGGTGCAAAAGCTTGGGTAATAGAGATGGGGAAGTACTTTGAGCTCCATAACATGTCTAATGAAACTAAAGCAACATGGGTTTCTTATCAACTTATTAGAGAAGCTATGATATGGTGGGATAATGAAAAATCTGAGAAGAAGTTGTAGCCTAGAGATATTACTTAGGAGATATTTGTACAATCATTCAGGAAGAGGTGGCTTCCTTAGTTATTCTTTGACAAGAAGATGACTAAATTTCAGAATCTGACACAAGGTGGCATGTTGGTGACTCAATATTGGGAGAAGTTTAACAACCTTCTAAAGTATGTTCCATAGTATTAGATGGATGAATGATTTCGCATTTGAAAGTTCATCTTGTGTTTAAGGACTCATATTGGAGTAGAAGTGGATATACATAATCCATTGACTATGGAGGAAGTCTTTGAGAAAGAAACTAAGCAAGATTAAAAGTTGTAGCAGTTAGCAAATTTTTAAAGAAACGTGAATACCAAACCAAGTTTTGGAGATAGGAATTTTTAGAAGAGCAACAACAACAACCGATAGATAAGGAATCTGAAAAGAGGACTCAACACTCAAGAGAAAGGAAGAGTGAATCAAGATGGAAATAAGAAAGTAAATAGTAACATCAACTATACCAACCGCAATGCTAGGTAGAACATTGACATGAATAGGTCAGGTGGACACTCAGGGCCTAAGGATGGATGTTACAACTATGGAGGAAATCATTATGCTTCAAATTTTCCACATTGTACCCCTACGCAAAGAGGAAATCAAAAAGGAGATTCACAACATTAGATTCACACAACGGTTGACAACCTCCAAGCTGATTTTCAAGCTTCACCTATTGAGATGACGGGTAAGCATTTTGGGCAATCAGTTTCTATTTTAATAGATATAGGAGTCACTAAATGTTTTATTGATCCTAAAGTATTTTCTAGATTATCTATTAGACCTTGTTATATGTTAAAAGCATGGATGGTTCAATATGGGAATCGAGTAGAGCAGAGGGTAGATTCATGTCTATTTTGCAGTGATCTAGAGCTTCCTAGTATCCAAACTCAAGTTAATCTATATGTAGCACCATTAGGATTGTATTATGTGATCTTAGGTATCAATTGGCTAACTGAGCATAAAGTTATAGTAAACTATGAGGATAAGTCATTAGTTGTATAGATGATTTTGGAAATCCAGTTGCAATTCTTGGGTCTCTAAAGCCTCTTGAATTGAGACTCATTTCAGCAATGCAACTCAAGAAAGCCCAAAGGAAAGGATGTTCCATAATTGTTATCATGGTAAGTGATTTGGATAATGTTGAGAAAAGCCCTGAGGATTATCTAGTTCTTAGAGAGTTCTTGGATGTTTTTCCTGAAGACCTAACTAAGTTACCACCGAAAAGGGAGTTTGATTTTTCTATAGAACTCTTACTTGGAGTGGAGCCACAATCTAAGGCTCCATATACAATGACAACCATGGAATTATATGATCTTAAGGCTCAATTGCAAGAATTGCTTAGGCAAGGTCTCATTAGACCTAGTGTATCCTTGTGGGGTGCACCAATGATCTTCATAAAGAAGGATGGTACTTTAAGGTTATGTATTGATTATAGGATGTTAAACAAAGTAACTATCAATAATACATATCCTTTGCCAAGGATACATGAACTATTTGACCAAATGAAAGGTGCCACGGTATTCTCTAAAATTGATCTTCAATCAAGATATGACCAGCGAAGGATTAAGGATGAGTATATCCTAAGACTGCATTTTGAACATGGTACAGACACTACGAATTCACAGTCATACCTTTTGGTTTAACCAATGCCCCAGCAAGATTCATGAACCTTATGAACATCATTTTTAGAGGATACCTAGATGATTTTGTTCTTATATTCATTAATGACATTTTGATCTATTCTAAGAATGAAGAGGAACATAAGAAGCACTTAAGGACAGTCTTGCAATGATTAAGAGATCGCAAGCTTTTTGGGAAATTTTCTAAGTGTGCTTTCTTTCAGGAAAAGGTGCATTACTTAGGTCATGTTATAATTGCTGAAGGAATTTCAGTTGATCCTGCAAAGATAGAGGAAATTGTGGATTGGCCAACACCTCAAAATGTTTCAAAGATCCGAAGTTTTATGGGTCTTGTAGGATATTACAAGAAGTATGTGGAAGGATTTTCTAGGATAGCAACACCTATTACTTCATTTCAGAAGAAGGAAAAAAGATTTGAGTGGACTGAGAAGTGTGAAGAGTCATTTCAGCTCTTGAAGTAGAGATTGACAACAACAACTCTCTTGACTATACCAGATCCCAATGGACACTTTATAGTGATTACAGATGCCTCAGATGAAGGTGTGGGAGCAATGTTAAGGTAGGAAGGAAAGGTGGTTGCTTTTGAGTCTGCCATTTGACCTAAAAATAGATCACTTAGGACTGAAATATATCTTCACACAACCTAACCTTAATGCAAGATAGGGAAGGTGGCTTGAATTCCTAAGTCAATATTATTTTGGTATTGAATATATCAAAGGAAATGAAAATAGGGTAGTGAATGCTCTCAGCAGAAGAAGACATCTATTTGCTATGGTTACTACAATGAAAAACTTGAAGCAACAAGTGTTGCAGAATCTTTCTGAAGATGACTATTACCTAAGGGTTAAGAAAGCCTTGGGACAAGATCCTTTAGATCATTGTTATGATGGATATGAGTTAGAACATGATGGTATTTTAAGGTACCAAGGAAGAATGTACATTCCTGAAGGTGGCAAGTTAAGGAAGTTAATATTGCATGAGGTGCACAACACACCTTATTCAGGACACCCTGGAGTATCAAAGATGGTAGCTGACTTGAGATCTTTGTATTTTATGGCCTAAACTCAGAAAAGAGGTAATTGAGTATGCGGTATAATGTTTCAAATGTTAGCGAGTGAAAGCTGAGCATGTTCATCCAGCAGGACTTTTATTTCAACATGTTATAAGAGAGTATAAGTGAAAAGTAATCAGTATGGATTTTATCCAAGGATTACCTATGAGCAAAAATAAGCATGGCACCATCTTAGTAGTTGTGGATAAGTTGACAAACGTTGCACATTTCATACCTACAAATATCAAGGATGCATCATTTGTTCTTGCAAAGAAATTTGTGCAAGAACTATTTTGGTTGCATGGTGTACCAGAAACCATAATTTCAGATAGGGATACCAGGATGACATCTATATTTTGGACAACATTAAATGTAGCTTTGGGAACCAAACTGAATTTTAGTTCAATATATCATCCTCAAATTGGTGGCCAAACAGAAAGGGTTAATCAAGTTGTAGAAGATCTTTTACGAATGTATTGCATGGATAAACAGTACAAATGGGAGGAGTATTTTCCTTTGGTTGAATTTGCATATAACAACTCTCTTCACGCATCTTTAGGTATGGAACCTTTTGAGGCACTCCATGGGTGAAAGTGTCGCACACCTATTAGTTGGGATAGAATGGAAGATAGGATCATCATTGGTCCTAATTTACTGAAGGAAATGGATGAGAAAATGACATTGATCAAGAGTGGGTTGAAGGAGGCAACTAACAGACAAAAGAGTTATGCTAACAAAAATAGGACTTACAAACAATTTGTTGGAGGAGATAGAGTCTTTCTGAGAGTCAAACCTCATAAGAGCTCTATCTCGTTTGGAAAATCATAAAAGTTGGCACCGAGATATCTAGGACCCATTGATGTGCTGGAAGTTATTAATCCAGTTGCTTATAGATTAGCTTTACCACCTACTCTAGCTCGAATCCATAATGTGTTCCATGTTTCTTTGTTGAAACCTTATCATGCTGATGCATCTCATATTCTTGATTGGTGATATTTACAAGTATAGGATCTAGTGATTGTGCTAGTGGAGCCCATCTAAATCCTAGATCAACGTAGCGTGAAGCTAGGTAGTAGAGATTTCACTCAGTATAAGGTCCAGTGGGACCAATATTCTGAGGATAGTTCTACATGGGAGGATGCTGAGATGATTGACCATCATTTCCCTCATTTGCTTTCTTAGAAAAGCAGTTTCTTATTGCAGGAGGCACCTTGAAACAATGATTTTGATTTTCATGATGTGAACTTTGATAGCATGTATGTTGTTGTTATTATTTATATTTGAGACTTTGATGTATGGTTAATATTATATGAGGTATAATTACTATGTGCTTATTGATAGATAATAAGACATCGAGATGACGTCTCTTCCAAGTGGGGAAGGATATCACAAACCATATTTTTTCAATAATTATGTTATTAGGAAAATAATGTATGCTTTTCATTTATGAAATAAAATTGTAATGGAGATGAAATTTTATTACGATGATAATGCGGTCAGTATGCAAATGTTATGAAATGATTTATATTACTTTACTCATGAGAATGCAATTAAATGGCTAGTGTTACTTTTGTTTTGAAATTAGGGATCATCATTACTGATGAGCTCTTGAGTGCAAGTGATGCAGGGACAAGTGAATGCAAATGAAGGTGAGAACAAGGCTCGGGTAGAGTGTCTTAGCTCATGGACTTGGATAGATTAGAGGAATCTCATACACCACAGTAGAAAAAGTTATATAAATACAATTATGATTGCATTGACGCATAATTTTGAAGTAGAAATGAAATTTTATGAGTAATGGAAATTGTTAAATTTATTTCATCTATGAGGGTAAAAATTAGTTAAATATTTTGAAAAAAGAGTTATTGATTTAATGATTTAACATTCCTTATATAGGATGATTTAATGTCCCTTGTATAAGAGAATGCAATTTTATTAATGATTTTTTTGTTTACAATGATATGAATTTTATATGCATATTAGTTAGATAACTATGATTCGATCGTACACACACACACACACACACACACACACACACACACACACACACACACACATAGATACATATACATATACATATACATATACATATACATATATGTATATATAGATAGATACATAGATATACATATATACACACATATATGTATCTATATATATACATATATATATATATATATATATATATATATATATATATAAATGTATATACATACATGTATATATATGTATGTATATATATATATGTATAAATATATGCACACACACACACACACACACACACACACACAGAGATATATATATATATATATATATATATATGCGTAGATGATTATGAATTGTGTACTTATTTGAAATTATGCTTAAGTCATTATGTTCTTATTGTATAAACATGACCATTCAAAATAATGTATTTATGAATATATACATATATATATACAAATTATGATTATATATTTTATTTCTAAAACCTTTTACATATAGACTTTCTTTAATATAATCATGTAATATATAATAGTCATTTATTACATATATATATATATATATATATATATATATATATATATATATATGTTTAAATATACATATACATATATATATATATACATATATATATATATATATATATATATATATATATATATATATATATATATATATATATATATATATATATATTAAAAGGTGGTGGGTTTTAGACTTAGACTTAAGTCAGTGACTGTGTGATGTGTTAGTAAGGATGCCGATAAAAGTGGTTGACCTGGCACCTCAACTAACACTAAACGTAGACTTAAAGTTTGGGAGGTTGATATCCATTGACATGGATAACCATGGTAGAGACTTGGCAACGATGGCGATAAACATGCACATAACAAACAATTAACTGTTTGTAATAGAATCCAACTTTGCATGCTACTCGATGGGTTAGCAGAGGAGGTCAGTAGTAATGTAACCATTTCATCTACCATTAGTGGAGAACAGTTAGACTTTGAGGAGAAGTAATAATTAGGTTTGCTAATGAATTAAAATGATATTGTAGAGCTTGGCAACATGTAGACATTCCTTAGGAGTTCTTAACCTTTTGAAACTCAAATTACTTAATGACTAATAGATATGGCTACCGAGATAGTTAGAAACACTAAGTAAAAGCCAAAAGAATAGCAACTAACATAGGAGGATAGTAAGATAAATAGTGGTATGAGCTTGATAGAGAGACACAACAAGAAGAATAGAGAAGGAAAAAGATGTAGGAATAGTAAAGTTAGAAAATAGTCTATTAGAAGAGCAATAGTTTACGAAGCATAAGAGCAATAAGAAGGTTATTGAGGAGTTTAGAAGGAGAGTAGACAAAAGAGAAGCAGATAGATTTGGGCAAGGAATCGAGTCAATCACCACCAACTCGATATCAAGATAAAAGGATGTAGGCTCTATTGTATTCATTGGTTGTTATGTATATGGAAATTAAGGTTTAGTATGTTGTGATTTAGTTCGATGTTTAGGAAGTAGATACGAATAGAATTAGATTTATACAATCCAAGTCAATAATGAAATTGTTTGAATCTTTCTTTCTAAATAGCCATATAGGAAATGCATCATGAGATACCATCTGATTTAGTAATCATAGAAAGAATTATTAGACATGCTTAGTAGATGCTAACATTTGTAGGAAATGCATGTTAGGTTTGCAATAATTAAGTTATTTCTAAGAATGTGTACTCATTATATTCCAATCATATGTAAGGATTCATACATGTGCTACACCTTCTTTCTTAAAAACTTAGTTTTGATTTACTTTTCAGTATAGTAATGAAAGATTGCTTATTATCAAATAATTTCTTAAAATGTATGGTTTTTTATCCATGAAAGATTGTTTTATCTTATAATCGAAAGTAATAGGAAAGTGACCTTGTTATCTCTATCCAATATTATTTCTAATGATTATTTTAATTGAATAACTAGCTTATTTCACATAGATTTTTCAAATATCATTTAGTAGTAAATCCATGACACATCTAAACTATTTAAAATAGTCTATTTTAAAGTTTTCCTGAATGAGATCATATAGTAATACTCAATAAAATTATATTTTCATCTTACTCATCTTTCCTCTTCTTTAAAATTCTTCCTATATCATTCAAATCAAAAGTCGTCAATTTCATATCAATTTCTAAATTAATTCTTTATTTATCATTATTTTTTTATTTTAAATAATTTATTTATTTTTCAAAAAATTTGATGTATAATTTCTTTTGATTTTATGTTTGATAATTAAAAAAAGAAAAACAATTAAATTCTCCATCAATATCACAGTCAGCATTCTATCATATTTAATATAATTTGTTCCCAATTTTACCTGGCATTTCCAAATTGGGCAGTAGTGCGCATGAAATTTCGAGCTATGAAATTCAATGCCCCTTTCTTCTAAAGTGTAGGAAAATTATTATTAAAATGCTGGCGAAAAAAATTCCAGAGAGTTAAGTCCAATATTAAGAAAAATATTTCATCTGTAGGGTCCCCAAATTGTAAGTCCAATTTTAATGAGTGTTCTCCAAAGAAAATTATTTGTTACGCAATAATAACAGTGACTGGAAAACATCAGAAAGCCAAACCTCCGCCTTTCCCACTCACATGAAACAATGACTAATAATAATTTTGCGTTGGTAGGAACATGAAGTGGGTGAAACAATGAAATTAATTTTGTTCAATTCAACTCGAATTAATTTTAAAATGATCTCAAGTAGAAGACTATCACGGGAGCCCTTACTGTAATCTATTTATTCCTTGTCCCTTCCATTCCATTCTATTCTGTTCAATTGCTTGCCTTGTGTGTTTCCCCTGCCTCACACTAGTTTGATCTACCATGGCTGCACTTCTCTTGTTACCTTTAACGCTTTCCATAATTTTAATCTCCGCTCTTCCTCATTCTCTCACCAATCTCTCTCATCATCATCAACAACAACAACAAGAATTACTCTTGCAATTCAAAGCTGCCATTTCAAAGAACGCCTCTTCTCTGCAGGACTGGACTCCCCTTCACCCCTTTTGCAACTGGTCTGCCATCACCTGTCATCCTTCCTCTCACTCTGTCCGTGCCATCAATTTAACCCTAATGAGTTTAGACGGCACCATCTCTCCTGTGCTCGGGAATCTCTCCTCTCATCGATCCCTTGATCTCTCTGGCAATTACCTCACTGGCACCATTCCGCCCCAACTCGGCCAACTCCCAAATCTGTGGTACTCTTGCTTCAAGGAAATCAATTACAAGGAACCATTCCCCCCTCTCTTTCTGCTTGCCGCAGTTTGTATCATCTGGCACTCTCCTATAACCAACTGCATGGTAGCATTCCGCCTGAGCTCAGTCTTCTCACAAGTTTGAAGTACCTCTACTTGGGCGTTAACAATCTCACTGGTACCATTCCGCCCTCTTTCAAAAACCTGTCCGCCTTAGTTGAATTGGATTTGAGTGTAAATGAGCTCTATGGTCCAATTCCTCCTGAATTGTGCATGCTTACTCACCTACGGCTTCTTTACCTTTTTAACAGTAACTTATCTGGCACCATTCCCAGCTCTATCGGAAATATATCCGCCTTAGTTGAATTGGCTTTGAACCAAAATGAGCTCTATGGTCCCATTCCTCCTGAATTATGCATGCTCACTCACCTACGGTTTCTTTACCTTTTTGAAAATAACTTATCTGGCACCATTCCCAGCTCTATCGAAAATATGTCCGCCTTAGTTGAATTGGACTTGGCCGACAATGAGCTCTATGGTCCAATTCCTCCTGAATTGTGCATGCTCGCACACCTACGGCTTGTTTACCTTTTTGAAAATAACTTATCAGGCACCATTCCCAGCTTTATCGAAAATATGTCCGCCTTAGTTGAATTGGACTTGAGCCGAAATGAGCTCTATGGCGCCATTCCATGGGAAATTGGTACCAAGCTCTCTGACTTGAAATTTCTCAATTTAAGGGGAAATCAGCTTAGTGGACACATACCAAACTCTCTTGGAAATTGTTCCAGTCTTGAAGTACTTGATTTAGATACAAACCAACTCGGTGGAACGGTTCCGATGGAGCTGGGTAAGTTGAATTTTCTAACCCGGCTTCTCCTACACACCAATCAACTTGTGAGTGACAGCAGTAACACATTGGCCTTTCTCACTGCTCTCACAAATTGCTCCCATTTGCGACAAATAACCCTAGGAAACAATTCTTTCACTGGTATATTGCCCACATCCATAGGCCAACTGTCTTCCAATCTCAATTTCTTGGCTTTACAAATCAAAATGATAAGCGGAAGCATACCACAACAGATTGTCAATCTGACAAACTTGACCTACTTAAATTTAGGCGTTAATCTTTTCAGCGGCAATATTCCTTCTCGAATTAAAAGATTCCATGTGTTGGAAGAATTGATTTTGCAAAGCAACAATTTTGAAGGAGCCATTCCAAGTGAGATAGGTCAAATGCAACATCTAGGACTCTTATCTCTTCATCACAATCAGTTATCCGGAAAAATACCAGATTCTCTTTGTCAATCCCAGCAGTTGAGACGTCTCTATCTTCATCACAACAAGTTATCAGGGGAGATCCCCGTTAGTCTGGAGGGATGCCAGAAGTTGGAGCTCCTTGACTTATCTTACAATAAACTAGGGGGAAAGATACCTGTTGAAGTCATTGCCAGCCTTAAAAACCTGCAATTCTACCTCAATCTTTCATGGAATTCTCTGCAAGGTACCTTGCCACGGGAGATGAGTAAAATTGTAATGGCTCAAGCCATAGATGTATCTGGAAATAGGCTTACTGGGGTCATTCCGATTTCTCTAGGAGATTGCACAGCATTAGAGCGTCTAAATCTGTCCCACAACGTCTTTGTAGGTCAAATACCAGATTCACTCTCCAAATTACGAAATCTCCTAGAAATGGATCTTTCTTTCAATAATTTTTCAGGGCAGATTTCAGAAGAAGGGTTGTTTCCAAATAGCACTGTTGTAATATTGTTGATGGGGAACACTGGACTATGTGGCCCAAAAAATTATTCATTGCCTCCCTGCGCAAATCTGACCCAGAGAAAACATTTCCCACTCAAAAAAGTAGTCTTATCAGTTGCTGGAACCATCGGATTTGTATTATGCTGCTTCATTATAGGAATTGTATGGAGGCTTAAACTTTCAAGGCAACAAGTCCGTACCTCAAGCTTTATTTTTCAAAGGCTGGGCTATCCAAAATTCTCTCATCAAGATCTTGTCATTGCGACATCTGGATTTGATGAGTCAAACTTGCTTGGCGCGGGTAACTTTGGATCTGTCTACAAAGGCATCTTGAGGGATGGTAAGATTGTTGCCATCAAGATTCTTAATTTGCAAAATGAAGAGGCTCAGAAGAGTTTTAAAAGAGAGTGTAAATTGTTAGGGAGGATTCGGTACCGTAACCTGATTAGAATCACAAGTGCATTTTTCTACCCTGACTTGAAAGATTTGGTTCTTGAATTTGCATGTAATGGAAGCTTGGAAAAACATTTGCACCCTGACAGGGATGATGAAGGCTTTTGTAAATTGGGATTCAGTGAGTGTTTGAGCATTGCTGTAGATGTAGCCCATGGCATGGAATACTTACATCATAACTGTCCTCTACAAATTGTGCACTGTGATTTAAAACCTAGCAATGTGCTCTTGGATGCCAACATGACAGCCCTTGTCACTGATTTTGGTATATCCCGTTTAACTACTACAAATTCCATAGATTCACTCAGTACAACAACTTTTGCACTTAGAGGATCTAATTGATATATTGCTCCAGGTAAAAAATTTTGAGTTTCCCTTATATTGACTTTACCATTTTATATATTAGCTTTTTAAGAATTTAATGAATAAAATTTGATTGCAGAGTATGGATTGGGTGGGAATGTTTCTATCAAGGGAGATGTTTACAGTTATGGAATTCGGATATTAGAGATGGTTACAAGGAAGAGGCCAAGTGATGACATGTTTGTGGGAGACATGAGCTTGCAGAAGTGGGTGAGGTCAGCTTTTCCAGACAGACTGGCAGAAATTGTTGATAGCGGGCTATGGAGAGATGTGAATGAAAACATGGAAGACAATAAATGTTTAATTTCTTTCATTCATGTTGGTTTGCTTTGTAGTAGTGAATCACCAAGAGAAAGGCCATCCATAATAGATGTAGGCAATGCCTTGGAGAGGCTGAAGACATCTTTGATGGGAGGTGCAGCTGCTTCCAATTTAACATCCACCATATCAGAACTCCTGGAGAATACCAATCCCACAGGAACAGGAACAGGAACATTAGCATCTGACAGTCAAAGTTCTACATTTTAGATGTTTGTAACTTCCATTAAGAAGTTTTAGTCCTTTATGTTTGACAATTTCAAATTTGTCTTCTTTCCTGTCAATTCCACCTGTAAATTCTCGAATCATTTAACATAATACCCATATGCATTTAAGTTTGGAGTCTTTGTTGTAAATTGTAGTTCTTTGAGGTTGTAAGTTGTACCAAATCATGTGTTTTCATTACACTAGTTTGAGAAAGTATGATGTTGTCAATACAAACTATTAAATTAAAGAATTATTTCCCTTTCATAATCAAAAGTTTAAGAATTATTTTTTCAGAACGATTAAATTAAATGATGGATGATGGAACTTCTTACAGAATTCATTCAAAATTAAGACCTTTAATTAGAACTAATGTAATTCTTTATTAAAATGGACGATGTCCCGTTTGCAGGTATTGTACGATTGAGATAAAATTCTGTTTGCCTCGATTTTTAAGTTAATCATTTATGTTTTATATCTTGGTTTTTATAAGAGAATTCTTTTATGTTTTGATTTATAAAATATCCATTCTACATATAATTAATGCTAGTTAATTTTAAGTTGATCATAAGTTATTTTAAATATATAATTAATTAAATTTAAAAATTATTTTAATAATTTATTTTAATATAATAATTATTTTTTAACAAATTAATTTTGATATTATTAATATAGATCTAGCCATAATTCAAATATGGAAAGGGCTGAAATTTGGATTAGATTCATTGGTTGTGTATTTGCCTTCTATTTCTTAATTGAAATTGGATGGTAATTGTGAAACTAGGATAAAACAATGAATGATTGAAGTAAATGATCGAAAATAGATTGCTACATATATCCCATAGAGCCATAAACTGAGATCTAGGCAAAAGAAGATGCTTAGAACATATTACTAGAAGTTCAACTTGTTTTTTTTGGACCAGGTACTATAGATTCACCCTCGTCCTCTGAATTTCACTATGTTGAAAGTTGAACCTATTTGTCATTGTCAACTCTGTCAAAACCCCTAAGTACAACTTCTAAGCCTATTCCCTACACACAAAAAGAGAGAAGAAAGTGTTGGAGATAGGGGTTTGACTTAGGTCGAACCCCAGTTTTGGAATTAACCTTGAATTGAATAATGTAAATGGGTAAGTGCACAAAGATGAAGGTCAAATATGGGGTATAAGTGGACACTTTTTTTCTGAAATCAGGTGAACCTAAACTTGGAAGAAAAATTTGAAAGTCATCCACTCAAGATATGGAGATAATCAAACAACAAATATTGTAGTACTCTGAATCTAGTTTCCAAACTACTAAAGTTTTTCAAAATTGTATAAGATTAAGGGCATCAAATCCTTCGCGCATGAAAAAGAGACCCTGATTTTTTCTGAAAAACATAACATAGTGTCTAACGTGCGCATCAAAAAAGTCATAGTTAGATTTAGTATTTTCACAAATCCTTTGGCAGAAAGATAGTTAAGAGTTAGCACTAGAAGATGTGTATTGTTTTGTAATATTTTGTTGAGTATTTTTTTTTAATAATTTTTCCAATCGAGCACATCCTGAAAAATTAGGTACCTGTTCGTGCGCGAAGCATAAGTTGTACTAAAAAAATTGAAAATACAATTTTTTTTTTTAATTGTAAAGAATCAAGTGCACTACAATAATATATAAAACTTTTTAAATTTGGATAAGTAGATCAAAAGTTATTAAAAAATAGTACACGTATGTCTATGAGAACTACGGAGACACTAGTAAAAGAAATTCAATAATAATATGTTATTTTTGTTCAAATTTTTAAAAATATATATGGTTTGAAAGTTCAGAAGATGGGTGAAATTATGGTGGCTATTTTAGAAATACCCACGTGATGAAGTGTAAACCTGATGATGACAAAGTCGATAAACCAAGTTGATAAAATAAAACACGTCAAAAAGAAGGGAAATGGAGAGAAATCAAACTTCCAAACTGTAGCTTTGTCATCCAGACGTATTTCCAAGCCTAAACAGTCAAAAGCATGTATGGGGTACCTATGGTATAAAAAGCCTGTACAGGGTACTTATGGTGTAAGAAGCACATATGCTCTATCTTTATTATAAACAGCACGTATGTGTTGTTTTTACTATAAACAACATGTACACGCTACTTTTGTTTAAAATTTGGGAGTATGTATAATATGATATTGTATATATAATATGTGTATATACATATAATTTATAGTTTATATATAATATATAATATTTATATATATGTATATAATAATATATAATATATAATATATTAAGTATATATATACACACATATGTGTGTATGTATGTGTATTGTCTCCCTCTCTCCCCCTCTCAAGCGCATACAAGGTGCCTCTCTTTCTCTCCCTCTCTCTCTCTCTCTTTCTCTCTCTCTCTCTCCCTCCCTCTCCCTCTCTCCCCTTCTATACCCCATCTCTCTCTCTCTCTCTCTCTCTCTCTCTCTCTCTCTCTCTCTCTCTCTCTCTCTCTCTCCCTTTATTATATATCACTTTATTATATCTCTCCTTATACCTTTTTTATCTTTTTATCTATTTTTCTCCCTCTTCCCCTTCTATCTTCATCTCTATTTTTACTATTGGCAGGAACATGATGCATTGTGTCTCTTGTTTTAAGAGAGCCATCAAATAACTCTGTTTTGAAAAATTGTAACTTTGCACTATTACTTTATGGAATTGATGTCTATTATCGTCGTGGTTTTTCTTTTCTTTGTTGTTACAATAAATGCATTATTGCATGTGGTGGGGGCACACATTGTAAAGAGGCATGGCCAACTTTCATTCTGCGACCATTTCACATGGGTGACCACCTTTTTAAATAAGACCTTGGAAAATCAGTAAAGATGAAACTAAAGATGAATTTACTCTTGTTTTCTTCTAGTTTTCCTTTCATCACATGCCATCAAGAGGACAACCCATTTTTCTAAAGATTAGAGAAAAAGGACATTGATAAAGATTGCATTTGAATGGCAAAAAAAATGGGATATTTGACATTCTAACGAACTAACACATTTACCTCTTACCTCTTTTAGATGGTAGAGTAGAGTATGCATTGTCAAAATTAATTAATCAAATAAAAATTTACATTAGTTCAGGATTGAATCCATATATCAGAGAGTAGATCTATGAATATCAAATGATCTATAAATGTGGACTCGATCTAATAAAGGATACAAATGTTACTACCAATCTAGAACACAAACATAGAGAATCTATTTTCAAGCTCAAAACTAAGTTGCATTCACCTATTAGATTTAGTTTCATAGCATAACATAAATACCATTTCATTTTCATGCATATAGATAACATTATTATCTATGATTATTCGTGTTTGTGTATGCATTTCATTTGGTGACCTTAGGTTAATCAGAGGAAAATTGTACTTTTCTTTACATCTTTAGTGATCTAATATTATCTACATGACTTAGTTTCTCGTAGATAACTTCTTATTATTAATAAAAATTTTAAATCTCCAATATTCTTCTTTTACATCTTAATTTTGAATCCAATGTCCTTTTATCCATGATTTCAGAACTATTTTAAATAATTTGGTTTGAAAAATTAGTTGAATGAATTAGTATTCTTAGATTTTTCAAAATAATAGGATTGGTTAATATTATTTATAATGATTATTTCAATTGAATTACTAGTTTATTTCATACCATTTTTTCAAATATAATCTAGTATTAAATCCATGAAAAGTCCAGATTATTTGAAATAGTCCACCCTCACCCATCTCCCATTATGTACTCTCTCCTTCTCTTCTCTCTCTATTGTCACTTTTCTATCTCCTCCTTCCCTAGGTCCCTCACTACCACCATGTCTACATCTCCCTCCATCCCTTCTTACTTATTTCTCTCTTTGTCCCTCTTGAATTGGATATGCTCACTCACCTAGAGACTCTCTATCTTTTTGAATATAACCTATCAAGAACCATCGACAACTCTTTGTGAAGTGTCTCGGGTTTTGAGGGTCAATCCTATACCTTCTAAAGTTAGTCTATATGTGGACAAGGTATAGTATAGCCCTGGGCCCCAAACCCCAAAAGCCTCCTATTCATTGTTAGATATTTTTATTTGTTTCGGTATTCGTGGATCAAGCCTTCACCCTTTGATGTTCATTAGTGTTGGTAAATAGTAAGGTGTGACTATGATCCCTGAATCCTGAAATTTTTTCTCTATCTCCAAGTTTTCTTAGTGTGTTGGGCATCAAGCATTGGAGGTTTGCATTTCATATTTAAATAGTGATAGGTGCATCATTGATCCCCATTTCAATATGTAAATGGTGATTGCTAATAGGATTCCATTTAGTCCTCCTTACCTATGATAAAACTTGTTAATTTAAGAATATATTTAAATTTTAAGACAATATAGATTAAATGATTGTTAATTTGAAGAATAATTTTTTAATTTAATATATAAATCAATTTTATTATATTTTTAATTGAGAAAACTAGTAATATTTAAACTCAAAATATTAATTTATTTATGTATTCACATTATGTAACATCACACTACAATAGGGAGGGAAAGACAAACAAATAATATTAAAAACAAAAATATATTTTTAGATATGAAAAATATTATTTTGAAATTAATATATTAAATTAAAAATTAAATTAATTTTATTTAATGTAATAGATTTTTTCACTTAATATAATATTACATTAAAAAAATCGTTATAAAAAATATTTTTAAAATTAAATATTTTTTATTAAAATTAAGAATTAAAAATTATTCAATAGTGACGCTTACAAATAAGTTAAATTAACATAAAATTTATTTATTTGTTAAACAATCATCTTTATTATAATTTACAATTTTCTTTAAAAAGGTAAAAAATATAACTCCTAAATAATAAAATAAAATAAAATAATTAAATTGACTCCTGGATTTGACTGTGTGAACAATTTTTTCATCATTTCAGATGATGCTCCATGATTAATCATGAAGATGAGAAAGTTTGAAAGACAAAAAAAAATTGATAGAAGCCAATTTTATAATTTATTATGAACTATAGAAATTTCATACAATTAAAATAAATTATTAAACAATAATTTAGAATTCACTTATTGGGGGTATTTTCTCACAGTATTTTCTTCTATCTAGGCATGTTTTCATGTCAATCTATAACAACATTGAACGCACGTTGGAGATGCAAAAATTTTCACATATTCAAAGTGCTTTGGATAGGCATCGTAGGGAAATTGGGCAGGAAATGGTTACCTTGATAAAGAAAAAGACTAATGCCTCATTATTTCTATTGAATGCCGAACTCCTTGAGGTGAATCAACACCCACAGCCATTAGTGCCTGATTTAATTTTTTCCCTAGGGCTTGTGTTATCGCATGGTTCTAATGAAGCTGCATGATCTGCTCAAGTTCCAACTATTGTTGATAGGGGCTTGATGCAAGAACAACAAGATGAAAACGTCCAATCGATGGATGAGTAAGGCAGAGGGTAATATTTTTTGTGCTCCATTTTGATGACTATAAATATGGATGATTGGTGATTCTACATTTCAAAAATCGCAAAGGATGGTCAGGTTGCCAACTAATAACTATATGTATAGAATTAACTGTTAATCGAGTTAGTCTCTTTTATATTGTAGCGAGATTGAGACAGATATGTAGTCTTGCAGCCAATTGCAAAAATTGGTAAACTTCGTTTTGTAAAAATGATATTTATATCATATCATTAGTTTAGCTTCATTAGGTTAGCATTAGTTTTATTTAGGGGATTTCGATCGCAATTGAAGCTATAACCAGAGGTTTTCTTTTTTCTAGTTCTTTCTTGCCGGTATGCTTTTCGAACCAGATTTTTGTATCCTATTACTATATTAATATACATGTGGCTTGCCACCTTGCCTAAAACAAAAATTTAGAAAGGGGTTAACTGACATAATTGCACTATTTTTCCATCGCAATCGAGTTGAATTAATATTTTTTTTTCAATTAACTCAAATTAATTTTAAAACCAATCCACGTGGTAGTGTATTTGTGGGCACTAATTTTCCTTGTCTATTTATTTTTCCTCCATTCCATTCTCTTCAATTGCTTGCCTTGTGCATTTCCCTCGCCTCACACTAGTTTTCTCTACCATGGCTACATGTTACCTTTAATGCTTTCCATTTTTTCAATATCCACTCTTCCTCATTCTCTCACCAATCTCTCTCATCATCATCATCAACAACAACAAGAATTGATCTTGCAATTCAAAGCTGCCATTTCAAAGAACAACTCTTCTCTGTTGGAATGGACTCCCCTTCACCACTTCTGCAACTAGTCTTCCATCACCTGCCATCCCAATTCTCACTCTATTCGTGCCATCAATTTAACCCAAATGAGTTTAGAGGACACCATCTCTCTTGTGCTCAGGAATCTCTCCTCTCTTTGATCCCTTGATCTCTCCCACAATTGTCTCACTGGTGCAATTCCACCTCAACTCAACCAACTACCAAATCTTTGAATCCCAACCATTGTACTTGCCATCTCGCGCAAAGATGGTCATGCAAGATGGCATCAAAATCTCCCCAAAAGAGTTTGGCAGGACATAAGGTGTTGGAAAGATAAAGAAGCCACTATGTTGGCCTTAGAAACTTGACCAAAAAGGTCCTTCGTTATCTCCTATAGGCTGAGCCAACCAAAATCCTCCATTTTAATGAGAGTAGACACTTCCGCAAAACAAAAAATCACCTCCATCACATCTTGGAAACTTGGCCGAAATGCCATTTCATTGTGAGTAGACACTCGTTCAATCGAAAAAGAATTTTTCGCTAAGAGGGGGCATTTCAACAGGACCAAATAGTCATGTGTCATTGTAGAATGTTAGGCCGAAGAGGCCTTTATCAGGTGGGACCCACCGCAGTCCTCATTCCACCGAGACATCTCACTTCGGCAAGACCCAAAAGTGCATCTTGTCACCGTTATAAACCTAGTTGAAAAGGCCACTTTGATGAGACATTGGGTGCATTCTACTGAAAAAAGGAAGTGTTGAAAGAGGGCTGTTGTGCCTTACGGGGTGGCGGGGAAGACTATCCACCCTTTGAAACTTACCCCGCAAGGGTCCCCTAGTTGATTGTTCCACCTTGTGGGGTAGCGGCGAACATCACCTGCTAACTCTTTTTCTTATTCCACAATGTCTCATACTGCTAACCCATACTTATGTGGGGTAAGAAAGGAACTGAATTCCTTACCTTCCCGCCATCCCATGTGGGGGAAGAAAGAAACTAACTTCCTTTCCTTTCCGCCATCCCGTACGAGTGAAACCTGCTTTACAAAACTTGAGCAACCAAAACTTTAGCCTGCTGCAATTGAATAACATGTATTGCCTAACATAAGATGGTGAATAACACGATATGTTATTCACACGAGATGTTGTTGTAATTGTGAGGTACAGATCAATAACCCTTGTGTTATTGACTCTCACACAACCTTTGCATTATGCACTTTCTAGCAAAATTTGAAGAAGCAACTCACTTTGTTGAGTATGATAAAATGACATGTTATCCACATTGAATTCTCAAGATTGATCTCTGCAAGGGTTGGCACAAAAGTTTCCAACAATTATGAACACCTATAAACAAATATAACAAATTGAATTGATTACTCTATTCTCTTGGATGGGATTCCTATTGTAATCCTAGCTAATATTTTGTGATTCCATTATTTTTTGCAACTCTATCATGTGTGCTTGTAGACATGGAAAAACTATTTTCATTCAACTACTAGCTTGTTTAAGATTTGATGGTGTTGATGAACACCTTTATAGTCTTGTTCAACTAGGATTGAAACACTTCAATTCATCTCACTTTATTCAAGCCCTTTTGTTCTTTCTCAATGGCTGAATGATGAGACATTTATTATCTATACTTTTAAATCTTAATACAACCTATTATGAATGTTATTTTACTTTGTTAAACATGAATTTGATATTGTAACAGACAAATATTATGAATCTTTGATCCTATATGGTTTTGTATGCTAGGGTCTTTGGACATATCTTTAAATATGCCAACTTAAGCCTTGTTTCAAGTAATTTATTGTGTAACTATATAGATAATGTCTAAAATATTGGTCAAGTCAATAAAGAATTTTTGTGAGGTGGATTCACACTTGACAAAAAAAATTGCACTAGTAATTATTTCCAAATGACATAAAAATGATAACAATTACATCAAAAAATTAAAAGAGAATGATGTGTGAAATACATAAATAAATAAAAAACATAATTGAAAACATATATAACCAATTTAGTTTATTAAACAAACTTTTGTATATATATATTATAAATAAGATACTAAATTAATATATTTTTAAATAAAATTAAAATAAATTTAAAATTAAAATAAAATATTCAACATATATTTATTCAAGTGTGTATATATATATATATGGGGTGGGAGGGGCGAAACCTTCAGTCAACACATTGTAAGGATACATTTTTTTAGGGGACCCATCGAATAACTCATTTTTGAAAAGTTGCAACTTTACACTAGTGCTCTATCTAATCGATGTCTATTATCGTCGTGGCTGTGCTTTTGTCCGTTATTACAATTTTCATGATTGCATGTGGTGGAGTTACACATTCTAAAGAGGCGGGGCCAATATTCATTCTACGGCCATTTCACGTGGTTGGCCACCTTTTTAAATAGAGCCTTGGAAACTCAAGATGCTTTCACACTTTAGTTTAGTAAAGATGACTTTACTCTTGTTTTCCTCTAGTTTTACATTCATCGCATCCCATCAGGAGGGCCGCCCATTTTTCTTAAAGTCTAAAGAAAAGGGACATTGGTAAAGATTGCTTTGGAATGGCAAATACAAGGGGACATTTGACTGATTTTATAACCCAGCTTTATCGACATAGCAATCAATTTATCTTCTTTCCTGTCAATTCCACCTGTAAATTCTCGAGTCTTTGTTGTAAATTGTAGTTCTTTGAGCTTGTAAGTTGTACCAATTCATGTGTTTTTATTACACAAACTATGTAACGTATTGTTCTATTTAATAATTATTTCCCTTTCCTAATCAAAAGTTTAAAAATTATTTTCCCTTCGTTTTAGAATATTAAAGACCAATTTCATCGCTACACAGGAATAACAATTGAAAATTCAGAACGATTAAATTAAATTATGGATGATGGAGTTTCTTACAAAATTCATTCTCTATTAAAATAGACGTTGCCCCGTTTGCAGGCATTGTACAATTCAGATAAAATTTTGTTTGCCTCGATTTTTAACTTAATCATTTATGTTTTATATCTTGGTTTTTATAAGAGAATACTTTTATGTTTGATTTATAAAATATCCATTCTATATATAATTAATGCTAGTTAATTTTAAGTTGGTTATTTTAAATATCATTAATTAAATTTAAAAATTATTTTAATATAATAGTTATTTTTTAACATATTAATTTTGATATTATTAATATAGTAATATAATTTTTATTATATAAATAATTCTTAATTAATTGTATCTAAAAATTATGTTATATATTTTTCTATTTATGATTTTTTTTTTTTAGATTGTTATTCGATAAATATAGACCTGATATATGTTGGGTCCCATCAAAATAAGGATGATCTAAAGTAAAAATATAGGTACAAGTCCAAACTAGTGGCCAAGGGCTACTCCTACAGAGGGAGTTGATTTCGGTAAAAATTTCTCTTTTGTTGCTAAGTTAACCTCTATTTGATTCCTTTTATCTATTGTTGTCGCTTGTGATTTTGACATAGAGAAAAAAAATGTTAAAACTATTTTCTTGCATGGGGATCTTTAAGAAGAGATTTATATGTGATAACCTAATGATTTTGTTATGAAAGGAAAAAACACTTAGCTTGTAGGTTAAAGTGATCAATGTATGGTCCCAAACAGTTACCCACTATGTGCCACCTGAAGTTTCATGCATTTGCATTAAAGTTAGGTTATGCTAGAAGAAAAGAGGATCAATGTGTTTATATTAAAGTTGTTGATTATTATGTTAAATATTGATGACATGTTTATTAGTAACATCAAAACGATAAATAGGGAGCTCAAAACTCAACTTTTAGGCATGTTTGATATGAATGATTTGGGGTCTACTAGATATATTCTTGGGATAGAGACCTATAGGTGTAATGGTAAAAAAACTAGGGTTTCATCAATTAAGATAGTAAAACCACTAATTTTTCCTTGGGGACTACTACATTGAAAGAGGGATGAACCTAATAGATCTAGCCACAATTCAAATATGGAAAGGGCTGAAATTTTGATTAGATTCATTGGTTGTGTATTTTCCTCCTATTTCTTAGTTGAAATTGGATTGTAATTGTGAAATTAGGATAAAACAATGAATGATTGAAGTAATTTATCAAAAATAGATTGCTACATATATCCCATAGAGCCATAAAATGAGATCTGGGCAACAAAACATGCTTAGAACCTATTATCAGAAGTTCAACTTGCTTTTTTGGGACCAGGTAGTATGGATTCACCCTCATCCCTTGAATTTCACTCTGTTGAAAGTTGAACCTATTTGTCACTATCAACTCTATCAAAATCCCTGACTGCAACTCCTAAGCCTATTCCCTACACACAGAAAGAGACAAGAAAGTATTGTGGATAAGGGTTTGGCTTAGGTTGAACCCCAGTTTAGTTGAATTTAATAATGTAAATATTGATGTAAATTCTAAGGAGATATACCTCAGATCTGCAATTGTTAATGATGATGCAATGATCTTTGAATGTAATAACAAATGTTGAATTTATGGCATGGCAAACACATGAGTTCATGAAAAACCTAATCACACACATGCTTATGTACATTGAAAGATTGATGTAACTTTGCTCCATAATGCTTGAAGGATGAAATGCAACCTTGAATCTCAAAAAAGTTTAATGATGAATTATTGAATGTACAAATGATAGGTATGGATTCTTAGATCTAAAATGAATTGATAGGATTTCTTTATATAGGGTTCCCTAGGTAAATTACCAATTAGGACAACCTCCAATGGTCAAATGTAGCCACAATGACAAAAATCTATCAGGGAGGGGGAGTATCTACCCCATTTCAAATTAGGTCCACATTCAAAGGGACTAAGGCATTTCAAAGTGCCTTGGTCCTCCAAAATCAAGACCAGCCAATAAGAAAATGGGGGAGAACAACCTCTAGGATAGGGCCCACCCGGTGGTGTCCACAAGTGACATCATGCTGGAGTAAAATGGGGCCAAAATGGACCTAAGAGGTATGAAAATGAGACATGCTAAAATAGGAGCGCAAACAAGAGGTATAAATTTCATAGATTACAATTTACAAGGCTACATTTAGCCCTCACTTTAACAAGACTATGAGCCTATGCAAATACTCATGGTAAAGTAGAAAGATGAGAGAGAGGAGAAATTAAGACCGAGATCACAAGGAGATAAGATATCACTAATTTTGAGGAATCAAGCCCCTAATCTTAGGATATAAACTCACACAATCACATGCAAGAGCACACAAAACAAGACAAAGACCAAAAAGTCAAACAAAGGAAAAGGATGCACAACAAAAAGGGGTTAGTACTAAAAAAAAAGGCTCCAAGTCAACTAGTTGAAGAGACCTGAATAGTCAAATGTCTCAGCCACTAATATCATTCCTAGAATGCTATCACAAGAACATGAGTGATCACATAAAAAAGAACAAGAGCATGCATCAAATGATGAGCCTTGATGAACAAATAGAAAAGCTATGAGCTCATGGGGAAGAGAAAAGGGATAACATTGATGCCATGGGCTAGCAAGTTGTGTTATGCTAAGTGATCTGTGAGAGGAAGAACAATAGATACCATGAAATACATAGGCTAGAAAGTTGTGTTATGCTAGGTGACCCTTGTGGACATGAATACTCATAGGACAATGAGTTGTATTATGTTGTGTGATCCATGCAAATAGGGAGAATTGAAATATTCTAGAGAATTGAAATATTCTTTTTGCACTCTTTGAATAAGGAAGAGTTGATTGTATAGTATTAGAAGTTAATTATCTTGTATAATAATTGTTGGTTTGGTTTTGAGTATGCAATGACTTGTATAAGACATGATAAATATAGTACAAAGAGGGCGATATCCAATGCCTTCCTCTTAATGTCAACATAGTCATATGTTGATGTCTTAAGGAAGCTAGAAACAAGGATACATACCTTCAATACCAAGGAGATGCCCTTTTATTCAACAATGTTCATAAATCCAATCTAAAGAGGCATTACTCTTATAAGAAAGGAAAATATTATTGTAAAAGAGATAATCTTGCAACAAGTGTAAAGGGAATCATTAGAAGGAGGAGGAAGAGATCTTTGCTCAAAAGACATCCACTTCCAAGAGGAGATTTTGAACAAAAATAACATCATTGACCAAAGGAAGGAGAACAAGAATTCATACCTTTCCCCTATTCATAGGAAAAAGTGATTTTTGATCAAGGATAACAGACTTTTGACCCAAAGTGAGGGGTTTGGTGGGTAAGTGCACCAAGATGGTGTGAAAAAAGGGGGTATAAGTGGACACCTTTATTCTGAAATCAGCTACTTGAACTTGGAGGAGAAATTTGAGAATTGTCCACTCAAAATATGAAGATACTCAAAGGAGAAATATTGTAGTACTCTGAATCTAGTTTCCAAACTACTAAATGTTTTCAAAATTGGATAATATTAAGGGGGTCAAATCCTTCATGCACGAAAAAAAAATCCTATTTTTTTCTAAAAAACATAAGATAGTGTTTGACGTGCACATCAAAAATGTCATAGTTAGATTTAATATTTTGACAAATTCTTTGGTAGAAATATATTTAAGAGTGAGCACTAGAATTTTTGTATTTTTTGTAATTTTTGTTGAGTATTCTTTTTTATGATTTTTTTAAATGGGCACATCCTGAAAATTAGGTACTTGTTTGTGTGTGAAGCATAACTTGAACCAAAATAATCGAAAATATAATTTTTTTTAAAAGTGTAAAGAATCAAGTGCACTACAATAATATATAAATTTTTTTAAATTTGGATAACTAGATCAAAAGTTATTAAAAAATGGTACACATATGTCTCTGAGAACTATGGAGACTGGTAAAAGAAATTTAAGATTAATATGTTATTGTTGTGCAAATTTTAAAAAAATATATATGGTTAGAAAGCTCAAAAGATGGGTGAAAATATGGTGGCAATTTAAGAAATACGCAGTTGATGAGGTATAAACCTGATGATGACAGTGTCAAGAAACCAATTTGATAAAACAAAACACATCAAAAAGGAGGGAAATCAAACTCTCAACCCTCAATCTTGTCATCCAAGCCTATTCACAAGCTTAAATGCACTAAATGCGTACAAGTATTTTTAGTCAAAAGAATGTATGGGGTTTATAGAAACAAAAGTGTATATGAGGCTATAAAAAGAGAAATCTCATATGCATTCTAGAGAGCAAGAAACCCATATGCCTTTTGCAGAGCAAAAAACCAGTATGAGTTATGTCAACATAAAAGCATTCCAATATATAGAAATAGATATTTATGTATATAATACTTGTATACATATGTATATACCATGTCTATGTCTATATATATATAATATTTTCATGTATATGTAAATGTATATGTATATGTATATAATATTTGTATGTGTATGTATATATATATATATATATATATATATTATCTCTCATTATCTTAGTACATTGTATTCTCACCCTCTGTAAATCTCTCTCTGCCTCTCTCTCCCCCTTAGGACCCCACACGATCCCTGATGAGATCATATAAGGTCCCTTATCACATTGTATGACCCCTTAAGACTATATGATGTCATAAGGGGTCATATGATGTTCTAACACATGTGTGGCCCCATTAGGACCCCACATGACCCCCAATGACACCATATGATCCCTTAGGACCATGTATGGTGACCTAAAGGGTCATAAGGTGTCCACAGGGGTCATATGGTTTTCTAATATATGTGTGGCCCCTTAGGACCCCACATGACCCCTAACGACACCATATGACTTCTTAGCACACCATATGGCCCCTTAGAAGCATATGATGTTCTAAGGGGTCATATGGTGTCCTAAGGGGACATGTGGTGTTGTAACACATGTGTGCCCCAATTAGGACCCCACATGACCCCTAACAACATCATATCACCCCTTAGGAGCATATGATGTCCTAAGGGGTCCTATGGTGGCCTAAGGGGTCATATGGTGTTGTAACACATGTGTGGCTCCATTAGGACCCCACATGACTCCTAACAACACCATAAGACCCCTAACGACATCATGTGACCCCTTAGAACACCACATGTCCCCTTAGGATAATATGATGTCCTAAGGGGTCATATCGTGTCCTAACAGGTCATATGGTGTTGTAACACATGTGTGGGCCCATTAGGACCCCACACGACCCTTAAGGACACCATATGACCCCTTAGCAAACCATGCAACCCCTTTGGACGATATGATGTCCTAAGGGGTCATATGGTGTCCTAAGGGGTCATATGGTGTTGTAACATGTGTAACCCCATTAGGACCCCACATGACCCCTAATAACACCATAATAGCCCTTAGCACACCACATCACCCCTTAGGACCATACAATATCCTAAGGGGTTGTGTGGTGTCCTGAGGGCCTGTATGGTGTCCTAAGGTATCATATGGTGTTCTAACATGTGTGTGGCAACATTAGGACCCCACACGATCCCTAAAGACACCATATGACCCCTTAGCATGCCACATGACCCCTTAGGACCATATGATATCCTAATGGGTCATATGGTGTCCTAAGGGGCCATATGGTGTTGTAACACATGTATGGCCCCATTAGGACCCCACATGACCCCTAACGACACCATAAGACCCCTTATCACATCCCATGACCCCTTAGAACCATATGATATCGTAAGGGGTCGTATGGTGTCTTAATGGGTCATATGTTGTCCTGAGGGGGGAAGACGAACCATTATTACAATATAAAAAGTACTGTCAATACTACTTACAAAAATAAGTTCAGATCACTCTGGCCCTTGGTACACGATACAACCCCTTAGGATCCCACACGATCCCTAATGACACCATATGACCCCTTAGCACGTAGCATGGCCCCTTAGGACCATATAATGTCTTATAGGGTTGTTTGGTTCCCTAAGGGGTCATATGGTGTTGTAACACATGTGTGGCCCCATTAGGACCACACAAGACCCCTAAAGACACCATATGGCCCCTTAGCACATCACATAACCCCTTAGGACCATATGATATCCTAAGGGATCATATGGTGTCCTAAGGGGTCAAATGGTGTTGTAACAAGTGTGGCCCTATTAGAACCCCACATGATCCCTAACAACACAATCTGACCCTTTAGCACACCATATGACCCATTTGGACCATATGATGTCCTAAGGGGTCATATGTTTTCCTTAGGGGTCATATGGTGTTGTCGCACATGTGTGGCCCCATTAGGACCCCACATGACCCCTAACAACTCCATATGACCCCTTAGCACACCATACAACCCCTTTGGACCATATGATGTCTTGAGGGCTCATATGGTGTCCTAAGGGGTCATATCATGTTGTAACACATGTGTGGCCTCATTAGGACCCCACTGATGGTATGATGAAATAATAAGTATCCAGTAGAATACTGGGAGGGTGGTGTGAATCAGTATATTGAAAAACTGATACAAAGTTCCCAAACTCAAATTCAATCACACAAAGTAGACATATCTCAATCAAGATCAATATTCACAAGAATACTTGACATCAACCGGTTTAACTATTATGACAAATTAATAGTAAACAACTTTAATCTTGTAAACATCAACAATACTTAATCATGACTCAACATATTCATCTCTCAATGCTTCTAGTTATCATGCCTTATCAAAAGTTAACCAGATCAACAAATAAGATCATAACCACAAAAACATTCACCACTTGACACAAATGTTTATATGTGGAAAACCCAAATAGGTAAAAACCACAGTAAGATGAGACTCACAAGGATAGCTATCTGAAGTCTTCTAAAGTTCACCCTATTAGGAGCCAAGCTTGTTAAAGCTTTACAATAAGTCTTGTTAATAACTAATTCCGGTTAGGAATCACCTGGTTCAAGGATTTACAAATATGCCTTGATGAAAAGCACAATACCCTGTGAGGAGTAAACTCACTAGAGGATTTAAGAATCCAAGCTAATGGACCACCTTGTTAGAGGATTTAATTAGTAACCAAGCTTGTTAGAGCTTACCCAGTTAAGGGATTTCACTTTTGCTGTAATTGTTAGAAAACAATAGGTTTTGTTGATCTATCTGAGTAGCACTACATTTTCTTGATCAAATCCTTCTAAGCTTCAATCTGTCTTCACTCAAAGTGCAAATCCATTCAATGGTTAGGCAACTACATAGTCAATAGGTTTCTATCAATCTTGCCAACAACCTTTACAAACAACTTCATTGACCTTAAATACAAATCAATTAGGTCGGGAACACAACAAAAACCTAATCTCATCATCAAGATTACAAACAAGTTGGTACAATCTTGACCGTTAGAAATCATGACAATCCCTTCACATTCTTCAAGAAAATTCCAACACCTCCATGATCACTACATCATTGGAACTCATCACACGTTGTGCATTAGATGCAATCCACTTTGCTCCTTCCCTAGACAAAAACAAATGTGCCAAAATAATTTGAACTTATCCTCATACAATGATCACACATGTCTCCATAATTACCACTCATTAGATAATAAACCAATAAAATTAATCAGTTAGGGTTTAATAACTGATAGGGTTTACCGCTTACATTGCATAGAAAGGTTTAACCCTTTACACTGGTTTATCGGTTCAACTTACAAACTTTACATACCGGTTTACAACATCTTCCACAAATCTTTTCTTACCGGTTACTAGCCAATATCAAAAACAACAATATCAACAATAACATGAACATCATTACCGGTTTAATTGACATCAATGACAACATATCATTAATGCAATCTCTATTCAAAATGCCAACAAACTCAAATTGCCAACAATCTCCCCCTTTGGCATTGATTGCAATAAAAATATCAACGCCTTTAATTGTTGTTGAGATTAGTGAATAGGAATCCTGGTTTACATTACCAAGTATTCACCTTGCTTTGTCTATCTTCAGCCTGCCACTGGTTCACCTAATTAGACACATAATTCTTCTCCCCCTTTGACAACAATGCTAAAGTGAAAGTAAAAAAAATGTAATTATGCTCTCACTATGCATCAACATCATTCTACAACTTGATGCTCCCCCTATGTAATACATCCACTTCTTCATCAATCCATGTAAAATTCTACAAGTGGTTCAGGGACTGATGTAATCAGCATCATGCTCAACTAACTTCATGAAGAGGGACAACCCCCAATTGACTTCTAAGATATTCGAAAGTGGTCTTAGGCAAAGGTTTGGTAAAGATATCTGCAAGCTGCTCCTTGGTAGAAACATGCTTCAAGATAACATCTTTACTTTGAACTTTTTCCCTCAAGAAGTTATATTTCAATTCAATGTGCTTAGTCCTTGCATGCAAAACAAGATTTTTTGAAATGTTTATTTGACTTGTCTTATCACACAAAATCTTTATCGGTTCTGATATTTCCATCTTCAAACCTTTCAAAATGTACCTCATCCACATAGCTTGTGTGCAATTAATATAAGCTGTTACATACTCAGCTTCAATAGTAGATTGTCAAGTACAACTCTGCTTTTTACTAATCCATGAAACTAGCCTTCCTCCTAGAAAGAATTCACCACCAGTAGTACTCTTTCGGTCATCAATATTTCCTACCCAATCAGCATCTATGTATGCTTTCAAATCAAAATTTCCACCATATGGATACCATAACCCACAATCAATAGTATCTTTCAGATATCTAAAAATTCTCTTGGTTGCCATCAGATGTGGCTCCTTTGGATTCTTTTGAAATCTAGCAACAATACCAAATGCATGGGCAATATCCAATCGACTGTGGACAACATAGTGTATTTTACCAATCATTGACCTGTATTCCTTTTCATCTATAGACTTAGATGCATCTTCCTTGGACAATTTACAACTTGTAGCCATTGGGGTTCCAACTGGTTTATAGTCACTCATACCAAAAGTCTTCAAAACCTCTTTCATATACTTGGATTGAGTAATGAAAATACCATTCTTCATCTGTTGTATTTGTAAGCCTATGAAATTTTTTATTTCCCCTACCAATGACATCTCAAATTCATTCTTCATTTCATCTACAAAATAGTTACTCATGTCATCATTACCTCCAAATATAATGTCATCAACAAATACTTCACTAACTATTATTTCATCTCCTTTAGACTTGAGATAAATGTTGTTGTCATCATTGGTTCTAGAAAATCCTATCTTCATCAGATGAGTATGAAGTCGTTCATACCATGCTTTGGGTGCTTGCTTTAATCCATACAAATCTTTATGCAATTTGCATACCATGTCTTCCTTATTTGTCAATGCATAACCATCAAGCTACTCTATATAAACCTCTTCTTCCAATATCCCATTCAAGAATGTAGACTTAGCATCCATCTAGTATACCTTGAACTTATTATGAGCTACAAATACAAGTAATGTTCTGACAACTTCTAGTCTTGCTACTGGTGCAAAATTTCCTCCATAATCTTCTCCCTCTTCTTGCACATAACCTTTGCATACTAATCTTGCCTTGTTGTGAACTACAACACCATCTTCATTCAACTTATTTCTGAACACCCATTTAGTACCTATAGCATTCTTATTTACTGGTTGGGGTACCAGGGTCCAAGTGTTGATCTTCTCAATTTGATCCAACTCCTCTTCCATAGCTTTCACTCAATGAACATCACCATATGCCTCCTTAGCACTTCTTGGTTCAAAGGTGTAGATCATGCAAGAATTCTCTCTTATTCTCCTTCTAGTTAGTACATCGGCATCCTTATCTCCAATTATCTATTCAGGACTGTGATTTAGTCTCACATACCTAGGAATAACATGATCATTCTCTTCAAGTTCAACTTCTACATTATCATCTTCTTCTAAATTTATTTTTTCTGGTTGAACAAGTACATCAGGATTTGCTTTACTGGTTTCTAATTTAACAGTTTCAAGTTCCAAAAGTAAAATACAAGGATCTTCATCCTTCTTCTCAGAATTGGTTCCATCTGAAACTTTGGGACATTCATCTACACGAACATCAACACTCTCAACAATTTTCTATGTCCGGTTGTTGAAGCATTTATAGGCCTTACTCTTGGTAGAATAGCCAAGAAATATGCCTTCATCACTCTTAGCTTCAAACTTGCTTATGTAATCACCTCTTTTAATAAAAACTTTTGCTTCCAAATATCTTAAAATAGCTAACATCAGGTGATCTCCCATACTAGTATTCAAATGGGGTCTTGTAACAGTTGTACTTACAGCTTCTTTCCAAAAAAAATTTGCTACACCTCCTTATATCAACATAGTCCTAGCAGCTTCAACCACTGACCGGTTGTTTCTCTCTACTATACCATTCTGTTGTGGTGTCCTTGGTACAGAAAGCTACCGCTTGATACCATTATCATCACAATACTTAGTGAACTCCACAGAAGTGAATTTACTACCTTGATCTATTCTTAGACATTTTATATTTTTGTCAGTCTCTTTCTCAGCTAAGGCTCTGAATGCCTTTAATTTACAAAAAGATTCATTCTATCCTTCAAGAATGTGACCCACATCATCCTTGAATAGTCATCAGTGAAGATCATGAAACATTTGTCACCTTGAATGCTTCTTGTTCTTATTGGTCCACATAGATCTGTATGAACCAAATCTAATAAGTGCTCGGTTGAGAAGGAATTTCTCTTGAAAGTTTAAGAAGTCATCTTTCCTAGTTGACATTATTTAAAAAGAGCATTAACTGGTTTGTCTAGCTAAGGCAGACCACTTACTGTCTTAGACTTGCTTACTTTAACAATATTGTCAAAATTTATATGACAAAATCTCCTATGCCAAAGCCAACTATCATCTAATTTTGCAATCAAATAGTTGCTAACTTTAGGATTGAGATGAAATAGATTACCTCTGGTCTGTTTCCCGATTGCAATCAATTCACCTTTGTTGTCAAAGATTTTGCACATTTCATTTCTAAACTCTAGTGGGTATCCTTTGTCATTAAGTTGTGCCACACTTAAAATATTGTGCTTTAGGCCTTCAACCCAATAGACATTATCAGCACTACTCTTCCCATTAAGAGAAATAACTCCCTTACCTTTAACCATACAGGGTGAGTCATTGTCAAATCTGATAACACTACCATCAAATTCCTTCAGGGAAATAAATTTCCTTCGATCATCTGTCATGTGATGTGAAGAACCACTATAAATGATCTAATCTTTAGAGTTATGCATTCTAGATTCTAGTGCCTTCTAATCTAATATTTCTTCCTTCATAGCTACAAACACAATATCTTTAGTAGCATCATCATTAGATTCTTCATCAGTATTACCACTATCAATAGCTACAAGACAATATCTCTTGCCTTTACCCTTATACTTCTTAAATTTGTCTCTCTTGTATTCATTTTCACCATTAGGGCAATTAGCTTCTATATGGCCAATCTTGTTACATGCAAAAAATTTTGAAGGTAGCTTACCTCGATATTTACATGTGCCTCTAGGTAGTCATTTTGTCAACAATGCTTCAAGTTCCACTAAGCTATGTTCATCTTTAGCATCTTTGTTGGATCTAGATTCATAGCTATGGCTGGTATCTCTACTTCTTCTCACAGATGAGTTAGAGACAAAATCTCTGAATGCAGATTCTTATTTATGTACACTACCATCATAGCCATTTAGTTCAAAAGCAGCAAGCTTTCCAATAATAGAGTCAAGAGTTACCTTTGTCTTGTCAATGGATTTCAGCTCCTAAATAGTTGCAACTAGAATAGCATAGACCAATAGCAGGGTTCTTAGTACCTTACTAATTACCATGGCATCTTCCACTTTCCCTCATACACTCTTTATCTCACCAACTATCTCTTTAATCCTTTGACCATACTACTAGATATTCTCACCTTCAAACATTCTCATGTCATCAAACTTTCCTCTTAAAATCTCCTCTTTGGCAATCTTAACATGTTCATCACTAATGAATACTAAGAGGGTGGGGGGTGAATTAGTATACCAAAAAATGTTGAACACAAACTTTTAAATAGTTTAGCAAATAACCGATATAGGAGATTCACTAATAAACTGGTTAAGATAAATGCAAACCAAACAACAAATAAAACATTTACCCATAAAAGCATAATCACCATAAAACAAGATATTTGACGTGGAAACCCAAATGGAAAAAACCACGATGAGAAGAAACTCACAAGTAACTATCTGTAGAATAAAAACTAGACCAGTTAAGGTCATACAATGTTCTTCACCAAAACAGATCCTGTTAAGAATCTAGATCTCTGTTAGGAGATAAGTCCTGTTAAAGACTACCTTGTGAGAGGATTTTAGATCCACAGTTGTGAACCACCTTGTTAGAGGATTTACAAAAGGCTTTGTTGGGCCTACCTGGTTAAGGATTTCAGACTTGTCGAAGATGTGAGTAATCAACAAGTGAGTGATCTAGTTACTAGCATAGTATGCTTGGTTAGATCCTTGATAGCTCACTGTAAATGCATTTCAGCATTACTTCAGTCTTCAATATCTCCACCCTCTGACTCTTCACACAAACCTAATCTTCTTTTCTATGAATGCACATACAAAACCCTCATCATCATCTTCTAAACCCTAGACATGATGTCCTTATAAAGAAGACTAATTTCATGTCAGTCCAATAGGATTAGATTACAAGTTCCTAGGTTTAGTGCATCTAGACACATTTGGTAACATGACACAAAATCACCGCCAAAGTGTCGGTGGATGATAACTCATCACAGAAATACCGATTGGTAACTCATCATAGATTAATACCAGTTCATACAATATACCGATTACCGGTTGACAAAAATGAAGACTGGTAAATCCTCAAACCGCTTAGGGTCTCCATATCACTTGGGTCTTCATACTACTTAGGTCTTCAGTCCGCTTGGGTCTTCATACCGCTTGGGTCTTCAGTCCGCTTGGGTCTTCAGTCCACTTGTGATCGATAGACATCTTCTGCAAAACACCAATAGTCTAGAGACTAATACATAATACCGGTTGGAACAAATACCGGTTGAGCATAACTCATACATCAAGAAAGTGTGTGTCCATCAATGACAATCACAACATCATCAAAAATGCCAACATCTCCCTTTGGTATTGATGGCAACACTTAGGAAAATTTTGACATCTAAGTGTTTTTACAACCAAAATATGCCATAAACAAAATTACTCCCCCTAAGCATATACACTATCCCTTTTGTAGAAATTATAATGTGTACTACTCCCTTAAAGAGGTAACATGAAAGTATACATAACATTCATGAAAATTTTAAATACTACTCCCCCTTTGCCAACAATGACAAAGTAATGCAGAATAACCCTTGTTTCTCATTATCATTAAAAATAGAGTAAATGTTTATGACAATAAGGAATGAAACTTATCAAAAATAGATTTGAAGTCATGCATAAAATTTTTCATGGCTAATGCACATGATTTAAGTAATGAGATAGCAACCTCACTTTCAGTCTGCATATGAGATACATGTTCTTCCATGGCATCAATGGTACTCATCTCTTGAGTTACCATTAAGGCTTCCAGATTGAGAAAGCACTTTCTGAAGAATCTATAGTCTTGGCAATAAGACTAGTTGAAGTTCCTGCTGATCTCTAAGTCTATCCTGGCAGTTTGGAGTTGATAATGATGAATAGTTTGCCCATATGTAGTGAAGGAGTCATATGGCATCTTGAAGTTGTTTATGTATGCCTATAACTCCGATTGGAGTTTATCTTTTTCTGTGAGCACATCATCACAAAATAGATGGGGTTGGCTTATTTTACTCAATAGAAATTTGCCCTCATCCATAGCAACACTTATATCCTTTTGTTACTTCAGAAATTGTGACTGAAGCTCATTCAGTTTCTTGACGAAGGCAGTGCTTAGTGCCTTTTCATGATTCTTCTTTGCAGTGGTTGTAGCAACATCTTTGAATCATTGTACTTGGTCCTCTACTATAGTACAAAGGGGTTTCAGCTTGAACAAAGAGGAATCGATACTGGGGAGGTTAGTACCAGGAATCAAACTGGTAAGGGTGTTGACCGCAGTTTGAATGACATCCTATTCCTTCTTCCTTCTCAATGCTTCCATCTTTCCTGTGTGAGCTTTATGCTTTGAAGAAGCTCCGATTCATCTACAGATTGGAGATCAATGGGATTGGCGATGTCAACCTATTTGGTTGGGTCACTGGTTGCCTTTGGAATCTCTACTTGTTTGTTCTTTTCTATTTCCTTCTTCTCTTAAGCTCTTTTCTTTTCCTCTTCTTTCTCCTTTTGCTCTTATTCATGATTTTTCTTCTCTTCCTCCTTCTTTTCTTCTTGTTTCTTTTTCTCCTCTTCCCATTTCCTCTTCTTCTCTTCTTTCCTCTTCTCCTCTTCCTTCCACTTCTCCTCTTCCTATTTCTTTTTCTCGTCCTCTTTCCTCTTGATTTCTTCTTGTCTATCTTTTTCCTTCTACTCTTTTCTCTTCTTCTTTTCCTCTGCTTTCTCTTTTTCCTGTTTATCTTTTTCAACTTTTTCCATTTCCGGGGTGACATTCTCAACATCCAATGTATCCACATCAATGGGATCATTTTTCTCTATTACTCTTTCTCTTTGACCATCGAATACTTCATCCGGTTTGCCTGATGAAAGGTCAGGTTCCTATTTAGCCTTTCTATTGGCTTCAACTAATTGGTGCATTTTCATAGCAGCCTTAGCATGTAAGTGTGTGTCTTTCACCACTTCAGAGGTTTTGCCTTCCAGTAGAAAGAGTCTTCTTCTTCTCATGAAGAAAAGGTCTTTGTACCTATCCATGATTTCAAATAATTCAGAGCTTGAAGCATTAGGGAAGTATTCTCCAAAAATCTTCTCTCTGATCTCCTGTTCTCTCTCAATGGCAATGTGCCATTTATTATCCAAAGAATTGTATAAAGAATCTGGTGTAACCGATCTAATTTCTGATGGTGACCGATCATACATACATAAATAATTAATGATTTGCCACTCTACTTCTTCTTTCTCACTATTAGTAAAATCATCAAAATACTCCTTCAAATCATCAAGCAATTTCCTTTTAATATTCTCAATAGTTCTTTAACAATGTGTCAAAGGTTTGTAAGAGGAAATGTCTATATTTATTGGTGTTGCGGTTGTAGGTACATTACCAGTAGATTTTTCTTTATTTCTTGTTTTCGTTGTCTTCTTTGGTTGCACCTCCAGTTCAGTATCCTCTAATTTTGGTGAGTTGTTTTTGTTTTTCTGTTTTTGCTCAAAAAATTTAGCGGGAGCAGCCTCTAATTTCTTCTTGGCAGGTGACCGCTTGGTCACTTTTGGACTGGCTAAAGTAACCAGTGCCAATACCAATGGCATTGCCTTGCCCTTTTTCTGTGTAGGCTCTTCAACCAGTGTTACCCTCTCTAGATAGGTGTCGGTGAGATTTTTCTTAGTGTCTAGAGGTGAGGCAAGTAGGGTAGAGGCATACCCATCCAACATGTCACACATCACTTCATACCCCATAGGTTCTACTGCTTCCTTTCTTGATTCTACTGCTTCCATTATGCATTCATCTACCTTTATGATAAAGCAGATGTCATCTTCATATTTATTTACAATATCTCCATAAATCCTCATTCTCCGGCTCATTTTTCACTTGAATTCATCAAAATATTTATTCAAAACCTCAAGATATCTAGTTCCTATCGCTTGAATACTTTCCCTAATTTTCTTAGAGACCGGTTGGTTAGCAGACCATTGAATATCACCTACTCGAGGAAAATAGGCCAATAAAAGGTTTTCCAAACCTGAACCTTAGAGCATTGTCCTGTTTGATGGACTCCAAGTTCAATAGCAATTATTTCTGCAAACGGGTACATAAATCAAAAGAGGCATCTTCCTTAATCATTCTATAGGCAGCATTCATTGCAGCAGTAGGGATAGAGTTTACTCTACTGGCATAAAAGATCTGGTAGCCGATCACCATGCAAGCATACTTAACCAAATCATCTTTGATGGTGTTGACGGTCATTCCCTGTTGGTCGCTCAAAGAACTAGTGAGCTTATTCATTTCAGCCTTGATGACCATCCTTAAGGCTGGCACCTCACCAATGTTACAGAAACTAGTGACGACATGAATTGCTTTCGGTGTAATGTCATGCATCCTCTTGAGATACATTTTATCAATGTGCACTCTGCTCAAGATGATGCAGATGTGATCTTCAATGAACACTTCAAGAAAATAAACAGCATTGTGTAGTTTCTTCCTCTTAAGGATGCTATACTCTGATTTGATTTTCTTGTCATCCCCACAGAACAAACCTAGCTGGGAATGGATTACTAGGGATCCTAGGTCTTCCAATTTACAATCAATATAACCTAAAATATCTTCCTCAACTATGACTCCAGTGGGTATCTGGGATAGGGCATTGTATTTCATCTTCTTTTGAATAAAATACATTGATTTTATAGGTGCACTAGAACTGGAGTGCGATGCAGAAGCCATGATTAAATGATAGACCAAAATTTTGAGAAATACCTTCACACTTCAAAATTTAGGGTTTTGCAATGTCACTCACAGCACACCACTTCAGTTGCTCGATTACTGCTTAGTGTTCTTCACTGATCAATTGAAAATATCTCAGGATTCTTCTGCAAGATCTAAATTCACTTTGAGTTGCTAGTCGAATCACTCTGTGTCACTCTGCACTTGAAAATTCTTCTCTCGAAAATAGATAAGTGAAAATGATGACAAAAAGCCCTTTTAAACACTCTTTCACCTACCATAATAAATGCATCTTTGTTAGGGTATAAACCCTAATTTTGCCTTTTACCACTTCCAGTCTTCTAGCGATTGACAGGTAACATATACTAGTTAAGATCTTTACCAATATAAATCAGAGGTTCAAAACATTTCACTGATTTGTTCTCCCTAAGCTTTTTTGAACCTCAGTTTGCCAGTTCAAAGACTTCCACACTAGTTGCAGAAACTGGTTCATCTTGTGACACTTCTTCAAATTTCTTTTTCCATGTTTTATTCATTCCCACTTGAATGGTTTCAACATCAATCTTCCCTTATGGAGTGACCGGTATATCATCTGATATGTTCTTTCTCATTTTGCAGGTTCTGGCAGTGTGTCTAGGTTTGTTGCAATTATAGCATACCATTCTAGGTGTTCTCCATGGTCCATTATTCATACTACCATTCTTCCTTCTACATGTTGCAGTAGTGTGACCGCTACCATGGCAGATTAAACAAGTTTTTCTCCAACTAGTTGCCACTTGATAACCACCTGACCGATGGTCATAGGTATTATACCAATTGGGATTCTGGTTCACAGAGGGTTCTGAGATAACTTCTTCAGTCCTTGGAGGGTATGTTCCAATGTTGTGGAAAATAGGCCTCCATTCAAATGATTTATGCCCAAACTTGTTGCATGCATAGTAGTTTCCATTGAATCTATTGGATCTAGACTTGTTGTTTAGAAAATAAGGAAAATTATTGTAGGCCTTATTTCTACACACATTAGCAGTAGGTCCTTCCTTGAGACAATTGAAGCAAACAGGTTTAAAATTTTTCTTACCTTTATCCTTCGATGTTGGTTGCTTCTTTGATGGTACATATTTTGTTCCAGAGGTCTCACCTACCTCATACCTAGAGAAACCAAGTCCAGCGGTATTCTTTGTTGGCATTATGTGACCCGGTATGAGGACATAATGATATTGTATGTTGTCATTGATGTCAATATGTGATATGATGTGAATTGGCATATGTGATATGTGAGAAGAGAGAACTGGCATATGTGTGAACCAGTATATATGCCAAAGTGAAGTAGTATATTTGTTCAAGGTGAACCGACATGTCAAGGTGAACCGGCATGTAGTTATGGGAACTGGCACATGTAGGCATTGTATGACTACTGGATGGTAGGTAGTTTCCACTTCAAGATTTCCAATTGAAGTACCTCAAGCCTGTGTGACTCAATCGGTGATCTTTGTGTGATGAGTTAGCACTATAATGGAGAACAGATCATGTTGCCATGTAAGCCCTATGTGCGTGAAGGATCTTGCATGAAGAAGACTATCCCTATCCACCTTGGGAATGTGCGAAGTTTGTCAAATGGTGATAATGCATGATGGGTTATCAGTCGCCATGAAATCGATGGATAATGGATGATGGAGAATGTCCTGAGATCGATTCAAGATTGTTACATTTAATGTAGTATGATTCAACAATCAGGATTGAGCCGTTTGAATTGCTTAACCTAACAAGTTTAGGGTTTAGAGTTTTTGCTACCAACCTGTCTATTTCCTATAAGGTTGATGTTGTGTTTCTTTCTAAAGTTGTTGGAAAAAGTTGTATGTGTGTATCCAAGGGAAGTGATACGTGATTCTTGTCAGACCAAAGGAGAGAAGAGATACCTATAAAGTGAATATGCAGAAGGTGTAGAGGAGCTCAAATAGATCTGCACTAGCATTAAGTGTTGTTACTAGATCATTATAATTACTGTTGATCTTTAACCACTTCAACAGTTGTGAAATCCCTTAACTGGCTTGATACAAATCCTTTAATAGGGTAACTCAAAGTTATTGAGTTCTGGGAAGCTATAGAGCTCTAGAGATCCTTTAGCTATTGAGTTCTTGAAATCCTCTAACAAGGTAACCCTAACTAGGTTTAACCCTTAATCGAGTATTATAGCCATCCCTTAACCGGGTGATCCCTAACAGGATCGGTTCCTAGCAGAAGCTATTGTAATGTCTTTAACCAGACAAGGCTCCTATTAGAGCGGACTTCTAAAGAGTTCAAAAAGAAGCTTATGGATATTCATCTGCACTGTGGTTTTCCCAGTTGGGTTTCCACGTGAAAAATATGTGTGTCATGTCTGATGCTTTTATCTTGTGATGCTTTGTTATTACCTATTAAGCATATGATGGTTCTGTGTTTTATGCCTGTCTATAAAACATATTGAACTAACTATTGTGAAGATCTGATGATAGTTTACCTATTCATGCATGAGGGTGTAATGGTACTATAGTATTGAGCTAAGAGGAAAGCTAAGTGAGTAACCGTTTTATGATTGTTTTAGTTGTTCTGGGTCTTATCGGTTGCACTCTGTTTCAACCAGTGTCATTGCTTGCTAGTCATTTGGAGTATTTGCTGTCAAACTAGTTTTGGACTATATTTTGTCTATATTGATTCACCCCCCCCTCTCAATACCGGTTTGGTACTATTCATTCATCATTGAGTTATCAATTGGTATCATAGCTCTCTAGGTCCTCTGTGTTGTAAGCTTAACCGCTTGAGGTAAAGATCCCAGTCAAATGATGAAGAGGTAAGGTCCAAAGTTTAACAGGTAAAATTTTGGTATATGGAAAGATAGGATGAAGATATTAATTAGAAGCATGGGTTCTCAACACTGGAGTTATGTTGAGAATGTCTATGTTGTCCCTACCGGTGCTCTCATCGATGATCAAAAGAGAGAGATACAAGAAAACGGGCAAGTCATGGAAGCCCTTATTAGTAGTCTATTTGACATTGAGTTTATTGATGTTTAGGACAAGGTAAATCCCAAAGACGTATGGGATGCTCTTGAAAATATCTATGGTGGTGATGAACATGTAAAATAGGCTAAGGAAGAAATCCTGAGAGGGAAGTTTTAAGATATGCAGATGGTTGATGGTGAGACCATCCAGCAGTATGGAATAAGAATCAAAATAGTTGTTGGAGAAATCAAGAGTGCAGGTGGTAAAATAGAAGATTCCACTATGGTAAGCAAAGTCCTGAGATCTCTATTGTCGATCTATGCAATAAGGGTTGCTGCTATTCAGGAGCTGAGATCAATAGACAAGACTAAGGTATCCTTGGACTCCATCATAGCCAAGTTGATAGCTTATGAGCTAAATAGTTTTGATGGCAGTGTTCAAAAGATTGAATCAGCTTTTAAAGCCTCTACACCCAGAAAAGGAAAAGAAGCTAGCACCAATGGTGAACCTAGAAAGAGTAGAGAAATGGATGATGAGGAGATTTTGATGGCATTTGAAGCTCTCCTTGCTAGGAAGCTTCGTAAAGGAATCGATAAATACAAAGGTAAGCTACCTTTGAAATTCTTTACTTGTAACTAGATAGGACATATTGCTATAAACTGTCCTAATGGTGATAACAAGGACAAACCAGAAAGGTTCAGGAAATTCAAAGGAGGAAACTAGAGAAACTATTTTGTGGCAGTTGATGAAGGTGTCATAGATGAAGAATCAGAGGATGAAGAAAATGAAGATATTGTGTTTGTTGCTGTCAAAGAAGATGTGTCAGATAAGAAGGCTCTTGTCTCCTAGTTTAATAATTCCAATGAGTGGATCATTAACAATGGTTGTTCTCACCATATGACTGGTGACTGGAGCAAGTTTCTATCCTTGGAGGAGTATGATGGAGGTGTGATTCGCTTTGGCAATGATGCGCCATGTATGGTCAAAGGCAAAGGGTCCATCTCTCTGAATGGAAAGAGTAGTGCTGACAATGTGTACTGGATTGATGGTCTTAGACACAACCTTCTGAGTGTTGCCCAGCTGAATGATAGTGTTCTCACTCTATAATTCAAGAATGGAGTGTGCAGAATCAAAGGAAAGAATGGTGAATTGGTGGCCAGTGGCATGCAGACCAAAGGTAACCTATTTCAGCTGAATGCAAATATAAGTACATGTCTTATGGCTAAATTTGATGATAGCTAGATATGGCATAGGAGACTCTGCCATGTAAACTTTGATAACATTGTGAAGGCTAGCAAGATCAAGGCAGTTAGAGGGTTGCCGATGCTAAGCAAACCGGATAATACCTTGTGCAAAGAGTGTCAATTGGGAAAAATGTCTTCCTCAACCTTTAAAGGTAAATCTTTCACTGCTGACAACTTGCTTGATCTTGTGCATATTGATTTGTGTGGTCCTATGAAAACTAGAAGTGTGCAGAGTGATAGGTACTTCATGATTCTCACTGATGACTACTCAAGAATGATGTGGGTCAAATTCTTGAAAGACAAGTCTGAAGCCTTTGTGAAGTTCAAAGTTTTTAGAGCATTAGTGGAGAAGGAAAGCAGTAAAAGGATCAAGTGTCTCAGAACTAATCAAGGAGGGGAATTCACTTCTGGTGAATTCAACAAGTATTGTGAAGAATTTGGCATCAAGAGGCTACTGTCTGCCCCCCGGACTCCACAGTAGAATGGCTTAGCAGAGAGGAATAACTAGACTATGGTTGAAGCAGCTAGAACCATGTTGATTCAAGGAAAGGTAGCTCACACCTTTTGGAGAGAAGCGGTGAGCACTGCAGTCTATACAATGAATTGGGTACTCATCAAGAAAGGTAAGGACAAAACTCCTTATGAGTATTGGATGGGTAAGACACCTGTGGTTAGCTACTTTAGGGTATTTGGTAGAATATGTTACATCAAGAGGAGTGAACATCAAGGCAAATTTGAAGCTAAATGTGATGAGGGAATATTCCTAGGATATTCCACCAAGAGTAAAGCTCTCAAGTGTTACAACAATAGGACTTAGAGAATTATGGAAAGTATCAATGTAAGAGTTGATGAATCCTTTGAGAAAACTGAGGAAACTGGTAGTGAGCAAGCTATAAATGAACCAGTTGCAACCTTCTAGGAACCGATTGTCAGTCAACCAAGTACCAGTAACAATGTTCCTGAATCGGTGAATGTTGATACTAATGAAGATGAGGATGAAGAGGAAAAGTAAGAAGAACTAGTCAAGATCATTCCTTGGTATGTCAAGCTGAATCATGATCCCAAGCAGATCATAGGAGATAAGGATGCAGGAATCCTTACAAGAAGAAAGATCAGAGAAAACTCATGTATGATCTCTGAATTTGAGCCTAAATCATTCAAAGAGGCTCATAAAGATGAAGACTGGATCAAGGCAATGGAAGAGGAACTTGACCAGATAGAGAAAAATGGTACATGGTCCTTGGTACCCAGACCAGAGCATAAAAATGTCATTGGCACCAAATGGGTGTTCAAAAACAAGCTGAATGAGGATGGCATAGTGATTAGGAATAAAGCCAGATTGGTGTGCAAAGGATATGCTCAAGAAGAAGGAGAAGACTATGGAGAAACCTTTGGTCCTGTAGCTAGATTGGAAGGAGTTCGTATGCTTCTTGCATATGTAGCTTTTAAAGGCTTCAAAGTATATCAAATGGATGTAAAATATGCATTCCTAAATGGTGTACTTAAAGAGGAGGTGTATATTGAGCAACCAGATGGGTTTGCCCTATCTGAAGATAGTGACATGGTATGTAGGCTACATAAAGCCTTATATGGTCTAAAGCAAGCACCTAGGGCATGATATGAATGCCTACATTCCCATCTTGTGAAGATTGGATTTGAGAGAACAAGTGAAGATAGCAATATCTACTTGAAGTTTGAAGGAGATCAAATCCTAATCTGTGAGGTTTTTGTTGATGACATTATCTTTGGTGGAGATGACAAGATGAGTCATGAGTTTGCTGATGAGATGAAGAAAGAGTTTGAGATGTCACTCATAGGGGAGATTAAGTTCTTCATTGGATTACAGATCCAAAAAATGAAAGATGGAATCTTTATCACTCAGTCCAAATATGTCAAAGAGGTGTTGAAAACCTTTGGCATGGAAGATAGCAAACCAGTTGGTACATCGATGATGACCGGTTGCAAATTGTCAAAAGAGGATGATTCTGCACTGGTTGATGAGAAGGAATACCGATCAATGATTGGTAAGTTGCATTATATAGTGAATAGCAGACCAAATATTGCACATGCAGTTGGCCTTACTGCAAGGTTCCAGAAAAGTCCAAGAGAATCCCACTTAGTTGCAGTCAAGCGGATTCTTAGGTATCTGAAGGGAATAGTTGACTATGGATTGTGGTACCCATACAACAATGATTTCATTCTGAAAGTATTCACAGATGCTGATTGGGTAGGTAATGTGGATGACCAAAAAAGCACAACCAGTGGTGCATTCTTTCTCGGTGGTAGACTAGTCTCATGGATGAGTAAAAAGTAGAGTTGTATCTCTTAGTCTACAGTGGAAGCGGAGTATGTTGCAGCTTTCATGAACTGGACTTAGACAATCTAGATGAAGCATGTTTTAAATGGCCTCAAAATCCCTGTATCTAAACTAATAAGTATATTCTATGATAACATAAGTGCTATCAATATTTCAAAGAATCCGGTTTTACATTCTAGAACCAAGCATTTTGAGCTTAAGTATCATTTCTTGAGGGAAAAGGTTCAGAATAAAGAGATTGCACTGGAACATGTTTCTAGTAAGGAGCAGTTAGCAAACATATTCACCAAGCCTCTCCTAAAGACTATATTTGTGCATTTAAGAGGTGAATTGGGGGTACTGCCCCTTTAGGAAGTGAACTAAAGGTATTTGTTCCACATCAGTCAGGTATTGCATAGTCAAATTTTTGATTGATTGATGTGTTGAAGGATGCTACTCCTTAGGGGGAGCAGCATAATGGAATAGGGATGCTTGTGCCTCCACTTTGGCATTGTTGTCAAAGGGGAAGAAGGAGTGAAGCGGAAAAGATATCTGCAAAAAATGGGGGAGTAAATGTGAGGCGGAGAGATATCTTTGTATATTGCCATCAATGCCAAAGGGGGAGATTGTTGGCATTATGTGACCCGGTATGAGGACATAATGATATTGTATGTTGTCATTGATGTCAATATGTGATATGATGTGAACTGGCATATGTGATATGTGAGAAGAGAGAACCGACATATGTGTGAATCGGTATATATGCCAAAGTGAAGTGGTATATTTGTTCAAGGTGAACCAGCATGTCAAGGTGAATCGGCATGTAGTTATGGGAACTGGCACATGGAAGCATTGTATGACTACTAGTTGGTAGGTAGTTTCCATTTCAGGATTTCCGGTTGAAGTACCTCAAGCCTATGTGACTCAATCGATGATCTTTGTGTGATGAGTTAGTAGTATAATGGAGAACAGATCATGTTGCCATGTAAGCCCTATGTGCATGCAGGATATTGCATAAAGAAGAGTATCCCTATCCACCTTGGGAATGTGTGAAGTTTGTCAAATGGTGATAACGCGTGATGGGTTATCAGCCGCCATGAAATCGATAGATAATGGACGATGGAGAATGTCTTGAGATTGATTCAAGATTGTTGCATTTAATGCAGTATCATTCAACAGTCAGGATTGAGCCATTTGAATTGCTTAACCTAATAGGTTTAGGGTTTAGGTTTTTTGCTATTGACCTGTCTGTTTCTTATAAGGTCGATGTTGTGTTCCTTTCTAAAGTTGTTGGCAAAAGTTGTATGTATGTATCCAAGGGAAGTGATGCGTGATTCTTGCTAGACCAAAGGAGAGAAGAGATACCTGCAAAGTGAATGTGCAGAAGGTGTAGAGGAGCCAAAATGGATCTGCATTAGCATTAAGTGTTGTTACCAGATCATTGTAATTCTTGTTGATCTTTAACCATTTCAATAGTTGTGAAATCCCTTAACAGGGTAGCCTTAACCAGCTTGATACAAATCCTTTAATAGGGTAACTCGAAGTTATTGAGTTCTGGGAAGCTATAGAGCTTTGGAGATCCTTTAGCTATTGAGTTCTTTAAATCCTCTAACAAGGTAACCCTAACCAGGTTTAACCTTTAACCGGGTATTATAGCCATCCCTTAACCGGGTGATCCCTAATAGGATCGGTTCCTAGCAGAACCTATTGTAATGTCTTTAACCCGACAAGGCTCCTACTAGAGTGGACTTGTACAGAGTTCAAAAACCAGCTTTTGGGTATTCATCCCAACCGTGGTTTTTCCCAGTTGGGTTTCCATGTGAAAAATATGTGTGTCATGTGTGATGCTTTTATCTTGTGATGCTTTGTTAATACCTGTTAAGCATATGATGGTTCTGTGTTTTATGCCTATCTATAAAACATATTGAACTAACTATTGTGAAGATCTGATGCTAGTTTACATGTTCATGCATGAGGGTGTAATGGTACTATAGTATTGAGCTAAGAGGAAAGCTAAGTGTGTAACTAGTTTATGATTGTTTTAGTTGTTTTGGGTCTTACCGGTTGCACTCTATTTTAACCAGTGTCACTGTTTGCCAGTCATTTGGAGTATTTACTGTCAAACTAGTTTTGGACTATATTTTGTCTGTATTGATTCACCCCCCCCTCTCAGTACTAGTTTGGCACTATTCGTTCATCATTGAGTTATCATTCTTTACCAGTTTTGCCAATTCAAGCTTTTGCTCTAGCTTAGCAACACTCTGATTGAATTTGGCAAGTATCTCTTTTGACTCAGTGAGTTCCTTGGATATAGCAGCATTGGATTCCTTCAAGGTTGCATTCTCAAAAATAGCCATGTTTAGTTCACCTTGCATTTTTTCTTTTTCCACTTTACTCTCTTGGAGATGAGTGGTAAGGGTATTGATCTCTTGCTTCAACTTGGAGATCACAAGATCTTTATCTTTTACCAAATCTTCAACTTTCCTTCTGTTCTCAAGCTCTAGACACATTTTGATAGTCAGTCCTTCCAACTCCCTTCTCATGTTGGCATTAGATTCATTCAGTTTTTCAACTTCTTCAACTAGGGAATCCATGTCTGCTTCATTAGAAGAACTATTTTCGGTAAGTTCCATCAGTTTCTCAGCATGCTCTCTTCTTTTGGCCAAAGAGGCTTTATACTTGACTTTGAGTTCATCATAGGCTCTCTCAGTCTGAGTGACACAATGAGTAAGTTTCCTCACACTGTATTCCCCCATATCTCCTTCCAAGTGGTCAAACTTATAGAAAGGTTGGCTCAAATACCAATTAATGAATAATAAGAGGGGGGGTGAATTAGTATACCAAAAAATGCTGAACACAAACTCTTAAATAGTTTAGCAGATAACTAGTATAGTAGATTCACTAATAAACTGGTTAAGATAAATGCAGGCCAAACAACAAATAAAGCATTTACCCACAAAAGCACAATCACCATAACACAAGATATTTGATGTGGAAACCCGAATGGGAAAAACCATGGTGAGCAAAAACTCACAAGTAACTATCTGCAGAATAGAAACCGGACCGGTTAAGGTCATACAATGTTCTTTGCCAAAACACATCCTATTGGGAATCTAGATCTCTATTAGGAGATAAGTCTTGCTAAAGCCTACCTTGTGAGAGGATTTCAGATCCACAATTGTGAACCACCTTGTTAGAGGATTTACAAAAGGCTTTGCTAGGCCTACCCAGTTAAGGGTTTTAGACTTGTCGAAGATGTGAGTAATCAAGAAGTGAGTGATCTAGTTACTAGCACAGTATGCTTGGTTAGATCCTTGATAGCTCACTATAAATGCATTTCAGCATTACTTCAGTCTTCTATATCTCCACCCTCTGACTCTTCACATAGACCTAATCTTCTTTTCTATGAATGCACATACAAAACCCTCATCATCATCTTCTAAAACCCTAGACATGATGTCCTTATAAAGGAGACTAATTTCATGTCAGTCCAATAGGATTAGATTACAAGTTCCTAGGTTCAGTGCATCTTGACACATTTGGTAACATGACACAAAATCACTGCCAAAGTGTCGGTGGACAATAACTCATCACTGAAATACCGGTTGGTAACTCATCATAGAGTAATACTGGTTCATATAATATACCAATTATCGGTTGACAAAAATGAAGACTGGTAAATCCTTGAACCACTTGGTGTCTCCATCCAGTTGGGTCTCCATACTGCTTGGGTCTTCAAACCGCTTGGATCTTTAGTCTACTTGGGTCTTCATACCACTTGTGACCAGTAGACATCTTCTGCAAAACACCAATAGTCTAAAGATTAATACATAATACCAATTGGAACAAATACCAGTTGAGCATAACTCATACATCAAGAAAGTGTGTGTCCATTAATGACAATCACAACATCATCAAAAATGCCAACAATCACCACTCTAAATCTCTTCAAGTTTTTGCCACAATTCATGTGCAGTTTCAAGACCATGAACATCTACATATTCAGTATCAGACAGAGAACTGATAATAGCCTCTAATGCTTGGTGATTTTCTCGATGTTCTTTCTTCTGATCATCAGTCAAGATTCCAGTAGCTGTAATATACTTAGTTCCTATATGATCCCAATACTGACTACCAAGACTCTTAATGTAAATCTTCCTTTTTTCACTCCATATTCTATAGTTATCTTTGTTGAACTTCGGACCTTCTTTCTTCATCATGATCTACAATATCTTTTCCTCAAGAAGTTAGGCTTTTAGATTCAGAGGACCTGAGATGCTCTAATACCAATTGATGGTATGATGAAAGAATAAGTATCTGGTATAATACTGAGAGGGGGGGGTGAATCAGTATATTGAAAAAATGATACAAAGCTCCCAAACTCAAATTCAATCACACAAAGTAGACATATCTCAGTCAAGATCAATATTCATAAGAATACTTGACATCAACCAGTTTAACTATTATGACAACTTAACAGTAAACAACTTTAATCATGTAAACACCAACAATGCTTAATCATAACTCAACATATTCATCTCTCAATGCTTCTAGTTATCATGCCTTACTAGAAGTTAACCAAATCAACAAATAAGATCATAACCAAAAAAACATTCACCACTTGACAGAAATGTTTATACATGGAAAACCCAAATAGGTAAAAACCACAGTGAGATGAGACTCACAAGGACAGCTATCTAAACTCTTCTGATGTTCACCCTATTAGGAGCCAAGCATGTTAAATCTTTACAATAAGTCTTGTTAAGAACTAATTCTGGTTAGGAATCACCCGGTTAAGGGATTTACAAATATGTCTTGATGAAATGCAGAATACCCTGTTAGGAGTAGCCTTGCTAGAGGATTTAATAATCCAAGCTAATGGACCACCTTGTTAGAGGATTTAATGAGTAACCAAGCTTGTTAGAGCTTACTCGGTTAAGGGGATTGACTTCTACTGTAATTGTTAGGAAACAATAGGTTTTCTTGATTTGTCTTAGTAGCACTACATTTGCTTGATCAGATGCTTCTAAGTTTCAATCTACCTTCAGTCAAAGTGCAGATCCATTCACTGGTTAGGCAACTACACACTCAACAAGTTTCTATCAATCTTGCCAACAACCTTTACAAACAACTTCATCGACCTTAAATACAAATCAATTAGGTCGGTAACGCAACAAAAACCTAATTTTCATCATTGAGATTACAAACAAGTCGGTACAATATTGACCATTAGAAATCATCACAATCTCTTCACATTCTTCAAGAAAATTCCAGCTACTCCATGATCACCACTTCATTGGACTTTGTAACTCATGACGCATTGTTCATTAGATGAAATCCACTTTGCTCCTTCCCTAGACAAAAACAAATGTGCCAAAACATTTTGAACTTATCCTCATACAATGATCACACATGTCTCCACTATTACCACTCATCAGATAATAAACCAACAAACTTAATTAGTTAGGGTTTAACAACATATAGGGTTTACCGGTTATATTGCATAGAAAGGTTTAACCCTTTACACTAGCTTACCAGTTCAACTTACAAACTTTACATACTGGTTTACAACATCTTCCACAAATATTTTCTTACTGATTACTAGAAAATATCAAAAATAACAATATCAGTAATAACATGAATACCATTACTAGTTCAATTGACATTAATGACACCATATCATTAATCCAATCTCTATGGAAAATGCCAACAAACTCAAAATGCCAACACCCACATAACCCCTAACGACACCATAAGACCCCTTAGGAGACCACATGACCCCTTAGGAGACCACATGACCCCTTAGGACCATACGATGTCCTAAGGGGTCATATTGTGTTGTAACACATGTTTGGCCCCATTAGGACCCCACAAGACCCCTAAAGACACCATATGACCTCTTAGCATGCCACATGATCCCATAGGACAATATGATATTCTAAGGGGTCGTATGATGTCGTAAGGGGTCATATGGTGTTGCAACACAGGTGGCAACATTAGGACTCCACATGACCCCTAACGACACCATAAGACCCCTTATCACACTGCATGACCCCTTAGAACCATATGATATTCTGAGGGGCCGTATGGTGTCGTAAGGGGTTATGTGGTTTTGTAACACATGTGTGGCCCCATTAGGACCCAACATGACCCTAAATGACACCATAATACCCCTTACCACACCATAGGACCCCTTAGGACATTTGGTGTTGTAACACATGTGTGGCCCCATTAAGACCCCAAATGACCCCAAATGACACCATAAGACCCCTTAGCACAACACATGACCCCTTAGGACCATACAATATCCTAAGGGGTCCTATGGTGTGCTAAGGGGTCTTATAGTGTTGTAACACGTGTGGCCCCATTAGAACCCCTAATGACACCATAAGACCACTTATCACACTGCATGAACCCTTAGGACCATATGATATCATAAGAGGTCGTATGGTGTCCTAAGGAGTCATATGGAGTTATAACAAATGTGTGGCCCCATTAGGACCCCTATCAACACCATAAGACCCCTTAGCACACCATATGACCCCTTAGGACCATACGATGGCTACACTACAATCCTACTTGCAACCACATTCCATTCTTTGTTGAGCTCTTGTGCAGATAAAATCTGAGAGCAAATATATCAAGAAAGATAAATGGAGATAGGAAGAATGGAGATCCAAACCCTATTGGACATGTGACGGTATAATCTTTGTGATTTCATTTGATTTGCATTGTCTTAGGTAATCTTCATATGTTATGTTGGATCTTTGTTATTGTTAGGCTAGGGTTTTGTGGTTGAATTCATTTAGCCTTTCAATATTATCATTATTGTTATCCATTTTCACCATATACATTTTGGCATGCCCGGTGGGACTCTTGTCCCTTTTTGCATTTAACATCTTTGTTGCAGATTTTGTGTTTTGAAGTTACAGATTTGACATTTTCGGTAGCATTTTGATATTTTTGCATCTGCGTACTTTCGGATCGTGTTTTTGACTTTCTGGCACATCTGCGACATCTAGAATCATGTCTATATTATTAGCAATATTTTATTTTGCAGGTTCCGAAAACCGCATTTGTGTTCTAAAGTCGTGTCTGCGGTGTTTTGGCCACGTCTGTGTCCAGAAATCGCGTCTGTGTTCTGGAGTTGCATCTGTGTCTCACAGAACCGCGTCTATGTTAGGAAGTCGCGTCTGTGTCGAGGGTAGCCACATCTATGTTCACTGATTTCAAATTTTGTGTTTACTGATTCGGTTTTGGGTTTTGCATTTAGGGCTTCAGATCTGTTTTATTTTTATTTTTTTTGAGCTAACATTTTCAGATCTAGCTAACGAAATTGGTGCAGCTTGTCTTGAAAGCAAAATCATTTGGTTGAAGGCCCCTATTTTCACAAAGTCTTTTGGGTTTAAAATTTACCTAACTTGTGTGCTTGCAGAAAGGGGTGATTATTTGAAACAATCCAAACTACTAACAACACTTTGTTGCAGGTCCTTGGCAAGGGTTTTTGGATTTTTATTATGTGACTTGTTTTCATAGACTAGCAAACACTTCAATTAGTGCACTAAAATTGAATCATTGTCTTTTGTGTCTTGAGCAATAGGCTCTTTTTTTTTAATCTTTAGAGGGCCTGTCTTTCCATGTGGTCATTAGGACTACTAGTGAGAAGAGAACGACCCAAGTGGTAGCGAGGAAAACCCACCTCTTCCAAACCACTATAAATAACTGTATTCATGGTGAAAACTATGAATAACGTGTGCTGATTAGTTCATACCGATACTATGTCTCCCCATAAACCCGTTTGATCAAATTTATTTGATCAGTTGTAGGGCGTAACCCCTACCGGCTGGGAGCCTTCTATATTTATAGAGCTGAAAGTACCGCATGTATGGCCACACAAGCGGATGCCCTTACTAGCACCTTTTTGTTTTAGAAGCCCAAATCCTTCTAGTTGTTGGGGCAGGAGGTCGGACCTCTAGTAGCGGCCCACACACATACGGTTCTTAGTAGAGATACAAAGTTCACCAGGGGGAGTTTTCATGGGGACTGATGCTTGGCTGACCCGAGAAGTGAGTGCTGAGGGTGGAGCTAGTGAGGTCAAGCATCTAAGTATCCGCTCTGAATAGCGTAGCCTCGGGGGTAAAACCCTATGTGGGATCAACAACTATTGTCTTGGCTAGCCATAAGAATTATGCTTGACTTATTTTAAACATTCAAACATTCAAGACCAAATAGCAAAACATTGTGTCTTTTGTGTTTCAAGTGTATGCAAAACATTTTTACATAAAACAACACACTTTTTTTTTTTTTTTTTTGAAGTCATTTTGAGTCTGGATACTTACAAACATTGGGTCTTCATCAACACTGTGTCCTCTTGTCATGAAAAATAGTCAAATAGTCAGATTTGGTCACAACAAAATGACTTCACAAATTGGAAAAAATTGCACAAATTTTGTAGAAACGCGTCTGTGTCTGTCATAATAGTGTCTGTGCTGTCTAACCGCATCTGTGAAGGGCAGAAACGCGTTTGTGTTTCCAGAATCAACATTGCAATTTGCAAAAATCTCAGAAATGCATCTATGTCTGACATAATAGCGTTTGTGTTGTAGAACCACGTCTATGAAGGGAAGAAACGCGTCTGTGTTCCTAGAATCAACAAGTGCATTTTGCAAAAATCTTAGAAGCACGTTTGTGTTAAACAAAACTGCGTCTACGTCAGGAAATCGCGTCTGTGAAGTATACAGGCGCATCTGTGATTAGAATTGAAACAACAAAAACTGTTATAGTCCAACAAACAAACACTGTTAGTTTCAGAATTCTTGAGCTTCCTAGGTTATTCCTCCAGGTTTCATTTAGCACTCAACCTGTCTTTGGGTCTCACATAGTCCATCATTGCTTCACATCTCATTTGACATTCACAATTGTCTAAACTTGAGTCAAAAGGTCACTTGCTTGTCCTCACTATACTTTGTCAACATACTACATACAACAACACTTTGCTAAGTGGTCCCTCATCAAGGTCTATCACCTTTGGGTCTCATTTGATCTTACTTAGAGTCAAGGTCAACTTACCTCATCAAGAGAAGCTATCCTCTCTTTGGAAGTCACACCTACTCTACTACATACATACTTGGTCTTACACTTTGGACATTGCAAGTCCACCTCAGATTCATTTACATTCCATCCAACTCTTGGTCTTCCATACTTTTTCCATTTTTCATCTAGTCTCACACATCTCGGTCAATACCTAGTTCATGGTTGAAACCCATCTTCAAAAATCTAGGAGAGAAACTAAAGAGGCTCAAGAGTCTGCAAACATGAGTGTTTATGAGTATGACAATGATGTCTTTTTCAATTCTGATCATAACACATTACCTGACATGGATGCTTATAGAAACATTCCAAATGTTGAGAACATGGGCACTATAAACAACAATGATACACACAATGACAATATGGACAACTTTTTAGTACATTTAGCAGATGTGGAAGAATCCATTATGAATCACCATTTCAATCGATTGGTTGAGGAAATAATGAGGACGGATAGACAATACTTCTTACAAATGATGGCACAAAGTGGAGCCAAGATACCTCATGATTTTGACATGTCTCAAATAATGGAAAATCGACCTTTGCAACAACCTCACTCCAACATGGATCAAAGGAGGCCTAATAGTGGAGGAAATAGAGGACCACATATGGTGCTTGAATCACCATCATCTTTGCTTCAAAAACCAGAGGTCCCGCATACACATAGTCAAGCATATGATACTCACCTTCGCAGACCATTATGGAAGTCTTATGCAAAAATATATGCTCAATCACATACCAATGTTAAGGATCAACCACCAAAGCAATTGGATATTCAAAGGTATGGTCAAAATTTGGACACAAGGAAACCCCATGTCAAATTTGGGGGCAACACATTAGAACATGACATGCCTGTAGAGTATGGTATACATGCACAAAATAGATATGGCGTTCCTCAACATGAATCTATACCAAGTGGTCCATATACGCAGCATCACTATAGACCTCCCCCATATGAACATGTGTATGATCAATATCATCCATATATGCAACATGTTCCTCCTCCAATTGGTACCTCAAACATGGGGTATGGTTCAAGAAGTCGATCTCCACCTAAGAGCAATTTGGAACAACAAATCAAGGACTTACAAAAGAAAATGGAGGACATAAATACACCAAAGCCAACATACACAATGAGAGACATATGTTCTTATCCATTTGACAAGAGCATTCCAGTGCCTCCTTTTCCTACACACTTTGTGACGCCTAAATTTGATAAGTATAGAGGAAAAGGGGATCCTAAGGCACACATAAGACACTTTTTCATAGCTTGCATTGAGGTAGCTTTAGAAGAGACATATTTGATGAGATTATTCCCACAAAGCCTAGGTGATCAAGCTATGGAATGGTTCTCCCAACTTCCACCTGGTATTAAGTCATGGGGTGATCTAGCTGAGGCATTTATTCAACATTTCTCATACAACGTAGAGACAGACATATCAGTCACTACTTTGTGCAACACCAAGCAAAAAGAGGGAGAGTCTTTTGCATCAATTTTACAAAGATGGAGGAATCTAGCCAGCAGTCTTGTGAAATTCCACAAAAACAAATGGTAGAAATGTTCACAAAAAATGTTAACAAAGACATTGGCTATGATCTAAGAAAAGCTTGTTTGTCCACCTTCAAGGACATCATTGAAAAAGGCTTAGTGATAGAAAAGGTCCTAATTGAACAAGGAGTCATTAATATATTCAAGGAAAACAAAGATGACTTTAAAGGAAAAGACAAGCCAAGATTTTGGAATAAAAACAAGAACACAGTCAATGATGGTGTTGTTGATGCCAATACAGTGTGACCAAAATTCATTTTTTCTAGATCAAATCAGGTGAATACTCAAACAACTTCTAAATCATGATGGAAGTACACTCCATTAGAAGAACCACTTGAGTCATTTTTCAAAAAGCTAGTGGCAAACAAGGTAATCACTATTCCAGATTTTCCTCGATATGAACCAAAGGTTAAACCAAATTGGTGGAATGATGATGAATATTGTGAATTTCATAAGAGTAAGGGTCATAAGACAGGAAATTGCCATCGATTGAAGAACATCATACAAGATCTCATTGATAGGGGTGACATTGAGATTGAAGGGAACTCATCCAATCAAGAACATGAGATGTTTAAGGAACCATTCCCAAAGCATGACAAGGGAAAAGCTAAAGCCACAAATGACCAAACCAATTATACAAGAGCATCTTATAACTATGATTCAACTATCAATCACATTTCGATGGACAACTATGTCTCTACCATTATCATCAAGGACAAAACGCCTGAAAATTCTACCCAAAGACCCAAGATTGTCTTAAAAGGCATTGGATCTTCTTCCGAACCTACCTCTAAATGTCATGTTACAATCTGTTGAGGTAAAATCACTTTGCAAGGTACTCCAGCCAAAAACACCACTTCCTCATCAACCAAGCCTGAGTATGATCTTGTAGAACAGTTAGGGAAGACACCTGCGCTCATCTCCATACTTGAACTCTTGCGCATATCCCCCGCACATAAATCCATTCTTGACAAAATCTTGAGAGAAACTGTTGTTCCTACTGATCTGAACGTGGACCAGTTTCAAGCCATGGTGGGATACCTTTCCATTCCACACTCCCTTACATTCACAGAAGTAGATGACACCTCCGTAAATCAGCCACATAATGCACCTTTACACATTGAAGCCTTCATACATAAACATCAAATAAAATGAGTCCCGATAGATGGAGGAGCAGGTCTGAATATTTGTACATTGAGCACTATTAAACAATTGGGATATTCTAATAAAGCTGTGAATTCTACAAACAAAATTACCATCAAAGCATATGATGATGAAGACCGTTCATCCAAGGGCACAGTCACCTTACCTCTCAGAGTTGGGCCAGTTACAAAGGATGTAGTTTGTCAAGTCCTTGATTTAGATCTCACATACAACATACTCTTGGGATGCCCATGGATTCATGAGATGAACGTAGTCCCATCTACATATCATCGATGTATCAAGTTCCCTCATAGTGGAGTTGAAGTGACTGTCAAAGCTGATCTAAATCCATTCATATATTACAACAAGCTGCAACCTCAATCAGAAATAACAATCCTAGTCAATCGAGAAGCTATTCCTTCATCAGCATATGTGGATCCAGAATCATTAAAAGCTTCTACATCCAAACAATCAGAGCTGAAAGAAGAACTCAAGATTAAAGACATGGGATGTGGTGAGTATATCTTTCATGTTGATCAACTCCCACTATCTCCTCAGACATTCAGTCGACAAGAACAATGTATAAACAATTTGCAAGGAATTGGGTGTGAACCACCTAGTGTTGTGGCTACTAAGTCTGAATGCAAATCTCCTCTAGTGGTGCAACCAACTCTTGATATCAATAGTCCTAAGAGTGGTTCCAATGAAGAATCTATTGAGTGTATCACCAGCCCTCTTGATAACTCACATATCCTTGCCATATCATCCACTCATTCCATTTCCACTCCACTTCCAGACTTGGATCAACAAGAATTACAAAAGCCCTTACTCATTGGGGATCAAAAATCAAGCTCTGAAAAGAAAAATCTTAAAGTCAAAAATAAAGAAAATTCCTTTAGTCCATATCAAAATCAAAAGCTATTGGACTTTGAAAAAATCAAAGGCAAGGATAAAAATCCTATGAAGCAAAAAGAACAAGAGTTGATCTCCCCTAATATCAAAATAACTGGGGGCAAAAATTCTAAAATTTCAAGTCAAAAAGCATACTTGTTGATCCTAAATCTCCATCATGCTACGCTACTTTCACTTCTTTTCACAATCATAAGCCCTCATCACTCATCTACTTGTTCCACACATCCTTTCCCTTCTGGTAATACATCATCGACCTTTAATAGAGCTTCCTTGAAGGACTTTGTTATTAGGGATGCCCAAACTTCTTTAGGTGACATGCATATGGGCCTATGTAGTCCACACAATAGTAATTCTATCTCAATTCCTTTATCAAGGAAGACAGTCACTCAAGCTACACATCATTCAGTCAAAGAACAATGCAGCTACAATCATAAAGTCAAGCCTCACACATTTGAGGTAGGTGATTTGGTTCTCAAGGAAATTCCTAAAAATCAGCAAGACAGAGAGAAGAAGGGCAAGTTCGAACCAAATTGGCTTGGTCCTTACATCATTACAGCAGCATATGGATCTGGGGCATATCAGCTCCTAACTACAGAAGGTGAACCTTTGGAGGATCTTATCAACAACATGCACCTTCGCAGGTTCTACACATAGCTCTTTGGAATATCCTAATTCAAAAAATACAAAAAAAAGTTCAAAAATTTCAAAAATACAAAAAAAATTATAAAACAAAAAAATTGTTACTTAGTGAAAACCTAGCAAACAGGCACCTTGTGAAACAAAAAAAATCAAAAAATCAAAAAAGTAAAGAGAAATAATTTCGTCCAATGGTGAAAACCACTTCAGTGGTGCCCTGGGAAAGTACCATGGTGAAAACTGGGTCACCAACGCCATGCATAGAGACATTGCTCCTCCCTCCTTCAAGATTCACTTTCATCCTTTCACTTTGCACACACTCACAACCAATTCATCCATAATAAACTTACCCACTCCCATCATGGCTTGTTATTGATCTACCCAAGATTGGTTAGCCATTCATAATAAACCTCTCTTTCCATTCATAATAAATCAAATCCTACTTGTGGCTAAGGCAAATCCTACATCTAGTGATGGGTGTGGAACTGAGAACATCACATGTTTCGAGGAGTATAGTTTCTTCCAGCTTCCTTCAGTCTATCCATGCACAATTCACAATAAAGCAACATTTGTATCACAGATCCGCAATAAAGTTTCATTTTCTCCGCAATAAAGTATCAGTTTCATGGATTCAACCAATTTCAGATGAGACACAATAGCAATAATGGGCTTCAACAAATCAAATCTTTCAATAGATTCAAACAACATATGCTTTAGTGCTATCTATCCTTTTTGTGAAAGTAAACATTGTGACCACAATCAAATAAGACTTATACAAGTGACAAGAGACACTAAATTTGAGGACTACAGTGAATGTTTGTGTCGAGTCTTGGTTTTCTTTTGATTTTATCTTTTGGTGACATGTCTTTTAGCTTTTCTAGGATGTCTCTAACTAGAGATTCTATCTCCAAGATGTCTTTGACTAGAAAGGCAGGGATGGGGTATCGTCACCTATTTGTATTTGCTGTCTGTGGATTATCTCTTAGTAATGCTATGAATTGTCCAATGATATGAGGACACTATGAGTCTAGTATGAACTGGGGCATTCCTTGTTTGTGACTGTCTTATCTCCATGCAAATAGGTACAATGACTTTCTGGGTCAAACATATGCCTCGATTGTCATAACCTACTTGCCATAATAAAGCTCAATTATGGTAATGCACAAGAAGCTCTTTCACTTTCATATCTTCAATCTTTCATCCCCCTTTCCTGATTGACTTCCATCGTCCTTCTTGAGTCCGTGTAGTCTGCTATCACATGACTGAGTATAATGACACACCAAAAACATTTGCATTTCATGTAGTTACACCTGCATTATCACATATAAGCATTTCATACATACATATAGATATCACAACTGCATCACATCCTGCACACAACACCTGTTAGCACAATTTACATTTGCATTATCATATTCATTTGCATTACATACATTCACATTGGCATAACATTTTAAAACATAAAAGAACAAAAAACAAAAATATTGCATTGCATCATGTACATATTTGCATCCATATCATAACCATCACATAAAACATACATCATGAAACATCTCATCACATAGGTACGCATGCATATAGCTACTACAAAGATGAATCATCTCATATATATATATATATATATATATATATATATATATATATAAAGTGTCATGATACAATGATGTCACAATCATATGGCTACAATCACCCGAAGGTGCCTACATCATCATACAAAAATGGTACAATACTGATACATAGGGAGCCCTCTACAGCTATGATGAACTACCTCCCTTAGAGCCACCTAGCCTTGATAGAATATGAGCCCCCAAAAGACCCACCCTAGGATCATCCCTCCTATCCCCTCTATTTGGTGGTGGTGGAGGACCCATAACCCCACCACTAGATGCCTATCTCCTCTGGCTCCCTCCCATAGCTATTGCTGTCTGCGATGGTCTATGGAAGCTACTTGCCCGCTGATCCACTAGCACTGCACCATAATAAAGATCTCACTAGTAGTCAATCTCCTCCCCTGCCCACAGTACATAGGCATATCTGGCCCCTGTATCCTCTGCTACCTATCTCCTAGCCCTCAGTGCTATCTTAGCCTCTGTGTAGCACTGAATGGCCTGGTCTCGCTCCCGCTCAGTATCTCTGAGCTGCCTCCTAAGCCTATCCCTCTCCCTCTCCAAGTCCTGGATATCATCTGCCTATCCCTAGCAGATCTCCCTCACCTCAGTCAGCTCATCCTCCTCTGCATCAGCCCCTTGTGGCTCCCCCTGTATCGGTGTCTGACCCTATGCCTGTACCTATACTGGTGCCTATACTAGTACCTATCCCTGTATCTGTTCCTATACCTATCCCTATACCTGCACCTATCTGGCACCCTATGCTGCTGGCACCTATAGTGGTAATCCATCGCAACCTCTCACCACCTGAGCCTGCCTCTCCTCTCCACCCTCCCTCCATGGTACCACCCTCCTCTCACCAACTGCTCCCCTCCTTCTCTGTCGGCCTCTGCCACCATCATCTCCATCATCATCCCCATCCCCACCACCATCTCCATCTAATAACTCTCCTGGATCCATCAGGCATGGGAATGGATGCTCAGCCCAATAGGCTGTGTACTCGGCATCCATGCCGGCATCCTCAATCTTTGGCCACATGTCCTAGGGTAGGGGCATCATCTCTACAAGCTATGTAACCACCTGATCATATGATAATAGGGGCCCAAACTATGCCTGATCTCTAACAGTCCGTGCATACATGCCTGAGCCCCGTGGCATCCTCTGGATCCTGCCAAACTACCTACCCACCATGTCCACTAGCTGCCTCTCTAGTACATAGTGCATCCACCCAATCAGATACCTACTCCGGAAGGTGTAGGGCAGCTCTACCGCATCATCCTCCCACTGCTCACATCCCAGGTATGGTCTCCATATGACCATGTCAATATCATCAATCACCCGCCGCCAGTGCTCTATCCTTCCAATCTGTGGCTGCGACGTGATCAAGTCATATAAGTGTACAAAACTGTGCCCATGACCTCTGCCTCTGAAATGTATTGGTCTCATCACTAGCAAATGCTCATAAGCCCACAGCTGTAACAATGTCACCCTGCAGCCTAATCCCACTGACCCGTGGTACACAAACTGATGTAACTCATAGTACAGGTGTGCTAGCACACATGATCCCCAGGCATATTTGGTGTGTTGTGTCACCAGTGTCTCCAATGCTCCTCCCTAGCCCACAACCAACCCTCGTGTCGCTCTATCAGGACATAGGAACCCACTAATCGCTCCTCCTATCACTGCTGGCAACACCAATCCTGTAGTAGTCATAGTGTCCCAAGCTACATGTCCTGCCCTCATCTCCAGTCTTGGGTCCCAAAACACTCATCTCAGGACCTCTCTATCTCCATCTTGATTGTATAGAATTAGCTCCCCATCGATCGATATCCTCAAGATCCTATATACATCCTCTAGGGTGACTGTCATCTCACCCATCAACAAATGGAAGGTACATGTTTCGGAGTGCCACCTCTCCACCAGTGCAGTCAGTAGTCCCATGTTTGTCCGAAACTCAAGCACATATAGAATATGTCTCAATCCCATAGCCTCAATCGTAGCTCGGTCCTCAAATGTCAACTCAGGTTGCAATCTCTGTGTCGACAGGAATCTCTCTTGTGATTCCAACATCAGCAAATACTCCTGCAGTCAAGCAAATCAATCATGTCAGTCATCGTGGCATTTACTATTCATCACAAAATGCTACTTTTTATCTAAATGCATATGGCATTCTATCCTAGTGACACTCCCTGTTCATCACAAAGTGTTGCTTCTATCCTAGTGGTACTCCCTGTTCATCACAAAGTACTACATGTTATGCACTCCCTATTTATCACAAAGTGTTGCTCATATTTTAGTACTCTCTGTTCATCACAAAGTACTCTATTTTTGTACTCCCTATTCATCACAAAGTACTATATCTTGGTACTCACTATTAATCACAAAGTGCCTTGATCTATCTTATCTTAGGACCTCTGCTTGAGTGAATCCTCTTGAGTAGTTTCCTAATTGGCAATGTATGTTCTATCATAGAATTGTCAATCCTAGCTCTATTTTCTATCCTAGTCTTCCCTAGAGGACCTGCTTGAGTGTATCCTCTTAGCAGCTTATCCAATTGATAGTGTATGTTCATCACAGAACTACCGATTTGACCTAGAAGACACAAATTCACATTTTTTGGACATAAATGTGCTTTCCTGACATGAACACACTTGAAGACTGCACAGACGCGCCTGAAAAACATAGACGTGCATGAAAGGCACAAATGTGCCTATGCTCTGCATAGATGTGCCTGGGCAACATAGATGTGTCTTCTTGGCATAGACGTGCCTACACATCACAGACATAGTCGCATTCATCACAGATGTGTTTTCTAACACAGACGCACCTAGGACAAACACAGATGCGCCTAGCGAGCATAAACACGCCTAGCACCAACGCAGACATGCCTAGACATTTTTTGACATCTCTGAACCCTAACCTAAAGCACATTTATTTCCCTATCTACCATGCATTAATGACAATAATAAATGCATCAAAGTACGAGGCGGTTTTACGATACTTCTAGCTCTCCTGCCTCTGCCGGCCTCTGAAATCGGCGAACATGGTCAAATCTGTGAACAAAGGCCATCGCTGCTGATTGTTGCTGCTCTATTTTCGCTCTGCACTCTGCTCTCATGGATGTGTGGATGACAATGAGGATGTATTTTCCCCCATGGTCTATCTTATAGTCTATCCTAGCCTTAGTCCTCATTTCCCGAGCCAATCTTCATTATCTCGTGACTCTGTCACTTTATCCGGTCAGTCCATTTTATCCCATCTTTGTTATCGAGAGATTGTCTATGATCTTTCCAAACATTTTCATCCAATCTCTCGACGGGGCATATTATTCCCATCTTGGGGCAACTCTGTATCAGTTCATCTTGTCTTCTTTGAAACAACACGACAAGTCGCATTGTCTCAAAGAGGGGCAAAATGTAGACACCCAAAATTGTCCAGTCTAATTAAATAAATATTTTATTTATTTAATTATCTAAGCCTAATTCTTCTATTAATTAAATAAATCTTTATTTATTTAATTAATTCATTTATCCTCTTCTAGCCTTATTTCTCATTTAAATAAATACATTTATTTATTTAAATTTTCTTTTTCCTAAATTAAATAAATATTTTATTTATTTATTTAACTATCCCATTTCTTCTATTAATTAAATAAATCTTTATTTATTTAATTAATTCATTAACCTTTTCTACTTATGACACATGTCATTCATCTCTTAATTCCTACACTACCTACCTCTTTCATTATTTTATTATTTCCTCTACCTACCCTCTAATCATAGCCGACCTCCTTTTTACACCTCTCAATTTTATCCCTCCATTTCATATTGTGTCTTCTATATAAGGAGATGCTTCCTTCATTATCAAACCCTAATGAATGATCTTAAGGACTTGGCTACACTACAATCCTACTTGCAACCACATTCCATTCTTTGTTGAGCTCTTGTGCACATAAAATCTGAGAGCAAATATATCAAGCAAGATCAATGGAGATAGGAAGAATGGAGATCCAAACCCTATTGGACATGTGATGGTATAATCCTTGTGATTTTGTTTGATTTTCATTGTCTTAGGTAATCTTCATATGTTATGGTGGATCTTTGTTGTTGTTAGGCTAGGGTTTTGTGGTTGAATTCATTTAGCCTTTCAATATTATCATTATTGTTATCCAATTTCACCATATATAGTATGGTGTGCTAAGGGGTCATATCGTGTACTTTGCTCCCTCTCTCTCTCTCTCTCTCTCTCTCTCTCTCTCTCTCTCTCTCTCTCTCTCTCTCTCTCTCTCTCCCTCCATCCCTCCCCACTCTTTCCCTCTCCCTCCCCCCTCTATCTTCATTCCTTTCTCATCTTCTCTCTCCCTCTCTCTCCCTCCCTTTCCCATCTCTCTCTCTCTCTCTCTCTCCCCCTCCGCACTAGTTCTCTCTCCCTCCCCCCATTTATCTCCCTTCCTTTACCATCCTCTTTCTCTCTCACTCCCTCTCCCTTCCTTCCCAAATCTATTTCCCTCTGCCTTTCTCTCTCTTTCTCTCTCCTTTTCTTTACTATAAGTAACACTTATGGGATTTTAACATAAGAAGCACATATGGGTTATGGGAACTATGAACATTAGTTTATTGGTGTATTTTTAGCGACTAAATACACATACGTGATTTTAGCATAAGAAGCATGTATTGGTTATGAGAATTATGAACATTGGTTTGTTGGGGTATTTTTAGTGGCTAAATATGCATACAGGTTAACTAAAACTAACCCATACACATTTCTTTCACATATTTTTATTTCATCAACGACCATAAAAGGAGTTTTGGAACTCATTCAAGGCCCCACTGCAACTGATTCTACGATTCTATGACAGTTTTATGTCAAAGTAAGTGAAAATTTTGTTTTGTATGAGTTCACATGATTGAATTTTGTTTTTCTAATTAGTTTGTTCAATGTTATTTTGATTGTTAAATAGTTTTGATTATTAAAATTAATGATAATACTCATTTTTATGGCAATTTGATTATTTAAGTTTTTGTAACATATATGTGAAAAATGATTCTATTGAGGACAATATTTATTAACAATGGGAGGCTAAAAAGAAAAGACAATGGCAATGTATGAGGAGATTACATGAACTTAGAACAATGGGACAAGAAGGTATGTCATCCACAACATCTCAATTAGATGTACCAAATGAACCTAATGCAATTGAAGAAGAAATCACAATCAATAATCAAACCCTCCTAACAATAGGATATTTCCTACCATAAACCTACCCACCAGGATGTGCTTTTGCTGGTAGTTCATGCCCATGATGAATGGAATGAAAATTAGCCTATCTAGTAACCTTGCATTGCAAGCATTTGATGATTTTTTCACCAACTAAAAAAATGCTACCCTGTGTAAATGTTTGAGTCTTCAAAAAATGACATATGTCATAATAGATGGGTCGCACATGACCCCATAGGTTCAAACAGATAAATCTTATGCAGCCTAGATTCTTAGAAACATTCTGGCAAAGTTTGATAGTTTTTTAGACGTAAGACACTTGAGAGATCAAGTCGGTACAGTATGGCTGTGGACATTCCAGCAAGTTGGGAGGTACAATAGGAGCCTTCCTACCATAAACCTAGCCACCTAAATGTGCTTGTGCTAGTAGTTTATGGCCATGACAAACTGAATGAAAGTTAGCCGATCTAGAAACCTTGCATTGCATGCATCTGACGATTTTTGCACCAACTGAAAAAATGGTACCCTATGAAAATGGCTCCAAGTATTCAAAAATTAAGATAGGTCATTGTAGATGGACCTCACATGACCCCATAGGTTCTGTAACATCATAAATTGTACACCCTTGCTAGGGTGGTATAATTCTACACTTAGTTTAGCACCCGCCTTAGTGTGTTTGCATCTTGCATTGTAATTTCCCTTTAAGTATTTAATTAATTAATTAATTTAACTTAATCTAAAGTCATATTTCATCACTCGTCACATCATAAAATTGGACCCTTTACCCTAAGTGTGCCCCTTTTTATTTTATTGCTCCACTAAATAATAAACCCTAATTATATCCTATTTCGGCCATTGAGGTCCGATTTTGCATATCAAAACATCTTGAAATCAGTTGTAACTTTTGGATTTACTCTAATATTATTATATCTAACAGAAATGAAAATTTGGGGAAAAGATGGTCAGACCAGGTGCAAGATGCACCTAGTCCCTCACATTTTTCTCGAAAATTCGGGAGCATAATTCCAACATATTATAATGCTTAGCCCCAAGAACTTGGTAGCAAATTCAATCTCTAAGTTTTCCTAAAAATAAAATTAAGATCTAGGGTTTCATACATAAGGGATCTCTTTCTTCATTTGAAAGCATAAGGAAAAACTAAGGAAGCAAGAAGCAAGCAATCAAGTTCGAGCAATTTTGAAGGAGCCTTCTATGTCATGATCGAGAAGCCTATGTGGAGTATTCAACAATATTCATCAAGAATTCATCATCAATTAGGAGCTTTGAAGACATTGAAGAATAATGGGAGATCAAGTGGCTCATATCTCTCCCTTGGGGATTGCTATAGTTTCATGTTATTTTCATTTCTTTTTATGAGCTTCTTTAAACACCTTTTCACATTTACATTCATTATTTAGATCATTTAGTATATTTGGTTTAGGAAATTCTCATTCTCATTTACATTTACATTTACATACATTTAGGGTTTACTCTCCAAAGCGTAGGGTAGCTCTAGTTTCTTATCTTTCTCAATTAGGATCTTGCATAGATACAAGGTTCTAGCACACACATTTTCAATACATTATCAGCTATTTTTTGAGGTGAAAATAACCAAAATAGGTGTTTGATTAAGGAAAAACCCTACATAGTCACCCAAACCCTCTCTTTTCAGTTGCAGGTGCAGGTACGGATACCTGAAAGACTTTCAGGTGATTTTCGGTAGGGTGGTATCTCAGAACCTTCAAATTGTAGCCTTTCAATTGCAGCCTCCTATTTGCAGAAATAGGACCATGGTGTGGGACTCCTGTAAAGATCAATTTGGCTCATTTTTCAACACCACATTCAAATTCCTCCCCTTTCTCTACTTTCAGTATCTCAGTTTCAAGTCTTTAAGTTTCTACAATTTCAGTTTATGTACACTTCATTGTTTATCTCTTAGCATAGTTCATCATTACATTCAATTGTGCATATCTTTCCTTCATTTACCACAAGATGAATAGAAAATGTAAGAGATAATCCTTGGGTCTCTCTTTATTAGAAGACGTAGTCAAAGTAAGCTATCTCCCTAGGCCCTTTCGTATTCCCAATGTGCTGGAAAAAGTGGGATTACGTCCTAGTCACTGGGTCTCGCTTTTTCCCCTCCACATTTTGGTGAACCCGAAGTGAATCCAATATTCTTTAATTATGATTTATGTTCTTAGATCTGATTTTTTTCTCTATTTCAAATTCAAATTTACATTTAAAAGTTTCAATTCCTTGCAAATTTTTAAAAAATAGAGGTCAATTTTGGTAAAATCCTAATTTTTCAATTCAAAATTGAACTTGTGGATAGCTTAATTGGGATCATCAATTTCAGATCTGATTTAGGAACATATTTTAGTCATAAATTTCATTTTCTAAATCAAAATTTAGAGTGCTTTCATAGATTAAAATTGAACATTTCCTTCTATTTTGCATAAATTATCATTTGAAAGAGGAAAATTGTTGTCATGATGCATTCATTTCATATTTGTGAGAATGGGTTAGCTTCCCTTGTTTCAATTTTTCCTCCTCTTATAAAACCTCCTCCTATCTATGACAACATTTTAGTGCCTAAAAGAGTTGTTACCAACCCATTTAAAAATTTCCCATGCTCTAAGGATGAAGATTTGAAGAGTGATCTTGACAACTCTCCTAAAATGTGCCCTTCCCATCTAGCTATCTTAGATGGAGATTATAATATCATAAACACCTTTCTTAGTTTTACTTTACCTTCTTTACATGATGCCTCTCCAAGTGAAAAGGTATTTATGGACATTGACTTATCTTCTCCTAAATTTGGTCTTACCAATGGGGGCATGTTAGTGCAACAAGAGGTTATGAGCACTGCTTTCAAAGATCTCCTTCCTAAGCATGAATCTTTGGAGAAAGATGTTCATCTCCCTCCTAAATAATACTCCCCTCATGAGGATCATTTTGTGCAAGAACATGGTATTGTCCCTACTTTTCCTTGGGATGGAATTTCCTCTTTTGACTCCAACAAAATTCCCACTAGAGATGATGCATTAATGAGAAATGCTTTCCATTCTCCTAGTTTTTCTTACCCCTAAAGATTCCTTAGAAAAATTAGATGAAATCATAATCAATTTCCTTAATTCTCTCTCCCCTAAGGATCCTATTTAACACATTTTGAGGCAAGAGGATGATTTAAACACATGTATTGATGCTCTCCCTCCTAAGGATGAAGAATTAATGAAATTTGTTATCCCTTCTCCCAAAATTGGCAATAACAATAAGGACATCTTTGTGCAATATATTTCTTAATACTTTTTTCAAAGACCTCACTATTTGGGATGAACAATTAGAAGAAGGCATTGATTATTCTCTACCCCATGAGAGAACCCTAGCCCAAGGGGATGAAATCGTGATTGATAACTCTCTTGATAGAATCTCACCTTCCATGAATCTCAATCATTCTTCCTCTAAAAAATAAATCATCTCCCTCTCCTCAACTTGGTTCTACTCATAAGGATAACCCTAGTTCAAGGTAAGATTGTTGACATCTCTTTCAAAGGTCTCCCTATCAAAGGCAAAACTTTAGAGAGTAATGTTGATCCATCTCATAGAGCGTCTATTCCACATGTATATCCTTTTATGATAGAGGATTGTATGACCATTCCTACTAATATTATTCCTTCTAAAATATCAATTCCTACTTCTAGTCTATCTCCTAAAATTGATCGTATCCATGATAACATTTTACTGCAAGAAGAGACTATCAACAATTTTTTCAACAATCTTGACCACTCTTCTTCTAAAATTCATAAGGACACCCTTTATATTCCTGAACCATCTTCAATCAATTTTATACATGAGAATGAAACTCCTAATAAACCCATGTTCACAGTTCAAGGTGCTTTTCCTTCTCAAAATTCCCAACGTAAGCCTATCATAGTGGTTCAAGGTGATTATGCTAATGACTCTTTTTGCACTCCTAAGAAACCTATTATTACTGTTCAAGGAGGTTATCCTACTAAGCAACCTTATGAGTATGATAATAAAATCACTAGAAAGAGTTATCATACAGTTGATCATACTTACAATAGAAGAAACAATAGGCAACCCAATCCTCCTTCAGATTTCCCAGCTTCACTTCCTCCCTCTCAGCCTACTCTTCCACAAGCACCTCATGTGTCACAGACTCTTAGTAAGGAGTATGGTCTCATTGAATAACTTAAAGCTACTCTTGCCAAGATTTCTATTTGGGATTTGGTCCAAACTTCACCTACTTATCATGTCATGTTACAAGATGCTTTGAAAAACTTAGATGTCCCACCTACAGTGACACCTAATAAAATGGCTTCTTTGATTGATCCTACAAACAAATCAAAAGCTCAAATTGTATTCACACAAGATAATTTACCTTCTCATAAAATCCAACATCAATATGATCCTCTTATGGTTGTAGTTATTATTAGTAATACTGCTATAAGACAAACCCTTGTGGACAATGGATTTGGCCTTAATGTTTGAAGTGTGGACTTATTAGATAAGATTAATATGGATCGTTCTCTCATCGGGTCTACTTCTATTTCTACTCGAGGCCTTGATAATGTTTCTAAAAAATACTTAGGTATCATAACCTTTCCTGTTAAGGTAGGTCCTATTACCTTACCTACACCTTTTCATGTCATGTGTGGTAATTTGATATATTACCTTCTATTAGGGAGACCATGGATTCATAGCATGCAAGTTGTCCCCTCAACTTTGCATAGGCAAGTCAAGCTCATTTATGACAATAAGACATACACCTTGCTAGCTGATACCAACCTTAAAGCTCCATTAAAAGATGGATCCTCTTGTTCAAATACTTCCCATTCTTCTCCCAATCCTCCTACTTCTTCAAATACGTATATTTCCTTTAGTGATCTTGCTCCTTTTCATACTCCTGATTCTTCTACTCAATCAAAATATCCTCGAAAAGATATCTTTTCTCCCGAAGGAGTGCTCTCAAATGATGATTGGAGATCTCTATACCTTAACCCTACTTTTATAGGAGAGTATAGAGTATCTTGGAAAGGATATAAAACTAAGATGGAGAAATCTAAGGAGGAAGATAAAGAGCAATCCACTTTGTCTAAACAACTAAGTAACAACTTTTTGGCTGCTTCTAATTCAAATAACTCCTCAAATATTTCCTCTAATTCATATAGCATTGATACCTATGAGGTGCAACCATCTCTTATAGATTTGGCATCCCTTTATGGTCCTGGTTTTCATATTTTTGCTAAGAGTGGCTATTATGGCAATGGTTGTGGCGCAAATGAACAAGGAATCAAAGTTCCTTTAGAACATAACACACATGAAGCTTCATTTAGACTTAGATATAATCCTTCTAAGCCCACCAAAGAATCTAAAATACCATCTCTCAATTTGAATTCTATATTTATTAGTAATCATGACCTCACCTCAATTAAATCATCTTCTACTTCTTTCAACAATCATCCCCCTTATAAGAAAATCTTGGTGATGAACAAATATCTTTATGAATATTCTCAACAGATTTCCAATACCACTTATGACACTTTATCTTCTACTCATTCTAAAATCCCTTCTTCTAGGAATATGGCTCTAATGAATTACACTTATCCCTCTCCTAAGATTTCCTATATGTAAGAAAAGCATGACTTAGTGGCCTATTCTTCTCCTATAAACTTCTCTCTTTCTAAAGACTTATTTACATTCACCATCTTATACACATTTTTAATCTCACTTATAGTAGATCATTTAACATGTCATATTCAAATACCTCATTCAATCTATCATGTCTTTAAATAACATTAATGGCTATTATATTGCTCATCATTCTATGACAATGGTAGCTCACTTAATGGGGGCTCATTGTCATTCATGATGGTACAATTGCATTTACAATCATACTTTTGGAAGAAACATAATAGCCTATTTCTATTTCATCTCTTCTCCCTATATATGGCAGGCAAGAGTGATTTCAAACATCTCTCCTTCTTACGATTAAAATTTACCCTTTGTGAAGTAGTGTCTTCTATAAGGATTTCTTATTGATTCTAGAGGTGCATTCATATTTGAATTCCTTCTCCCATATTGGAACAAGCATCCCTAATGGGGATCTTAAGAACATATCCTTAATTGGAACCTCCTCCATGATGTTGGAAGTCTTTTATCATTCATCTGTTTCTTTTCTTCATCGAGTAGTATCTTTTATGATAAACCCTTCTATTTTGTGAACATGCATGTCCCTGATGAGGCTCTCTTTCCTTCTTTTATAAGAGTGCTTTTATAAATAATCTCTTTCATGACATTTCAATCCTTCATTATTTTCCAATTTTCCTTTATGTAGTTGCATTCTTTGTTGGATTATATCTCTTGATCTTAAGCATTTGTAGATGGAGGAAATGGTAAGTGGGAAATGGTAAGTGGTAGGAGGGGATATTTAAGGGTTTTATTAAATAAATAGAGAAATGCATATAACGTGAATGCATGAAGGTGTATGAATGAATATGATATAATATTTTATTTAATAAATTCAATGGATAAATGGTAAGATATTAATAATAATATAATAAAAGATGGGAATTATGAATAATGAATTATTGAGAAATAATAGTGTAATAATGACTCACCTGATGTTCAGAGAAATTTGAAATTAAATGTTGACAAATTAATGGAAATTTTTATGTGTCTACATTTTGCCCCTCTTTTAGACAATGCAACATGTCACGTTGTTTCAAAGAAAATGATCAACTGATATATGCCCCAGAGGTGTCTTGGTAAGGGTGATGATTGATTGGTTATGCCCCCTAGAGAGAATGATAAAACATAATGATGGAGATTGATCTCTCGATAGATTGTGGGAGGGAAGATTGGATGATTGATATTATGTGAGTGATTAGATTGAGATCTACATTTGATATAAATCCATAGTTGATGAGGCGTAACTGAAAAATTGATGGAAATGAACAGTATAGCCGAATTGATAAGCTGGTTAAGCTGATTGAGCTGATTAAGCTGATAAGGGTTGATGCTAGTGCAAGATAAGGTGATCCAATGATTGATTGATTGACTCTAGGGGCATTGAGATTGCACGAAGCAAGTTGGTTGAAAAAGATGTTAAAGATTCAAGGACATGCATCGGTTGGATAAAGTGTTCGATCGATCTCATTGCAATAAGAAGAATGAATAAGATGATGAAAGAAATGATGAAAAATATAGATGAAAAGGAGGATGAAAAGAGACAAGTGATGAGAAAAAAAAAAAGAGTGATGAGAAAGAGGATATGAAAGGTGATGAGAATTCTTGTTCCTTTTTAAGTGCTTGTATCATCATCGACCTTGTTATAGTAAAAAGGCAAAAAACATTTGGATATGAATTAGATCCAAATGAATCAATCACACCAATTGTGAGAAAGAAAATATATTAGACACTGAAGGAATGCCTCGGTGTGCATCAAACCAATATGTCCTCGGTAATCTTAAGCGATCATGTCCTAAGACGTGTCATCATATTCCTAAGGAACATCCCATAAGCAACAAACAAGTGAACATGCCCCATCCTTGCTTTTCTAGTCAATGACATCCTGGAGATAAAATCTCTAGTCAGAGACATCTTGGAAAAGCTAAAAGACATGTCACCAAAAAGGAAAATAAAAAACAATCAAGAGAAAATAAGCAAACAATATTTTTTATGTTGAATGATTTTTTTGTTCACAGTTGATGGGTTCGAGTGTATAAGTTGATCAGATGTTGTCCTATTTGCTCAATTTAAGTATCGTCCTGTCATCACTCCATTGAAGTTCCAAATTTCCATGCTTGTCCAAAGTGTTTGTGATCGTAATCTTTTTTGCATGTTTTTGGAGTTTTATGATTTTTAGGGTTTTTTTTAGGACATTTTATGATTTTTAAGATTTTTTCAGGACATTTTATGATATTTAAGATTTTTCCAAGTCATTTTATGATTTTTTTTTTTTTTTAGGACATTTTATGATTTTTAATGATTTTTTCAGGACATTTTATGATTTTTAATTATTTTTTTAGGACATTTTATGATTTTTAATGATTTTTTCAAGACATTTTATGATTTTTAATGATTTTTTTAGGACATTTTATGATTTTTAATGATTTTTTTTAGGACATTTTATAATTTTTAATGATTTTTTCAAGACATTTTATGATTTTTAGTGATTTTTACATGACATTTTATAATTTTTTAATGATTTTTTCATGTTTGCCCCTTGTGTCTAGCAAGGTAAAAGGGATTTTGAGTGGATGAATGAACAAATAGGACATGCATGGATAAGTGAAAGATGGCAGAGGCTTATACAATTTTCAACGACTATACCACAATAGGATAACATGATTAATCCAAGAACATGGACTAGATATAGCAATGTAAAGCTAGGATAGGTGTAACAAATGTCATGTGATCCAAAGGAATGGACATGTTAAGAGGTTTTTTGCATTTTTATGTCCTTAATTTTGATCAAGATCGAGGGATAGATTTGGATAGGAGGCATATATGATAAGAAAGATCAAAAGGGGGTAATGATGGATGGAAGCAAGCAATGGACAAAATAATGGATAGGAGCTTAAGGGTGTGGATCAAGTGCAATAGATAGGACACACAAAAGCCTATAAAGATCCTTAACCTTTTCAAGATCAAAGGTGGAAAAAGGGATATGGATGGATATAGAGTGAATGAGGGATAATGGAGGATGAGGGATAATAGATGGATGCACATGGATAGAACTTGCCCCCACTGAATAGTGCAAGAAAATAATGAATTACACATGACGCCTATTTGCTAGGTTTTCATCATGGTACTTGCCCAAGGCGCCTGTTTGCTAGGTTTTCACCAATGGACAAATTTTTTTTTTCTTTACTTTTTTTTATTTTTCACTTTTTTTCTTTTCTTTTCTTTTTTTTGACTTATTTTTTCTCTTATTTTTTATTTTTTTCTTTCTTTTTTTCTCATTTTGACTTCTTTCTTTCATTTTTTTGACTTTTTTTGAACTATTGGAAGGTGATGGATACTTGATAGGAGATATGACTCAGGAATCAAGTTGTTCTCTAGATAATATCCCTGAAAGATGTTCTATAATGATCCATGTCTATTGAAGGTATGCTCAAAGATGTCGATAGGGTGATCGTAAAGGGAGATGAAATGGATGATAAGATGAAAAGGTTATAAGGAGTTATGCAAAGGATTGGATAAGAGGGATGGAAGGATAGAACATAGGTGTTGGATAATTGATGGGATGTTGGAAGAATTGTGCATGGTTGGATCTAAATGCTGGCAAGATCAACATTGGCACACACCTTGAGGGGTGGTGGACTAGTGGAGGAATAGTGGATTTCAGAGTTTGTGATTTTAATGGACAGGTTGATGTGGATTTTAGGACACAAGGAGCCAAAATGGGTGTAGGAGGTGAAATAGGTTTTAGGATAGTGGATGTGGGAGAAGCTGGGGTAGCAAACTTGAATGCCAATTTTGATTTTTCTTTAGTGTACAAGTCCTATATGAGTGACTTCGGAATCCACATGGTTCTTGATTTTTTATTTTTTTTATACTTTAGAATGCATTTCCTCGATGTAAAACTTGGGAAGCCATACACATTTTGACTTTTCTTCTTTCTTTGTAGGCCTTTGTGGCCTTTTGAAAATTTCTTTCTTTTGTAGTTTCTTGGAATGCATTGCTTCTACAAGCACCTTAGGAACCCATATGGTTTTTGAAATTTCTTTCTTTTTCTCAATGGGCCTTTGTGGCCTTTTGTATATCTCTTTTTCTTTTTGGGTCACATTTTTCTTCGTTTTTACATGTCGATTAGATAGGAAACGTTGATCCTTTGATTCATGTGGATTGTTTGACTCATGACTTTTATGCTTGGCATCCAAATTTCTTGGAGAAGGAAAAGAATGTGTGGATGGATAGGAATGATATGGAGGTATTTTGGATGGATGGAAGGTGCTTGAAGATGTGTGCCTTTGTTGATCCCGCATAAGAGATGGAGGGATATAGGAACCTAAAATAGATGGAAGGGGTGAAGGGGGAGGCATGTATTTGTTTTTAACTAGAGAAATATTGGATTTAGGAGGGATACCAACATCTTGAGATTGAGCAATGTAGCCATTATAATCAAGATTTTCTTTTATATCAACGGGTTCTAATATACTTTGTTCCTCTATGTCTAACCCTTTTCTTTGATAATGAATGCTTTGGAAGATATTTTTGACAAAGAGTTTCTTCTTACTTTTGATGCTAGAGGCAACTCCATTTTGAGGTGGAGGTGGAATTTACGGAATCATAGGATCATGAGAGGGATTTATGGGCATGATGGACTCTTGAGGCAAACATGGAGAATTATGAAAAGGGAATAAAGGGATACTTTGATCTTGACATGCAAGAGAACCATTGGATAGAGTAGGAAGGGTGTTTGACACTTCATTTTGAGTAGGACCATTTGAAAAGGTGGAAGAGGTATCATGATCTTTCTTTGGAAGTGGATTAGGAATAGGATTTGGAAGGATGCTTCGCTCTTGAGATTGAGTCACTTTCTAAGCAAAGGGTAGTATTTTTTATATGCCTGGGGGATTCTTGGAAGGTGTTCATGTTTTTGCATGATGGGGAAGCATTATGGATGGGGCCTTCTAGAGAGGGTATGATTGGAATTGGAGTGAATGATTGCATAGGATCTAAGATATCTAAATTCTATAAAGGATTTGTATAAAAAAATGGATTAGCTTGGATTTGTCTTGTTGATAGTCCTTGAGGGTCAATATGGGAAGTTTCACCATTAGATTCATTGTTTGAAGGAGATGGTATGGATTTTTGTTGGGAAGTTTTAGGAGATGAAGGCATCATGGAAGAGATGGAGGCCACATATGGAGCCTTGCTAGACATAGGTGTGTTATTTTTATCATGCTTGGTAATGACATCTAGTTTCTCCTTAGGTGAATCATTAGGATCTTGAATTTCAATAACACCATTATCAAGGAGGTCTTGAATTTTATGTTTTAATTCCATGCATATTGAAGTCTTATGTTTGTTATTTCTATGATATGCACAATAATTGCTCAAAAATTCACATCCCCATGTAGTCTTGTTAGGCAATATGATAAGATTGTGCTCAAGAAGCTCTTTCAAAGATGACCCAATAGATTGCCCCAAAGGTGTAAACTGTCTATCTAAGGGATATTTGGAAGAAATGTCTTATTTTATTGGTGAAGGACTCATGTGATCTTTCTTAAGATTGGACTTTTGATTTTCAATTATTTGTTGTTCCACCTTATATAGCTATTTTAGCATTCCCTAAAGTTTGTCACTATTGATATCATGAATTTATTTCTCAAAAGGTGTCATTGATTCATTTTGTTGAACTTGAATATCATATATTTCTCTCTTGAGATCTTGAATTTGTTGGGCTGAAGTAGCCATGGATATTTATGATAGTTCTGATCTTTGACCTAGGACAATGTATGAAACTCTAGATAGAATGAAAACCCTAAAATGCAAATGGGGAACTATATGATATGAGTGGAATTGGGATGCAACTAAGGATCAATGTAAAAATACAATCTATGTGATAGGAAAGTGATGTGTAGCTAAACCCTAAATGGGATATGAGAATGAATCATTTTAAATGCAAGGACTAGGGATACTCTAGGTCTGAAAATATTTCCAATGTGGGGTTTGACTTGTGCTATGATGGATAAACACAAGGATACATTATCAAAGAGAGGGCATGCTATGATAGGAGATGACGAACTCCAAGTGGAATACCAACTCAAAGACACTGATAGATTCCATAACTGAAGGAAGATACACCTCAAGTGATAAGGGGGCTTGATGATCAAAAGTTGATGTCAGGCCTAAGATGAGAAATCCTAAGTGCAAGCAATGTTTTTTTTGTTTTTGTTTTTTGTTTTTTGTTGTGGATTTTGGTAACGCAAATAATAATGAAATGCTAGGACCAATGATGAAATGACCTAAGGAACTTATGCAAGGTTTAAGGTTATGTCCTAAAGGAATGATGCAAGGCTATGCAAAGAATATGGGTATGATCTAAGGGGCTTATGCAAGGGCACAACCTAATGGTGGTATGCAAAGTTTTGATCTAAGGTTTCTATCTAAAGGTTTGATCTAAGGGTGGTATGAAAGGACTAGGTATAATTAAATGATATATGCAAGGATAAAAGGTGCAACTAGGTGAAGACTATGCAAGGACCTAAAAGATGCAAAGACCTAAAAGGTATGGCAAGCTAGAGTTACATGACTATGCGAGGACCTAAAATATCAACACTCCAAAAGTGATGTCTCAAGAGATTTGAAATGATTGTTTTGGGAACACAAGTTCAATGTTTCAAGGACAATGTTGTTTCACAATGTTTTTACTTTACAATGTGGATGTATACTTGAAAGCTTAGACCAAGGTTTTTGTAAAGTGTTTCAATTTCAAGTGTGGTGTTGATTGTGAAATTTTCTTGTTTGTTTGTGCACACATTCAGAAAATATGGCAAACAGAATGTTTGTTTGATTTTGTAATAAAAACACATTCAAGCACAATCCTAAGGCTGGCTAGGACAATAGTAGTTGAATCTCACTTGGGGGCGTACCTCGAGTTACATAATTTAGAGTAGATACTTAGATGCTTGACCCAACTGGCTCCACCCTCGGCACTCACTTCTCCAAGGTAATCAAGCATCAGTCCCCATGAAAACTCCCCGTGGTGAACTTTGTATCTCTACTAAGAATCGTAAGAATGTGAGCCGCTTCAGAGGTCCAACTTCTTGCGTCAACAACTAGAAGGTTTTTGGATTCTAACACAAAAGGTGTCTAGTAAGGGTATCCATTCGAGTGGCCATACATGTGGTGGCATACGCTCTGTTAAGGAAGGCTTTGTTATGCTTTGTTACCACTTGGGTTGTACCCTCTCACCGAGCCTTAAGGGCTTCTCGGGAGGAAGGCCCTCTCAAAGGTAAAACAAAAAGAGCCTAATGCTCAAAACACAAAAGACACTGGTTAATTTTAAAGCACCAATTTGAAATGTGATCTAAGCTAAAAAATCAGACAATCTGTTTCAAATCACCATTTCTTCAACATGCGTCCTACATCAAATGACATTAGTAGTTTCAAGAGATTATCTTCAACGCACGAGATTGGATGTTATAAGAGAGAACCTAGACAAGCACACAAAGCAACAAAGATTAGCCTTTGAAATCAAAAGTCAATAAAAAAGACAAATGTTATCCATACTAAAAACACACTAACAAAGTAAGCTAACAAATCTAATAATAATAAAATATAATTTAACAAAAATCTAATAAATAAAAAAACCTATTTAAAAAAAAATGAACTAAAAAAATAAAAAATAAAAAAAAATAATTAGCAAAAAACTAAAAGACTAATTAACAAAACAAAAATCTAAACTAATCTTAATAATAAACTAGTAAACAAAATAAACAAAAACTAAACTAATAAATTAAAATCCATACTATTTAATAGATTAAATAACCAAACTAAAAAAAACTAATTTAAAAAAACAAACCAAAAAAAAACTAAAAACTAAAAACTAATTAACAATTTAAAATTTCAAAACTAAAATACTAATTTAAAACTAAGCTTTAAGGAAAAAGTTAAAAACTAAAAAGATAAAACTAAGACTTAACTTAAATAAGACGCGTAAAAAAGCTAAGAAGACTAAAAACCTAAAAAAATTAACATGAATATGGAATTAAAACCAAAGCAACCTAACACGACCCACATTGGAGATTTTGGGCAAACAAAGGTGAGCATAATGTGAAAGCATGGACATCACATATGAATCGTTTAAAGCGCAGAAATATGAAGCACTAAGCATGTTGCTGGAAAAACGCAGATGTAGATGTATTTTTTAAGATATTGTGTGGGATAATTTGGAGGGAAGTGCTATTTGGAGTTGCCTTAAAGAGCTGTAAACCAAATGCAAACTATGTGCTCTGTAAACAAAGTAGATAAACCACTGAACAAAGACAATTCAAGTATGTGTTTTATGATTCCACTTTTTTGCATGCATGTCCAATAATGAAAGTGTAACTGCGATATCTGACAAGAATCTCTCAAGTAATTATATTATGACAAAATACGTAGGCCATTTTTGAGGTATCGACGAGGAACATGAATTGGTTGGAGCACACGATATATTATTATTTTCAAACCTGCAGAAAATGAATGCAAACACAGCTCCTGCATTAGAAATTAATCAAATATGGAGGAACAATACAAGGCATTAACCGCCTATAGGCTTGCAAGCATGAAGACTCCTTTAATATGCCCAGAATATGGGAAAAGAAAACGTCTTCAACCACGCTTTGGTTTGAAATGTCAGATACAGAAAGGAACAGATTTTGCATGTAGGGTGCGGGAGATTCGTATGTAAAATGTATGGGGGAGCTACCAAAACAAGTTTGCATGGGGGCAAGGTAGCAAGCAATATAGAATCATGGATGAATGTGATGATCGTTGAATATGCATGCAATAATTTTTTTCAAACAAAAATGTTCTTAGAAACGATCATTTGAATCTGCAAACAAAATAGATTAGAATGTTAAAAAAATTAACAAGCGAAAAAACAAATAGCTGAAAGGACAAGTACATGTCCCACTGGGCGTGCCAATTGTAGATGGAGGAAATGGTAAGTGGGAAATGGTAAGTGGTAGGAGGGGATATTTAAGGGTTTTATTAAATAAATAGAGAAATGTGTATAACGTGAATGCATGAAGGTGTATGCATGAATATGATATAATATTTTATTTAATAAATTTAATGGATAAATGGTAAGATATTAATAATAATATAATAAAAGATGGGAATTATGAATAATGAATTATTGAGAAATAATAGTGTAATAATGACTCACCCGATGTTCAGAGAAATTTGAAATTAAATGCAGACAAATTAATGGAAATTTTTATATGTCTACAACATTCATTCATTCTAGAAGATGTTATGTTTGTCTAAGACAACTCCTCTTGGAGGTAGATGTCTTTTGAGAAAATATCTCTTCTCCTCCAAGGATCACCTTTACACTTATAGCAAGATATCTCTTTTCAACTATCTTATCCTTGCTTTAAGAGTATTCCCTCTCTTGCTTGGATTTATGACATTGTTGCATGATGGATATCTTTTTGGTCTTGAAGGTAGGTATCCTTGTTCTAATTTCCTTAAGATGTCAACATTAAACTAAGCTGACATCTTAAAGCGTGGGGGCACCCACATTACTCCTTTTGTACAATATTTCTTTCGCGCATTGTATTTCTTATACAATAGGTCCTTCTTAGAATGAGATGTCGCCACTTTTCTCTTATACAGGGGGTCATTTTCAGAATGAGATGTTGTTGCTTTTCTTTTATACAGTGGGTCATTCTCATAATGAGATGTCACTACTTTTCTCAGAACCAAAGGGCATCCTCTTAGAGCGAGATGTCACCACTTTCCTGACATTTGCACTATACATCTTATATACATTGTAGCATACTCAGGCAGATACTCCTATGAGGTGCTTCACACCTCATTTGCACACACGTGCACGAGGTTGAGTGGAACTAACAATGTTCTCACTCTCCTCCCTTACATGGATCACCTAGATATAATCTACGGGCTAGTTTTCCACGTTCTTTTTTCTCCATGGATAACCTAGTTCTAGGGGAAAGATGTCCATGATTTCTCTTATTCGCCATTCTTCTCATGGATCACCAAAGTGTGTATTCAAGATTTCTATTTTTTCTTCCTATTCTTCTCTTTGCATTTGTTTCCATTTAAATATTATATCTTGTGTTAGAGAGCTCTCAAATCCTCACACTCTTTATTGTGTTGGAGTTGAGGTTTAGTCCTCTTTCTTACCAAATGATTCTCCATTAGTTTTTGATCTTGTATCAAATCTTCTTGTGAGAATTTATCATCAATCTTCTTTAACAATTCAATGTTGTAAACATGACACCCTATTTCAACTCACTAAATTAGTAAGCCGAAATGGGGGGGGATATAGCTACCCTCGAATTTTCATCACCTTCCTTAGGAAGCATTAGGTGATTTTATGATCTAACATGTGGTTTTGTAGGGTGTGGTTCCTAACTGTGTACTGCAGATTCTGTTGGGGGCTCAATCCGACAACTTGTGGATATATCCATTTTTATGAATGTTTACTTTTATTTACTTTAGCTTCCATATGCAAGTAGTGTCATATGATCGCTAAAGTGGGGTTTAAATATAGCTTCGTAAATTGTTTACCCTTGCTAGGGTCATACAATTCTACGCTTAGTTTAGCACTTGCCTTAGTGTGTTTGCATCTGTCATTGTAATTTCTTTTTAAGAATTTAATTAAATCTAAAGTCATATTTCATCACTCCCCACATCATAAAATTGGGCCCTTTACCCAAAGTGTGCCCCTTTTTATTTTATTCCTCCAATAAATCATTAAATCATAAACCCTAATTATGTCCTATTTCAAACTTTGAGGATCTAATTTGCATATCAAAATATCTCAAAATTAGTTGTAACTTTGAGATTCACTCTAATATCATCATTTGTAATGGCCCTGAAAATTTGGTTAAAAGTTGGTTGGACCAAGTTCAGGTTGCACATGGCCCTAACATTTTTCCCGAAATTTAGGGAGCATAATTCTAGGATAATATAATGCTTAACCCCAAGAAATTGGCAAGAAATTCAATCTCTAAGTTGTCCTAAAGATAAAATTAAAATCTATGGTTTCATACATAAGAGCTCTCTTTCTTCACTTGAAGGCCAAAGGAAAAACTAAGAAGGAAGCAAGAAGCAAGCAATCAAGTTGGAGCAATTTTGAAGGAGCCTTTTATATAGTGAAAGAGAAGCCTATGTGGAGTCTTAAAGAAAATTAATCAAGAATTTATCGAGTATTTATCAAGCATTCATCATCAATTAGTATCTTTGAAGATATTGAAGAATAATAGGAGACCAAATGGCTTATATCTCTCCCTTGGGGATTGGTATAGTTTCATGTTATTTTCATGTCTTTGTATGAGCTTCTTTACACTCCTTTTCACTTTTACATTCATGCTTTAGATAATTTAGTATATTTTATTTAAGGAATTCTCATTCTCATCTACATTTACATTTACATACATTTAGGGTTTACTCTCCAAAGCGTAGGGTAGCTCTAGTTTCTTATCTTTCTCAATTAGGATCTTGCATGGACACAAGGTTTTAGCACACACATTTTCAATACATTATAGGCTATTTGTTGAGGTGGAAATCACTAAAATAGAGGTTTGACTAAGGAAAAACCCTACATAGCCACCCAAACTCTCTCTTTGTAGTTGCAAGTGTCGGTACAAGTATCTAGAAGACTTTCAAGGATCATCAGAACACATAGGGATAGTTGCAAGCCTCAGATCTTCCCTAAAACCATTAGGAGCAGGGGCATGGATCCGTGGTCCTACCCAAGAGTGGGGCGTAGTGCCCTAGTCCCCCCACTTTCAAGTGGTTTTCAGTATGGTGGTATCTAAAAACCTTCAGATTACATAATTTCAATTGCAACCTCCTGTTTGCAGAAATAGGACCAGGGTGTGGCACTTCTATCTAGGTTAATTTGGCTCATTTTTTAACACGAGGTACACATTCAAATTCCTCCCATTTATTTGCTTTCAATATCTTAGTTTTAGATCTGTAAGTTTCTGCAATCTCAGTTTATGTACGCTTCAATGTTTATCTCTTAGCATAGTTCATCATTACATTCAATTGTGCATATATTTCAATTTACAGCAAGAGGAAGGATTGTCTATATGTGTATAATATTTGCATGTATATGTATATAATATTGTTATGTGTATGTATATATACATATTTGTATGCAAAATAAATGCATATATATATTGTCTCTTAATATCTTAGCACATTATATTCTCACCCTGTGTAAATCTCTCTCTCTGTGCTTGTCTCTCCCCCTTAGGACCCCACATGACCCCAAATCAGATCATATAAGGTCCCTTAGCACAACATATGACCCCTTAAGACCATATGATGTCGTAAGAGGTCATATGATATTCTAATACATGTGTTGCCCCATTAGGACCCCACATGATCCCCAATGACACCATATGACCCCTTAGGACCATGCATGGTGAGCTAAGGGGTCATATGGTTTTATAATACATGTGTGGCCCCTTAGGACTCCACATGACCCCAAACGACACCATAGGATTGTTTAGCACACCATATGACCCCTTAGAAGCATACGATGTTCTAAGGAGTCATATGGTGTTGTAACACATGCGTACCCCAATAAGGACCCCATATTACCCCTAACAACATCATGTCACCCCTTGACCCCTTTAGATCATATGATGTCCTAAGGGGTCATATGGTGTCCTAAGGGGTCATATGGGGTTGTAACACATGTGTGGCTCCATTAGGACCCCACATGACCCCTAATGACACCATAAGACCCCTTATCACCCCATATAACCCCTAAGGACATCACGTGACCCATTAGCACACCACATGTCACTTTAGTAGCATATGATGTCCTAAGGGGTCATATGGTGTCCTAATGGGTCATATGGTGTTGTAACACATGTGTAGGCCCATTAGGACTCCACATGACCCCTAATGACACCATATGACCCCTTAGCAAACCATACAACCCCTTTGGACCATATGATGTCCTAAGGGGTCATATAGTGTCCTAAGGGGTCATATGGTGTTGTAACACATATGTGACCCCATTAGGACCCCACCTCACCCCTAATGACACCATATGACCCCTTAGCACACCATACGACCCCTTTGGACCTGTTGGTGTAAATAATTATTCATCATGGATATTATTACACTTACTTAAGTTTACTTAGGATAATGCATTTCATAGTAGTTTGGATATGAGACACTTGGGTGTTTGTGCCACATTGGGATAGTGTGTGTAGGAGAAATTCCACCTCTTATGGTGTTGATCTTGTTATTACACTATCATATCCACTTATTGTGCAGTGATAATTCCACCTTCGGTGGGTGATCCACCTCATGTGGAATATTATATTATTTCTCCTACCTACCCACACCTATTTCCTACCTACCCTTGTTTCTTATTGAGCCACATGTCATATTTGTGTGCTCATACATATCCCTAGCCTTGCCTATATAAGCAGGCTCATCTACATTGTATAAAACAACTATTGAACAACGATAATCCAGTTGATTGTTGATCATTTTCTATTGATGAGAATACAGTTTATTCTTGTCCCATATTATGTCTCTATCTTGTACATTTCATTGACCTCTTGATCTTGGCAAAATCCAACATGGTATCAGAGCTATTGGGGCTTCATTGATTCGTCTTGAAGAGGCATTATTGTGACGTCAAGAGGCAGATCTGAGGAGCAGCATCATTTGGAGGCGTCCTAGACCAGATCCGACCTCTCCGTTGCGTCCGGAAGGCCATTTCCATGAATTTTGGTTATAAAGTTGGCCTATTTTGGTGAGGAAAATTTTTTTCCCCAATTTTGCTAATCGTACGGATTTTTTGAATTTTTAATATATATTTTTCAAAAAAAAAAATATTTTCATTTTTCTGCAAATGTTTTGAAAAATCAAAAAAATCAAAAAAAAATTGAAAAGTTCCGAAAAAGCAAAAAAAAATCAAAAAAATTTTTTGGTTTGGGGGTCCGCAGACCCCCGTACCCCCGTCATCTGCAGGACTGTCAGATCGTGGACTGCGCGCTCGTACTCCCTATCCGGCCCGCCCGTGTACCTGCTGTTCCGACACCTTTCACTGCGCGGTGTACCCTATCTGCCGCAGACTGTACCTGGTTCTGACCGCCGTCTGCAGACTTGCCCGGGCACCGGCACTGCTATCTCCTCCTCGGACTCCGCCCAGCAGTGACCTCCCCGGACTCCGGTGGCTCCTCCGCCCTTGATCTCCGCCTGGTAGACAGAGCTCCGCCACTGATCTCCTCCCGCGCTGCTCCGCTCCGACTACCGTCAACCGCCGGCGACACGCAGACCTCGCCGGGCACCGACAACCAGGATTAGACGGTGCCACGTAGACCATACAGTCAGCTTCTCCATACGCCCGGGCAGCGGTACGGACTGCCACATCAGCAGCCACATCGCTTGCCACATCATTTTCCGTACAGTACGGAACATACAGTCATCACGCCGAGTCATCCGTACGGTACGGACGCCCAGTCAGCCAGGCAGCGAAGTTTTGGTGACGGTCATACGGCCGTCAAATTTAATCATGTGACTTGCTGACGTCAGCGCCACATCAGCAGGGTTTGAAAATTTTTGGACCCCCTCTCATTTGCATTTTTGATTTTGCAGTTCAACTTCAAATGGCCATAACTTGCTCATTTTTGCTCCTTTTTGAGTGCAATTTTTTTTGAAATGGGCTAGAATTTCATTCTCTCCGCAGTGGTGAAAGAATTTTTTGATTTTGATGCACGGATTTTTCAGAAAATGCAGTTTTTGGTGACTATCCCTGAGTAATCCCAGTTTTTGCAACTTCAGAGGCTTCGTTTGGGGTCATCCGACCTCCTTTTTAGGTGCCGTTTTTTTTGAAAGTGCGTATTTTTTCATCTACTTTCACATGATGCTATCAGATTGATGTCATTGTAAGTATAAATTATACTTTCAGATCTTAGTCATTTTTGGCTATCTTGGTACTTGTATATTTGCTTGAATCTCAGTTAGATTCATTGCACTATTGATTGAAGTCTCTTGTATCTCATTTGAGAAGTTGTAAAATTTGCATCATAAGCCCACTTTGCCTTGTTTTGCAAGTGGCTCATTGTAATCGCACTAAGTATAAAGTGCCAAAATCATCACTTTTGGGGGGGTACTTTGATTGATTGAATTTGGGGGGTGTCTCTTGTCTCTTGTGCTCTTGTGTTCTTTCCTTTTTGCTGCTATGGGTTCTTCTAAGTTTCGTCTCTTAACTCCACATAATTATGCTACTTGGAAAATTGATGCATGGAGTAAACTTATGGAAAAAGGACTCACTCATTACATTGATGGAACTATTGTTGCTCCAGCTGATCCTAAGGCTGATCCAGTTGGTCACTTAGATTGGCTCACTAAAAATATCATGGCAATTGGTACCTTAAGAAAGTATGTATCAAAGGATCTCATTTTTCATATTGAGAAATGTACTCTAATCAAAGATGCTTGGCAAAAGTTTCAAGACTTGTATGGTCAAGTTAATGAGCTTAGGGGATATCAAATTGATAGTGATCTCACCATGTTAGATCCCAAGAACTTTGATACTATACAAGATTATATGTCACTAAGGCAAATGAGTTGAGGGCACAACTCAAAGATTGTGGCATTGATAAGAAGGATACTCAATTGATATTCAACTTGATAGGGAAGCTTCCACCAGAATATGCAGCATTTGTTTCTAGTTTCCAAACTCATAAGATGACAATGGGTTCAAGCTACACAATGCCTACATTTGATGCTTTCAATGAAATGTTGATGATGGAACAAACTAAGTTGATAAGCATGGGCATTCTTAAGGCTTCTAAGTCTCAAGCATTAGTGGCAAATCAAGGGAACAAAGGAAATCAAGGAAAGGACAACTCAAACAAGAAGAAATGGCAATCAAAGCCTAAAGAAAAAGCACCATCTTCTCCACAACAAGGAGATTCATCCTCTTCCAAGAGAGATAATTCACCAAAGAGAGAGAGACCTACTTGTGCTTATTGTAAAAAGATTGGTCATGAGGAACATCGTTGCCATACTAAGAAGATTGATGAGCTCACACATATCATCAAAAAGCATAACATTGATTTGCCTAAAGTCTACAAGAAGGATGATTCATCAACTTCCACTTCCTCACATTCAAAAGGAAAAGGGCAAGCATTCATGGCTTCTACAAGTGGAAAGACTCACTCTTTTGGAACAAGAAAAGGAAAAGCTCTATGTGCTACAACAAATCATACTTCAGAGAGATGGCTTCTAGATTCAGGGGCTTCTCATCATAAGGCATCTTCACAGTCTATGTTCTCTACATTTGAACCTTGCACCATGCCTCGGATTTTGATGGGCAATCATACATACATGGATGTGATTGGGAAAGGATCTATTGGCATTGGGGATAACTCCTTCAATGATGTGTTGTGTGTACCCCACTTGACAAACAATCTCCTTTCTATCTATCAAATCACACATGGCGCAACTAAGAGAGTTGTGGAGTTCACACCTGACTCAGTTTTTATTAGAGACATGGAGACTAGAGCTATCATTGCAACTGGGGTGGTTGATCATGCATCTCGGCTATACTCCTTTTCAGATTTTGTTGATGATGATGATTTCACATTTGATGATTCTACACATGATGATCACACTTATTGTGATGATTCAGATTTTGAGGAGAACTTTGGACACTTGAACATGGGGATTCTCACATGTAACCCAGTTCTTGAGTCTTGTATTTCATCTTCTCATATTGATATCACATCACCTATTGCACCTGATTATGTGGATAGTGCGATAGTTTTGCCTTCATGTGATTCAGTGCAGCAGGATATACATTGTCTTCCAGCTTCAGATTCATGGGATGATTACTTGACAGACATTGCAGGTTTGTTTATGGAATCCTACATTGCAGATTTGGGAGACATCATTGATGACATTCATCTTCTCTTTGATGAAGATGATCCTTCTTCGATTGTTGTGAGGGCACACTCTGACCCTCTTGTTCATTCTCTACATGATCATTCTTTCGAGGTTGACATGATTGTGGATACTTATGTACAACAGTTGGAGGAGGTCTCTTTATTCTTTGAGGAGACACATGAGTTTTTGGATATTGTTCTACATTCATCTTCACTAGATGTTGGAGTTCCTTTTTCAGTAGTGTGGAGCAGTTCACCACCTTTGGAAGGGGTATCTTTCAGCATCGACATGGGGACACTTGAGCAGTTTTCAGAGATTCCTTTCATCATGAGTTTTCTTCATACATCTTCCCTTCATGATTGGGGAGACTTCATGGATACACCTTTGGTTTTGTTTCTTCCTAAGGGGAGGAATGTTGTTCGACATTCGTGGAGCAGTTTCTTCATACATCGAGCTTCTATCATTGGTGCAGATTCTTCATTGAGGGAGGATCACAGTTTGACTTCTCTTCTTCTCTCATATGGGGGGGACTTTTTCCTCACATGGGGTTTTGTTCCTCACATACTTCTTTGAGAGTTCTCTTGTATAGCTTTCATCTCTCTTTTGGGGGAGGGTTTTTTCCCATTGGGTTTTTCTCTCTTTCCCCACTTTGTGAGAGATTTCATTGCATTGGTTTGCATGCATTTGCATTTGTTCATGGGTACCTAACATGGCCTCGTAGCCGGGACCCATCTTGCATTGCTTAGTTGCATTGTAGACTTAAGTGCATTCCCCTAAGTTGCACTTAAGGGGGGGTGTTGGTGTAAATAATTATTCATCATGGATATTATTACACTTACTTAAGTTTACTTAGGATAATGCATTTCATAGTAGTTTGGATATGAGACACTTGGGTGTTTGTGCCACATTGGGATAGTGTGTGTAGGAGAAATTCCACCTCTTATGGTGTTGATCTTGTTATTACACTATCATATCCACTTATTGTGGAGTGATAATTCCACCTTCGGTGGGTGATCCACCTCATGTGGAATATTATATTATTTCTCCTACCTACCTACACCTATTTCCTACCTACCCTTGTTTCTTATTGAGCCACATGTCATATTTGTGTGCTCATACATATCCCTAGCCTTGCCTATATAAGCAGGCTCATCTACATTGTATAAAACAACTATTGAACAACGATAATCCAGTTGATTGTTGATCATTTTCTATTGATGAGAATACAGTTTATTCTTGTCCCATATTATGTCTCTATCTTGTACATTTCATTGACCTCTTGATCTTGGCAAAATCCAACAGGACCCTATGATTTCCTAAGGGGTCATATGGTGTTGTAACACACGTGTGGCCCCATTAGGACCCCACATGACCCCTAATGATACCATAAGATGCCTTAGCACACCACATGATCCCTTAGGACCATACAATGTCTTAAGGGGTCATATGATATCCTAAGGGGTCATATGGTGTTCTAACACATGTGTAGCCCCATTAGGACCCCACAAGACCCCTAAAGTCACCACATTACCCCTTAGCATGCCACATGACCCCTTAGGACCATATGATAGCCTAAGGGGTCATATGTTGTCCTAAGGGGTCATATGGTGATTTTACGCATGTGTGGGCTTATTAGGACTCCACATGACCCCTAATGAACATCGTAAGACTCCTTATCACATTGCATGACTCCTTAGGACCATATAATATCCTAAGGGGTCTTATGGTGTCCTAAGTGGTTATATGGTGTCCTGAGGTGGCAAGATGAGCCATTATGACAATATAAAAAGAAGTGCCAATATTACTTAAAAAAATAAGTTCAAATCACCCAGGCTTGTAGCACACCATATGACCGCTTAGGATCCCACATGACTCCTAACAACACCATATGGCCTCTTAGCACACCAACTGACCCCATAGGACCATATGATGTCCTAAGGGGTTGTATGGTGTTCTAAGGTGTCATATGGTGTTGTAACCCATGTGTGGCCCCATTAGGACCCCACAAGACCCCTAATGACACTATATGGCCCCTTAGCACGCCAGACGACCCTTTAGGACCATATGATATCCTAAGGGGTCATATGGTGTCTTATGGGGTCATATAGTGTTGTAACATATGTGTGACCCCATTAGGACCTAACTTGACCCCTACAACACAACATAACCCCTTAGCATACCATACAAATTCTTTGGACCATATAATGACCTAAGGGGTCATATGGTGTTAAGGGGTCAAATGGACACCATATGACCTCTTAGCACACCATACAATGCCTTTGGACCATATGATGTCTTGAGGGGTCATATGGTGTTCTAAGGGGTCACATGGTGTTGTAACACATGTGTGGCTCCATTAGGACCCCACATGACCCCTAACAATACCATAAGATTCCTTAGCACCCTACATGACCCCTAACAACATCATGTGACCCCTTAGCACACCACATGTCCCCTTAGGAGAAAATGATGTTCTAAGGGGCATATGGTGTTAGGATCCAAGAACACTGAGAAGGGGGTTAAATCGATGTTCTATGGGAATGGATAATTTTAACCTTATTAATACATCAACTGAGCAATTGGTAAACATAAAACCATATAATAATAAGCAACAATGTAACCAAAAAGATAAACACCATAACACTATAGATTTATATGTGGAAAACCTCAAAGAGGAAAAACCATGGTGGGATTGGAGACCCGCAATATCTATCCACTGATCAAATGAATAAATATTACAATAAGGGGTCTGCACATGCAGGAAAGCCAACAGCCTAGAGCACATTGTTCATCACAAAATGAGTCTCATTAACTATAGAGTAGGAGTATTACCAAACCATAGTTCATGAGGGGTCTTACCGGTTTCACCTTTGATGTGAACTTTGTTGAATGTACAAATAGCAGTGCTTACTGCCTCTCTCCAGTACACATGTCGTAGATTTTCTTCTGATAACATACTTCTTGCTGCATCCAAAATAGTTCTATTTTTCCTTTCAACAACTCCATTCTATTGAGGTGTCTGAGGTGCTGATAACTATCTTTTGATTCCATTAACTTCACATAATGTATTAAAATCTCTGGATGTGAATTCTCCTCCTTGATCTAATCTTAAGCATTTAATTTTCTTACTGGTTTCATTTTCAACCATTGCTTTGAATAGTTTGAACTTCCCAAGTGCTTCTGATTTTTCTCTGAGAAAACTAACCCAACACATTCTAGAATAATCATCAATAATTAGCATGAAATATCTATCACCTTGTAAACTTTTAGTTCTAGTTGGACCACATAAATCAGTGTGAATTAAATCAAGAGCATTATTGGATTTTTCTGGAATACTTTTGAAACTAGCTCTAACATGTTTTCCAAATTGACATTCCTTGCAAATTGTATTCTAAGGTTTCACAATTTTAGGTACATCTCTAACTACCTTAGAAGTACTTATTTTTCCCATGCAATCAAAATTTACATGACATAGTCTTTTATGCCATAGCCAACTTTCATCTATATGAGCAATTAAGCATGCCTTTTCACTGTTATTCAAATGAAAGGTACCTCTAGTTTGATTACCGATTGCAATTTCCAAACCAGTTCTATTCATGATTTTGCATTTTCCATTTTTAAATTGTAACTGAAAACCTTTCTCAACTAATTGACCAACACTTAAAAGATTATGTTTTAATCCTTCAACATAGTAAACATTGTCAGTGTTATGTTTACCATCAAGAGATATTGAACCCTTACCTTTGATTGAACAGGCTTTGTCATCTCTGAATCTTACTAAACCTCCATTGTATTCTTGAAAGTTCAAGAATTTGACTTTGTCTCTAGTCATGTGATGTGAGCATCCTGAGCCAATAATCCATTCATCCTTTGATTCAACTTTAGCTACTAGGGCTTGTTCTACCAGTGGAGCAATAGGTATCGGTTGATCTTCTTTTATAGCAACAAAGACCCATCCATTGTCTGCTGGATCGTCATCAGAATCATCAGTCACACCTTCATCAGCAATGTAACAAGATTTAGCTTTGTTTTTCTTAAATCTGTATCTCTGATATTCAGGATTAGGTTTATATGTCCTTCTAGCTTCTTCTCTTAGTCTAGCATGTCTATCAGGGAATCTTGAAGCCATATGACCAATCTTATTGCAGTTGAAACATTTAAAGGGTGCTTTACCTTCATACTTACTTCCAATTGGACCTTTTGGCATTTTTCTTGCAAATAGTGCTTCAAGTTCTTCAAGCTCTTCATTCTCCTTCCTGGTTTCTTCAAGTTCTCTTGCATAAAAGGCTCTCCAGTCTGATTTGTCAAAAGATGGACTAGATGATGCTGATGCTTTGAAGGCCAAATCAGTTTTTATAGTAGCAACAGGACCAAATTCCTCAATTTCAAAAGCTGAAAGTTTTCCAATCAATTTATCCCTAGTTACTGATGTATTAGGCATTGCTCTCAACTCATTAATAGCAGTAACCTTCATTTTATATGCCGGTGGCAAACCTCTTAATATTTTTGAAACAATCTCATCTTCTCTCAAGGTTCCTCCACAACATTTGATACCTAAAACAATTTCATTTACTCTTTCCATAAAAGCAGAAATTCTTTCATCTTCTTCCATTTTCAGATGTTCATACCTGACTTAGAAGCTTTCAAGTTTTACAATTTTGACTGTGGAATACCCTTCATTCAGTGTTTCCAAATGATCCCAAATAGCTTTTGTAGTAGATCTATCTGATAATCCCATGATTTGTTGATCTGATAATGTGCTCAAAAGTGCTTCTCTTGCTTTCAAATAATTTTCTTCATCTTTAGCTAAAGTAATAGGAGCAGGCTGACCAACTATAGAAGTAGTATAACCATTCTTAGTGACTTCCCAGATGTCTTTACCAATGCAATTCAGACGTGTCTCCATTCTGATTTTTCATATTCCATAGTTGGTTCCATCAAGTTTAGGACTATCCTTTCTAAAATAATTAGTAGGCATTGGATCTTCTCAAGTTGTTAAACTTCCACAATAAGAGGACTTGGATCTGATACCAATTGTAGGTCCCAGGGACAATTGAGAGGGGGGGGGTGAATCAGTTGTCTAATAAATTCAAACCAAAATCTTATTAACCAACTTATTGCTTAATACCGGTAAGACAGTTAAGTATGCCGGTAAACAATGTTAACAGAAAAATTGCTATACCGGTAAGAATTAATGTATGAAACATAAACATAAAATCATCCACAACACATGACACAGATATTTGTACGTGGAAACCCTGTAAGGGGAAAAACCACGGTGGGAAACCCTACCCACAATCAGATGATACTACTGCAAATAGTAAGTGTACAAAGAGGGGTCTGCACATGCAGAAAGGCCAACAGCCTAGAGCTCACTGCTGAAACACAAATGGGAGCCACACTGACTATAGTTGGATGTCTAAATCCAATGAGAATGTACTGCACAAAATAGCATCTTCATATGCTGGATTCAGTACCGGTGTAATGCTAATATGCTTCTACAAAAACCTAACTTCACCTTCAAATGATGTCTTCATGTTTATCTCTGATTGATCTCGCATATACCCTTTTTTTTTTAATCTTTTTCACATTTAACTACTGATCTTACAAATAAGATCTTACTTTTATACCATACCCTAAGACCAATTTTAGTAGGTCGGCTCTACAAGATATTACAATAAAAACATCTTACAAATAATACAATATCCGATGCAATAACCAATTAAACATGTCGGCTTGATGCATTTACAACAATAATAAATCATCTCCATAGCGTGCCATGCTGATCTGGAAAAGATAAACCTGCCGGTGTAACCCTAGATAACCTAGACCTATTTGCAGGTAAAAGTAAATTTGCAAATAAGAATATACCAATGATATTACTTTAAGGAAAAGTGTCCACATGATGTCTTCGACATTACCAAGTGTCTTCCATGTCATCGCAGGTACCAGTGAACATTATATCCTGTCGGTTAACCATATACTGGTGATTGTTTGAACAGTTTATTGATTACCAGTGAATGTTGTTGGATCTCCAAAGTAGGTGTATTTAGCAGTTGTTGACATCAATGACAAAACCATACCAAAATACCAACAATCTCCCCCTTTGGCATTGATGGCAACACAAGATGGAAAAACCATCAAAATGCCAAAATAGAAATGCCAAGTACAAAAACAAATTCTCCCCCTGGGAGTAATATGTGTTTATACAAAGATTTATTTATAATACCAATCTCAAAAAGATATTGCATATATTTTTCCTTAATGTTTTTCCATATATCTCTCCCCCTTTGACATCAAATGCCAAAGTCACAAAAAGGTCAAGTTCATACAAAATACCAATTAATTCAATATACCAACTACTCCCCCTAAGAAGTAGCTTCCTCATCAAATACCAGAATAAAAGATTTGTTCATTTAATTCTGTCGGTTGATGATAATCATCAACTGTCTAAATCTCTACTAGTGGAGGTAAGACTCCGAGCTGATTTCTGAGATACTCAAAAGTTTCCTTAGGCAAAGGTTTTGTGAAAATATCTGCAAGTTGTTCTTTAGTATTCACATAAACTAGTTTTATTTCCTTTTCTTCAATTTTTTGCCTTAGAAAATTCAGTTTGATAGAAACATGTTTTGTTTTAGAATGTAATACTAGATTTTTAGATATATTAATTGCTGTAGTGTTATCACAATATATAGTAGTAGGTTTCTTGCATTTTACCTTTATGTCTTTCAACATTTGCTTAAGCCAAAGTACCTGTGTATAGTTTGTTGCTGCTGCAACATATTCTGATTCTGCTGTTGATAAAGATGTACAACTCTGTTTCTTACTTAACCAAGAAACTAATCTCTTTCCAAGAAAGAATGCTCCTCTAGTGGTGCTTTTTCTATCATCCACATCTCCTACCCAATTTGCATCTATGTATGCATATAGATCAAAATTTTCATCTTTAAGATACCATAATCCAAGATTTGTTGTGCCTTGTAAGTACCGAAAAATCCTTTTTACTGCTGATTCATGATTTTCCTTGGGATTACTCTAAAATCTAGAAACTATACATACTGCATTCATAATATCATGTCTGGTTTGTGTCAAATACAGTAAACCTCCTATCATAGATTTGTATCTAGTTGGATTAACAGGTGTGGATTCATCCCTTTGAGATAATTTGTCATTTGTAGTCATAGGTGTGCTTACCGGTTTAGAGTTCTCCATCCCAAATTTCTTGAGTAGTTCTTTCAAGTACTTAGATTGACTCAAAAATATGCCTTTATCAGTCTGTAAGATCTGCAATCCTAAAAAGAATTTTATTTCTCCAATCATAGACATTTCAAATTCATGCTGCATTTTAAGAGAAAATTCTTTGCATAATCCATCTTCTCCTCCAAAGATTATATCATCAACAAATACTTCCATAATCAAAATGTCATCATTAGTTACTTTGTAATATAAATTGCTATCTGCATTTCCTTTAGTAAAACCAATTTTTAAAAGATACTTATCCAATCTTGCATACTAGGCTCTTGGAGCTTGTTTTAGTCCATACAGAGCTTTTCTTAATCTGCAAACCATATCATTGTTATCTGTCAAAGAAAATCCATTAGGTTGTTCAATATAGACTTCCTCTTCAAGATCTCCATTCAAAAATGCACATTTAATATCCATTTGATAAACTTTGTAATCCTTGTGAGCTGCAAAGGCCAAGAATAATCTAACTACCTCAATTCTGGCTACCAGTGCAAAGGTTTCATTGTAATCAACTCCTTCTTTCTGAGAATATCCCTTACACACTAGTCTTGCTTTATTCCTGACAACCTTACCATCTTCATTGAGTTTGTTTCTAAATACCGATTTGGTTCCAATTACATTTTTATTTTCAGGCTAGGGAACTAATGTCCAAGTATTATTTTTCTCAATCTGTCCTAATTCTTCTTCCATAGCTTTAATCCAAAATTTATCTTCACATGCCTCATTGATAGATAATGGTTCAATTTGAGAAATAAGACATACCTCTTCATTTGCCAATCTTCCTCTTGTCATGACTCCTTTAAATTTGCTTCCAATTATCTGATCTTCAGAATGATTCAGTCTTACATACCGGGGTGTCTTAGTCTGTTGTTGTTCTTCAATTACTATGGTATCCTCTGATGATACTGGAGTAGCTGGATCATCATTCTGTATTGGTGGATTTACTGTTGGTTCATTTGTCATAATTTTTGTTACTAGTTCAGAGTCTATATACCTTGAAGTTCCTTTGAATTGTTCATCAATCTTCACATTCATACTCTCAACAATTTTTGTAATCTTTTATTAAAGCATCTATAAGCTTTACTCTTAGATACATAACCAAGAAATAGTCCTTCATCACTTCTAGGATCAAATTTGCCAATATACTCATCTCTTCTAATATAACATTTACTTCCAAAAATTCTGAAATACTTAAGAGTAGGAGTATTACCAAACCATAGTTCATGAGGGGTCTTATTGGTTTCACCTTTGATGTGAACTTTGTTGAATGTATAGACAGCAATGCATACTGCCTCTCTCCAGTACACATGTGGTAGATTTGCTTCTGATAACATACTTCTTGCTGCATCCAAAATAGTTCTATTTTTCCTTTCAACAACTCCATTCTGTTCAAGTGTCCGAGGTGCTGATAACTGTCTTTTGATTCCATTAAATTCACAGAATGTATTAAAAACTCTGGATGTGAATTCTCCTCCTTGATCTGATCTTAAGAATTTAATTTTCTTATCGGTTTCATTTTCAACCATTGCTTTGAATAGTTTGAACTTCCCAAGTGCTTCTGATTTTTCTCTAAGAAAAGTAACCCAACACATTCTAGAATAATCATCAATAATTAGCATGAAATATCTATCACCTTCTAAACTTTTAGTTCTAGCTGGACCACATAAATCAGTGTGAATTAAATCAAGAGCATTATTGGATTTTTTTGGAATACTTTTGAAACTAGCTCTAACCTATTTTCCAAATTGACATTCCTTGCAAATTGTATTCTAAGGTTTCACAATTTTAGGTAGATCTCTAACTGCCTTAGAAGTACTGATTTTTACCATGCAATCAAAATTTACATGACATAGTCTTTTATGCCATAGCCAACTTTCATCTATATGAGCAATTAAGCATGCCTTTTCACTGTTATTCAAATGAAATATATTACCTCTAGTCTGATTACCGGTTGCAATTTCCAAACTAGTTCTATTCATGATTTTGCATTTTCCATTTTTAAATTGTAACTGAAAACCTTTCTCAACTAATTGACCAACACTTAAAAGATTATGTTTTAATCCTTCAACATAGTAAACATTGTCAGTGTTATGTTTACCATCAAGTGGTATTGAACCCTTACCTTTGATTGAATAGGCTTTGTCATCTTCGAATCTTACTAAACCTCCATTGTATTCTTGAAAGTTCAAGAATTTGCCTTTGTCTCTAGTCATGTGATGTGAGCATCCTGTGTCAATAATCCATTCATCCTTTGATTCAAATTTAGCTGCTAGGGCTTGTTCTACCGGTGGAGCAATAGGTACTAGTTGATCTTCTGTTATAGCAACAAAGACCCATCCATTGTCTGTTGGATCCTCATCAGAATCATCAGTCACACCTTCATCAACAATGTAACAAGATTTATGTTTGTTTTTCTTAAATCTGTATCTCTGATATTTAGGATTAGGTCTATATGTCCTTCTAGTTTCTTCTCTTAGTCTAGCATGTCTATCAGGGCATCTTGAAGCCATATGACCAATCTTATTGTAGTTGAAACATTTAAAGGATGCTTTACCTTCATACTTACTTCCAATTGGACCTTTTGGCATTTTTCTTGCAAATAGTGCTTCAAGTTCTTCAAGTTCTTCATTCTCCTTCCTGGTTTCTTCAATTTCTCTTCCATAAAAGGCTCTCCAGTCTGATTTTTCAAAAGATGGAGCAGATGATGTTGATGCTTTGAAGGCCAAATCAGTTTTTATAGTAGCAACAGGATCAAATTCCTCAATTTCAAAAGATGAAAGTTTTCCAATCAATGTATCCCTAGTTACTGATGTATTAGGCATTGTTCTCAACTCATTAATAGTAGTAACCTTCATTTTACATGCTGGTGGAAAAACTCTTAATATTTTTGAAACAATCTCATCTTCACTCAAGGTTCCTCCACAACATTTGATACCTAAAACAATTTCATTTACTCTTTCCATAAAAGCATAAATTCTTTCATCTTCTTCCATTTTCAGATGTTCATACCTGACTCGGAAGCTCTCAAGTTTTGCAATTTTGACCCTGGAATCCCCTTCATTCAGTGTTTCCAAATGATTCCAAATAGCTTTTGCAGTAGATCTATCTGATAATCCCATGATTTGTTGATCTGATAATGCGCTTAAAAGTGCTTCTCTTGCTTTGCAATCATTTTCTTCATCTTTAGCTAAAGTAATAGGAGCGGGCTGACGAGCTATAGCAGTAGTATAACCATTCTTAGTGACTTCCCAGATGTGTCTCCATTCTGATTTTCCATATTCCATAGTTCGTTCCATCAAGTTTAGGACTATCCTTTCTGAAATAATTAGTAGACATTGGATCTCCTCAAGTTGTTAAACTTCCAAAATAAGAGGACTTGGCTCTGATACCAATTGTAGGTCCCAGGGACAACTAAGAGGGGGGGTGGGGTGAATCAATTGTCTAATAAATTCAAACCAAAATCTTGTTAACCAGCTTATTGCTTAATACTGGTAACACATTTAAGTATGTCGGTAAACAATGTTAACAGAAAAATTGCTATACCTGTAAGAATTAATGTATGAAAAATAAACATAAAATCATCCACAACACATGACACAGATATTTGTACGTGGAAACCCTGTAAGGGGAAAAACCACGATGGGAAAACTTACCAACAATCAGATGATACTACTGCAGATAGTAAGTGTACAAAGAGGGGTCTGCACATGCAGAAAGGCTAATAGCCTAGAGCTCACTGCTCAAACAGAAATGGGAGTCACACTGACTACAGTTGGATGGTTAAATCCAATGAGAATGTACTGCACAAAATAGCATCTTCATATGCTGGATTCAATACCGGTGTAATGATGATATGCTTCTACAAAAACCTAACTTCACCTTCAAATGATGTCTTTGTGTTTATCTCTGCTTGATCTCACATATACCCTTTTATTTTTAATCTTTTTCACATTTCACTACTGATCTTACAAATAAGATCTTACATTTATACCATACCCTTACACCAATTTTAGTAGGTCAGCTCTACAAGATATTACAATAAAAACATCTTACGAATAATACACTATTCAATGCAATAACCGATTAAACATGTCGGCTTGATGCATTTACAACAATAATAAATCATCTCCATAGCGTGCCATGCTGATCTGGAAAAGATAAACTTGTCGGTGTAACCCTAGATAACTTGGACCTATTTGCCGGTAAAAGCAAATTTGCAAATAAGAATATACCAGTGATATTACTTTAAGGAAAAGTATCCACATGATGTCTTCGACATTACCAAGTGTCTTCCATGTCATCGTAGGTACCAATGAACATTATATCCTGCTGGTTAACCATATACCGGTGATTGTTTGAACAATTTACTGATTATCGATGAATGTTGCTAGATCTCCAAAGTAGGTGTATTTAGTAGTTTTTGACATCAATGACAAAACCATACCAAAATACCAACAATATCTATATCATCATATATTCATCATACAACATCCGGTAATATTGAGGTTACATACAGACTAACATTCTTGATTTAGACTACATCCCTAAATAAAATTCATCTGGACCTCCAAGAAGTATCCAAATTATAATTTATAAAACTATATTATCATACTACTTCGATATCTCTCAAAGGATTACATACAAAAATATAAATACCATCAAGAACACATCTAGGTCAGCTACAAAAGATTACAATTACCAAGGAAGGAAAATAAAATGTGTAAAATAGGTCGGCCCTAGAATATGAATATCTCATCCACCGAGAAAAAACATGAAGTGCACACCACAAAGGAGGGTTAGACAAGGGCTAATAACATCGTGTGTGGTGCCAAATTATTATGCAATCCAGGGAATCACTCCACATGAGAAGAAATATCCAACATAGATGGTAAGATCAACATTGATCCAGAACCAAAAAAAAGACACTCTGAAAGGAATAACTTGCCCAAAAAAAATCCAAATGAACTCGAAATATGGAATGATGAACAAGAACAAGCTTGGAAGTAGAAAATATGATCCACAATAAAATAATAAATGACTACCAAAATATGTTGAGAGTAACACAGAAACTACAACAAGAACAAAACTAAAAACAAATATTTTTGGTTGATGCAAGATTGATCATATCTTGGGGATGCTCCTGCATCACATACAAATGATCTATTTGAAGCTATAGGGTCATGTGATTCCCATATACAATGACCTATCTCATATTTTGAATACTCAAAGCCATTTTCACAAGTTAGCATTTTTTCATTTGGTGTGAAAACTTTTAGATGCATGTAATGCAAGGTTGGAAGATCAAATAACTTTTATTTATTTGTCAGGAACACAAACTAATAGCATGAGAACATCCAAGTGGGTAGGTTTATGGTAGGAATTCTCATTTTTTGCATCCCAACTAGTCAAAACATCCAAAGCCATACCCTATTGTGCCATCTCTCAAGTGCCCTAAGTTGAAAAAATTGTCAAACTTTCTCGAAGTATTTCTCAGAATACATGATGCATAAAAATGATCTATTTGATGATATAGGATCATGTGTGGCCCATCTAAAATGACCTAGCTCATATTTTGAAGACTCTAAGCCATTTTCACAAGGTAGCATTTTTTCATTTAGTACAAAAATTGTCAGATGCATGCAATGCAAGGTTTCAAGATAAGATAACTTTCATTCCATTTGTCATGAAAAAAAACTACTATGATGAGTGTGTATGGTGGGAATTTTTGTGGTATACATTCTCCTAGGATGCATCCCAACTTGTCAGAACATCAAGAGCTATACCCTACCAATGCCATCTCTGAAGAACCCTAAGCCGAAATTTTTTGTCAAACTTTGATGAACTAATTCTCTGAATCAAAGATGTATACGAATGATTAATTTGAAACTATAGGGTCATTTGAGGCCCATCTATAATCACCTATGTTAGATTTTTAAGACTTGGATCCATTTTCATAGGGTAGCATTTTGCAGTTAGTGCAACAACCCTCAGATGCACTCAATGCAAGGTTGCAAGATAGGCTAACTTTCATTTTTTTCATCGTGGGCATGAAATAATAGCATGAGAACATCTCGGTGGGTAGTTTTATTGTATGCATTCTCCTATTGTCCATCCCAACTCATTAGAATGTCTAGATCCATACCCTACTGATGTCGTTTCTCAAGTGCCCTAAGTCCAAATAATTTTCAAACTTTGATGGATTGTTTCTTGGAATCTAGGACAAATATGAATTATTTGTTTGAAGATACAGGATCATGTGAGGCCCATCTACATTGACCTATCTCATATTTTGAAGAATCGGACACATTTTAATAGGGTAGCATTTTTTAGTTGGTGTGAAAACAAAATTAAGTCATGTACTCAAAAATAGTCATAAAAAATCTAAAGTGTAATCATAAATAAAAAGTGCATCACAAAATTCTATTAACACATTTATAATCAAGCAGTACACAAATTATATATACAAAAATTTGCCACTAAATCTAGACAAATCAACTCATGGCTATTTAAATATACAAAAAAATTATTTTAGAAATCAGCTCATGGTTGTTTATATATTGTTTGGCATTTAAATATGCAGATTTCAACTTATGGTCATTTAGATATATAAAATATGCACAAATCAGGTCATGGCCATTAAATATACAAGATTTTCCCTCTAAATATGCACAAATTAGCTCATGGGCATTTATATATACAAAAACAAATATATAGAAAAATTTGCCAACGATATATACAAAATTCTCAAAATCATTCTACCCTAAACCGTACAATCCTTGTAATTCTCCAACACATTGAAAACTTGTAAATGACCCAAAATAAATCAAGGGAGCCTACTCAATCAACACTAACCCTTATTGTGTCAAGTACTATCTGGTGGTCAGATTTATGAACTTTCCATAAATTCTTATTATGAGGTCTATCACAATATTTAATCAATTAAATATTTGTTGCAACAACAAGATTGAAGAAATGAAGAATATGTTTGTGTGTTTCAAATTCCTTGAACAACTAAACATAAAAATTCTTAACAGGGTATCTTCTAGGCCATGTCCCTATCACAACAACAAACCCTATTCGGTACTCAAATACCCTCTCCCTCAATGATTGTGGTTGTCAATTTTCTTTTAGGCTCAATACAACGATACAAAAAGTAATTTGTTCCTTCTTCATTGTTCTCTTTTGCAACAAATGCATACACATGACCTGCATTTTATAGAATGACAATTAATACCAAAAATAATGTGAGATGTAACAAAATGAGCCAAAAATATTCTTGCAAAAAAATTAACCAAAAAATCACTTGGTTCCACTAGGTCCAATACATGGTCAAAATCTACTTATGCTTCCATCTAGTTCAATTACAATGCTTTGGGAACTCGATATGTATCAATTGGAACCAACAGTCTATAAGACCATTTTTCAACCCACTCTTGTGATTCACATTCTTCCCACCAAAAATTCATACATGAAGAACAAAAACTGCAATCTATCTAGTGTAGATTACTAGTGAACTTGCATTTAAACTTCTAAATAAGTGCATATCACTCAATCCTACAACTATACAACAATATTGATAGTTTTCAATGTTAGATTCAATGATCAACCCAAAATATCTATGAACCATAGATGTACCTACATTACCTAGTCCCATTGTAGAGTTACACCATCACACAATTGTTGTTGCATCTATCAACTCAGCACCACCTTTGTACTTCAATTCTTCTCTAGCTAGGGCTTTTTTTATGCATGCTTATGCTCCATCATGCTCTCCCTTTCCATGTCCAGCCTTAGTGAAATTCTAAAAATGTTTTACACTACTTGTCACATGCATCCTAGTGAACGAATAGAACATCCTTGCATTCTTCAATTGTGAGGTGCAAACATCTGACCATATTATGTGTTGGTTGTATCTTATGTTTATTTCCCTTAAATTATCATAAAATTCTTTAAAGTATCCTTTCACAAACTCTGATGAATGAGTACAATCATCACTTATATAGAATTGATACTCTCTTAAAACCTTTCTATCCTCCTTTGTGCTAGCATAGGTATGCATGAATGATATGTGTACAAAAATAGTAACTTTTATAGAATGGTAATACATAGATTGCACTTCATTTTGAGATTTTAGTGCATAATTCTCAGCAAAATCAATGATAGAGACAATGGTATCAAGAGAAAATATGTCCTTACATAGCTTGAATTTCTCATCTAACCACCAAGCTCTATGTGTATGCATTATGTACTCATAAACTAGTTTCTCTTGAAACATTTTCATAAATTCAACTACACATATATCATTTTTCACTAACTCATATCTCTCCAATTCTTTTCCATCTTTAACCCCATATGTGAATATCTTATATTTTCTAAAAGAAACTAGTTTCTTACCAATTTCATGTGTGCTATCCAAATTTACACATCTAGGTAAATGTTGCAAACCACCACATGTAGCACAAGAACCTTTCTAACAATTCATCTTATAATAAATACAACCATCATATCTTTTACATAGTACACTTGAAATAAATTCTCTTGGTGACTTAGGAGGCTCTTGTATATTGCATTTCTACAAAACATCATTAGTGTGCAAAGTATGTAACATAAATGATGATAAATATCATAGTGCATGGAAAATTCAATATGCATCCTACAACAACACCTGGTGCATACATGATTAATCTTAATATAAAAGGTTTTTCCATTTCAAAAAATCTTTGAATAATTCTTATTTGAGGAAACTTTTGAAGGAATATTTCATATAATTTCAATTGATTCATATCCAAATAGTGTTTGGCATGTGGCTCACGAATTCTAGATCCATTTCACCTTCTAACAACATCTCCTTAGTTGGGAAATACCCTTGTGTTTTCATGCCAAAGTTTTTCAATTAATATTCTTGGTGCATCAATTATAGCCTTGTCTTTGCATGGTAGTCTATTCAAGAATGATGAAAGAGAATTATTGTTAGGATCCTCTATTTTCTCCTATCTCTAATACTCTGTGTAATATTGTTCTACTTACATTTAATGACTTGTTTTGCTGATTAAATGATATTTTTTAATTTTCTTGCTCATTATGGTAGATGTAATTACACGTCTAGTAACATTAGAATCTCTAGTATGTTATTTTGAACCAACTGCTTGATATGCATAAAAAATATTTCTTCCAATAGTTCTTTCACTATTATTTTCGGATAATCTTAAGCCAAGAATTTTCATTGGCTCTCTAAATTTCAAATTTCTAATCATTTCAATAATTATTTGGCATCTTGTAGTTTGATTTAAGCTTTCAAAATAGTATTTCCATATTCTTTTAACCATTCTTGTACAAGTTCATTTATGTAATTTATTAGGCATTGGCTTCAAAATATTCTCATTGATGTCAATTAGATACTTTGGTTTCTTATGAATAATTCTAGGAGGTTTTAACATTCGTGTATTAGGTACATTCATCACATCAAATTGAGTTGGTGTATGTTCATCATTTGATTAATTATTCATTATGGTATCTTGTTACCTTGTCATTCATCCCTCATAACAAAGTGAGTCGCCTTGCAAAAATTTTAGTTGAGTCCTTTTCTCCCTCCTTTTCCAAAATCTTGTTAAAAGTTCGTTGGTTCAATCTCTAATCCTCTTGTAAACCATTTATAAACCCTTCACCTTACATTTCAATGGTCAGTGTAAACCTCATGAACCCCTCAAACCATCTTGAAAAGAGTTCATAGTGTTCAGTTAGGTACCGTAGGTTTTAAGTTGTGTCTAAGTCATTTTCAGGCTAACATTCATATCAAGTGTTTTTGCAGCAGCTCTATTTCATGGTCACGAATGATGTTTCATATACTCTTTCTCTAGGCTATGAACCATTTGAACCTAGTTCAAATAGTTTAGTGATGTTCAACATGTTCGATGAAATTCAAAGGATCAGTGACAATCAACAAAGTTAATCTTTTCCAAAGGAAAATCTCCTTGGTGTAGCATATGTTTTGAACTACCTAAACCCTCATGAAGTCAGTTCAAATGGTTCATGAATGTTCAAATCAAGTGGGTCCCATAGATAAGACTAAATGACATGATGGTGCATTTATTGCTAAGTGTGATGAAGATCTGGTCATATCTCGAGTGACGTCAATCAGCTGATGTTTGAAGGGAATTAATCATTTTTGGGAATTGGTGGTTACGCTAACAAGTGCTATTGTGTATTCAATACACACGCGTGATGTCAAATCCCAATGCTTTGGCTCATTTGAGTTGACGGCCAAAATTAGTGCACTAAATGAGCTTTTGGCGCTTCATTTATTATAACGTATGAAGTGATTTATTTTTTAAACCTGTTCTTCATTATTGCAGAGTTTTTGGTCGAAGGTTTGTCTACGGGTAGTTGTTCGATTGGTTTCAACCGTGAAGCTGAGTTTTGATTCCTATCTTCTTTAGTGATTTTTAGCTATTTTTCTCTCTCGTAATAAAATTGCTTGGAGAGATAAGGGTTGTTGGTTATAAATTATGAAGTCCACTCTTCATCTTTTCAAAATATTTTAGTCTTGCTTGCACAGAACCCATTGTCAGTGACACAGACCTAAAAGGGGAGAATTTGGAAACCTTGAAGAATAATATGTTTAAAGGTATTGATGGTTCTTTTGGTCTAGAAATTCTAAGTAGTGGCTTGATAGAGGTGGCGGCTTTCCCATCTGCTATTCCTTGCCCAGAATTAGTTAGGGAATGCGTTGTGCGATATGACCCTTTTTCTAAAACTATCAAGAGGGAAAATGGTGAAACCCTCCTCACGATAAATATGGAAGTCATTTCTTTTGTTTTCAAATTGCTAGATTACAAGTTCTCAAATTTTTCCCCTACCCAATCAATCACCGAGTTCAATACAGATAAGAATGGACACTAGAACAATATAGCGAAGCATTGGTTGATAGTTTCTCATAAAGGTGGCTCTAGGATACCTAAACACCCCAATAAAAATCATATACTTCCCCATATTCATGATGTTATGTTGTTGTTACACCAAGTTAGATGTTCAGCTAAAGCCTATAGCTTCGATGACTAGATTTACTGTTATGTGCAACTGGTGTTGGAGGGAAAGCAATTCCTTGACTAGGCAGAGCTTATTGTTGACTCTATGAGAGAACAGTTGAGCATGGCAAAGAAGTTCAAACAAAATTTCTTCATGTCTTCTTATTTGATATATTGTTCGGCATGTACCAAAGAGATAATGAGAATTCCTAGGCAACCTACGGAAGGGGATGTTTTTGTATATGATTTTTACCCCATGTTGCAAAGAGATAATGCATTACAAGATTTCAAGAGAGTGCATAATGCTTTCCTAGGGGACCTGTGCTACGAATTGAAGAACATGAAATAAAAAAGAATGTCTGAAGATTCCCAAGCCTTGGTGAAAAGATATAGTAGCTTCTTTGTCCAACTTCCTCATTTCTGTTATATAAGGGTAGGTGGTTTCGAAGAAGAAACTTTTAGACTTCCTCATTTTTGTTCAGATTGCTTTGTCCTTGCTGAGATGTGTAGACAGTTCCTGTTGTAATTAAGAAAGGTCAACCCAAGGATAAATGGGAAAATCATTTCCCTATTCAATTAGGCACTTTATCTTGTAGTTCAATGTCAAATGCATTGAGCATATGAGGTGAATTGAAGAATTTTAATTTCAAACTGTATCAAGGAAGGAATGGCTTTGATAATAAAGGTTTTTCATGAGGCCTTGGTTTGATGGTGCACTTTCCTATCTCACACTTGGAAGACTTTTGGGAAGATTGTTGTGATGAACTTGAAGTGTTCAGGAGAGAAAATATGAGAATGGTTCTAGGATAGATGGTTTCATTGTAGGTGAAAATTGATATAAGTGGGATCAAAGAAGATAATCTAGAGCTATTTGAACCTGGGTATCTAGATCAAACTGAACCTAAAACATTCTCTATTAATTGGGATGTGGAAGAAGAAGATGATATACAACTCAAAACAAAAAGAGTCCTAGAGAGAACTGTAGATTGGGTTAATAAGAAAAGAGCAATGAAATCAGGCAGGATCAGTCCTACAAGAGATAATGTGGTTTCTCTACATTCTCCAAAAATCTTTTCTAACCCCACTTCTATGCATGTTCATGTAGGTAAAAATAAGAAGTCATCTCACACCAAGCATGAGCCTAATCCTTCTTTGAATTGTCTTGCTCCTCGATTTACAAGGTCATGAAGTGGTCCATAGAAGAAAATGGATTTGGTCAGAGACATAGAGGTGAAGCACAAGACCCTTGACCATCAAATTTTTGAGCTTGAGGACCTTGACAGTGATATTGTCAACACCACAGATTCTAATGCAATCACTGTAGCCATGACACTGCCACTTAAAGTAACTGGAGGAACAACTAGTTCAAGCACAACTCCCAAATTGTTAACTACTTCAGTAAGTAAGAAACAGAGCTCCATCCCAGTGTCTATCCAAATTAAAGACATGGTGGTTACATACATGGAAAAAGGTACTAAATAGAAGAAGTTCAAAACAACCACCAAGTTGGACACTAATGAAAAGACCGGGAGATGGGTTGCTGAAATAGCTTCCTATAAATCCAAGGATGAAAGTAAAGAAATTAATACAAAATATTTTGAAGTCAGTAAAGTAGATCTGGGAAACATGAGAAAAGACTCTGATAACCACCTTTTCAAGGTGACGGCTAAGGAGATTCTCACCGGGTCAGAGAAAGACAGACAAGAGAAAAAGGAATTGAAATAGCACATCAAGGTTTTAGCCTAATTCATTGATAGCCTAAACTATTTTGGAGTAGTCCCCATATCACAAGCCTCAGAAAACTTTGATCTCACTTCACTAGAGAACAGGAAACTAATGAATCAAGTTCAGCGAGCTAAGAGCATCGTAGGGGCCATAGAAAAATGGATTGAAGGGGTGATCAAGGATGGCAAAAAATAGATTACAGATTCTAGGAAGCTATGCGATGAAATTCAAAACCTCATTGTGGAGATCCAAAATTAGGTTATGCAATGGGAAAAGGAGGAGCATAAGTAGGAAAATGTATTACCCATGTTCAACAAGATAGAAAAATATGGAGCCACTGATTTTTTGACAGAAAACTCAATAAAATTGGCAACTGATGAATGCCAGCTCTTTGTGTTGAAGAAAACCATAGCATGGTGGGTAATTACATTCAAGGCTGTAATCTTTGATGCCAAAGCCTCCATTTACGAGCTCCAGGAACTTCAATATAGCTTGGTCAATGATAATAAAGTGGTTAACCCAAATCATGATTAGCAACTAGGCCTTTATGGACTAAACACATAGGACACGGTAAAGGCATTTAAATTGCACATGGAGAAAATTAGGGCCAAAGGAAACTTTACTTCTAAAGATATAATGTAGATTGCCCAAATTGAATCCATGACGTTCATTGGCAATGATCAGTTACCTAAACACACTGAGAAAATGGTAAAACACTGGTGGGAAAAAGAAGCTGCAAAGGTGAAAACTAATTCCATGAAAAATCTGAGTCAGTCTATGATTTAGGAGCTTACAACCACCCATGATGCTTGGGAAAGTGGAAGAGGAGATGACACTAGAGATGAAGCATAATTTGATGTTTATGCTTTGTTTTTGTTTTTAAATGCTTTTCAAAACTCTTGCAATTACTTTGGGACATCTATCCCCTAAATACTCTTATAGTTTTATAACTATTTCAGAGGAGGTCGGGTTTTTAGAGAGACCTCCTCTGTTCTTCGAAAAGACTACTATAAGTTAGATGAAAAATATTTAGAAGTGGTTAGAATAGTAGACTTAGAGATTAGAAAATTTTGTTTGTCTGAAAGAAGTGATCAGTTTTTCTTGAATCCATAATTGGAAGGAGCTTATGTGTGTATCTTTATGTCTTTATTGCATGGAATATACATATAAAGATCATATGCATTTTGAGGTTTTAAATATTTGAGTTTGAACCTATGGAGTAATGTTTCTTTGCAAATATTAATCCAGTCAAATTATCTATGATTATCTTTCTGATGGTGAATGGTATTGTGTATGGTGAAAATGGATAACAATGATAACAATATTGAAAGACTAAATGGATTCAACCACAAAACCCTAGCCTAACAATGAACAAAGATCCACCATAACATATGAAGATAACCTAAGACAATGCAAATAACTCAAAATCACAAGGATTATACCATCACATGTCCAATAGGGTTTTGATCTCCATTCTTCCTATCTCCATTGATCTTGCTTGATATATTTGCTCTCAGATTTTTATATGCACAAGAGCTCAACAAAGAACGGAATGTGGTTGCAAGTAGGATCGTAGTGTAGCCAAGTACTCCAAAATCAGTCATTAGGGTTTGACAATGAAGAAAGTATCTCCTTAAATAGAAGACACAATATGAAATGGAGGGATAAGATTGAGAGGTGTAAAAAGGAGGTCGGCTAGGATTAGAGGGTAGGTATAAGAAATACCAAAATAATGAAAGAGGTAGGTAGTGTATGAATTAAGAGATGAATGACATGTGTCATGTGTAGAAAAAGGTAATGAATTAATTAAATAAATAAAAATTTATTTAATTAATAGAAGAAGTAGAACAATTAAATAAATAAAATATTTATTTAATTTAGGAAAGGGATAATTTAAATAAATAAATGTATTTATTTAAATGAGAAATAAGGCTAGAAGAGGATAAATGAATTAATTAAATAAATAAAGATTTATTTAATTAATAGAAGAATTAGGCTTAGACAATTAAATAAATAAAATATTTATTTAATTAGACATGACAATTTTGAGTGTCTACATTTTGCCCCTCTTTGAGACAATGCGGCTTGTCGCGTTGTTTCAAAGAAGATAAGATAAACTGATACAGAGTTGCCCCAGAATGGGAATGATATGCCCCCTCGAGAGATTGGATGAAAATGTCTAAAAATATTGCAGACAATCTCTCGATAAGAAAGACGGGATAGAATGGACTGATCGGATAAAGTGACAAAGTCACGGGATGAGAAAGACTGACTCGGGAAATGAAGACAAGGGCTAGGCTAGGCTATAAGATAGACCACGGGCAAAAGACATCCTCATTGTCATCCACACCCTTACAAGATCACAGTGTAGAGCGAGAAAAGAGCAGCAGCAGTCAGCAGCGATGGCTTTCATTCATAGATTCGATCGCATTTGCCGATTCCAGCGACCAGCAGATGCAGGAGAGCCGGTAAGTACCCGAAAACCTCCTCGTACTTTCACGCATTTCAAGTTTTGTCATTAATGCATGCTAAGTAGCAATAAATGTGCTAGGAATAGGGTAGTTGAAATATGCAAAAACGCGTAACCGCGTCTGTGTCAGTGCCAGGCGCGTCTGTGTCGGACAGGCGCGTCTGTGTCGGGTCCAGGCGCGTCTATTCCTGGAACCGCGTTTGCGTTGATTGCGGACGCGTTTGTGAAATGTAGAAGCGTCTGTGCCCTGTAGGGGCGTTTATGTCATATAGGGACGTCTGTGTTCCCTGGTCGCGTTTGTGCATGGTATAGGCACGTTTGTGTTCAGAAAACGCGTCTGTGTTGCAGAAGCGCGTTTGTGCAGTCTAGAAGCGCGTTTGTGAGTTTAAAGCGCATGTGTGTGTCAAAATGCATAAGTTGAGTCTTTTAGGTCAAATCGGCAGTTCTGTGATGAACATACGCTGTCGATTGGATAAGCTGCTGAGAGGATACACTCAAGCAGGTCCTCTAGGAAGACTAGGATAGATCAAGGCACTTTGTGATGAACAGGGAGCACCAAGATAGGCAGCACTTTGTGATGAATAGGGAGTGCGAATGTGAGTAACACTTTGTGATGAACAAGGAGTGTCACACACGTAGTACTTTGTGATGAACAGGGAGCACTACTAGGATAGATAGCAACACTTTGTGATGAACAGTGAGTGTCACTAGGATAGGTAAGCGTATGCATTTAGGTAGCAAGTAGCATTTTGTGATAAATAATGAATGCCACGATAATTGACATGATTGATTGGTTGACTGCAGGAGTATTTGCCTATGTTGGAGTCACGGGAGAGATTCCCATCGACTCAGAGGTTGCGACCAGAGTTGTCGATTCAGGACATGATTTCTATTGAGGAGATGGGTCTCACACATGTTCTATATGTGCCCGAGTTTCGGGCAAACATGGGTTTGCTGACTGCACTAGCGGAGAGATGGCACTCCGAGACTTGCACGTTCCATTTGCCTATGGGGGAGATGACAGTGACGCTTAAGGACGTCTACAGGATTCTGCATATTCCGATTGATGGAGAGTTGATTCCATATGATTGAGATAGAGACAGAGAGGCACTGAGATGGGTATTCCAGGATCCTGGGTTGGAGATGCGAGCAGGTCACGTGGCATGGGATACCATGACCGCTACAGGTTTAGCTTTACCAGCTGTTATCGGAAGAGTCATCAGTGGTTACTTGTGTCCAGACAGAGCCACACGGGGATTGGCAGTTGGCTGGGGAGGGGCATTGGAGACGCTGATGATAGAGCACACTAGATATCCATGGGGGCCATGTGTCCTGGCACATTTGTACTATGAGCTGCATCAGTTTGTGTACCACGGATCAGTGGGCTTGGGCTGCGGAGTGACTCTCCTTCAGGTGTGGGCATATGAGCACCTTCCCATCACACGGCCTATTCACTTCAGGGGCAGAGGGCATGGACGGAGTTTCGTGCATTTGTACGATATGATTACGTCACAGCCTCGGATTGGTCGACTGGAGCATTGGCAGCGCATCATAGATGACATTGACATGGTTATCTGGAGGCCGTACCTGGGGTGCGAGGAGTGGGATGACGACACATTGGAGCTACCCTATGCATTCAAGAGCAGGTATCTTATTGGGCGGACGCCCAATATTCTGGAGAGGCAGCTTGTTGACAGGGTATGCAGACACTTCGGCAGGATTCAGCGGATGCCACGAGGCTCAGGCATGTATGCCCATACGGTCAGAGATCAGGTACAATTCGGGCCGCTGTTATCATATGATCAGGCCATGACACAGCTGGCAGAGATGATGCCATTACCATGGGATATGTGGTCGAAGGTAGAGGATGCAGGGATGGACGTAGAGTACTCTGCGTATTGGGCAGAGCATCCCTTTCCTAGGTTGACAGATCTGGGAGAGCTGCTGGAGGGAGAGGTGGGAGGGGATGATGATGATGATGGTGGAGGAGATGGAGGCAGGGGCCGACGGAGGCGGAGGGGAGTGGTGGGAGAGAGGCGAGTAGCACCTCAGAGGGAGGGAGGACAGGAGAGAGCAGCCCAGGTGGTGAGGGGTCGAGGTGGATTGCCCCTACATGTACCAGCAGCACAGGGTCCTAGAGCACAGGGACCGAGACAGGTGCAGGGACAGGGACAGGTATAGGGACAGGTACCTATTCAGGCACCTAGACAGGTGCAGGCAGAGGCACAGGTACAGGCACCTGCAGAGGAGGAGCCACAGGCAGAGGCTGAGGGTGATGATCCTGAGGAGGATGAGCTGCTAGGGCTGAGAGAGATCTGCCAGGGCCAGGCAGACGAGATTGCGGATTTGGAGCAGGAGAGGGATCGCCTCAGGATCAGGCTCAGGGACACAGAGCGGGAGAGAGACCAGGCCATCCAGAGATATACTGAGGCCGAGACAGCTCTGAGGGCAGGGAGGCGGGCAGCAGAGGATGCAGGGGCAGGCTACGCATATGTGCTGCGAGCCGGAGAGGAGATCGCCTACTGGAGGGATTTGTACTATGGTGCCATGCCAGCGAATCAGCGGGCGAGGACCTTCCATAGATCGTCGTGCACAACGACGGCTATGGGGGGAGTCGTAGGAGGCAGGCATCCAGCGGTGGGGTCATGGGTCCTCCACCACCACCACCAGACAGGCAGGGGGATCCTGGAGCAGGACCATCTAGAGCTCAGACTCCGTCGAGGCCAGGCGGCTCCGAGGGAGGGAGTTCATCATAGCCATAGAGGGCTCCCCTTTGTATCAGTATATGTACCATTTTTGTATTGTAGACACCTGCGGGTGATTTTGTAGCCATATGATTCTTTTGACATCATTGTATCATGACACTTTTGATTATATATGAGAGATGATCCATTTTTTGTGGCAGCTATATGCATGTGTACCTTATGTGATGAGATGTTCTAATGTGATGCATGTTTTATGATATGGATGCTTATATGATGTAATGCAATATATTTTTGTTCTTTTATGTTGTATATGTGATGCATGATGCAAATGTGAATGTATGTAATGCAAATGAATATGATAATGCAGATGTAAATTGTGCTAACAGGTGTTGTATGCAGGATGTGATGCAATTGTGACATCTATATGTATGTATGAAATGCTTATATGTGGTAATGTAGGTGCAACTATATGAAATGCAAATGTTTTTGGTGTGTCATTATACTCAGTCATGTGATAGTAGGCTACGCGGACTCGAGAAGGATGATGGAAGTCAATCAAGAAAAGGGGATGGAAGATAGAAGATATGAATGTGAAAGAGCTTCTTGTGCGTTATCATCATTGAGCTTACTATGGCAAGTAGGTTATGACAATCGAGGCATATGTTCGACCTAGAAAGTCATTGTACCTGTTTGCATGGAGATAAGACAGTCACAAACAAGGAATGCCCCAGTTCATACTAGACTCACAGCGTCCTCATATCCTTGGACAAGTCATAGCATTACTAAGAGACAATTCCACAGACAGCAAATGCAAATAGGTGACGATACCCCATCCTCGCCTTTCTAGTCAAAGACATCCTAGAGATAGAATCTCTAGTCAAAGACATCCTGGAAAAGCTAAAAGACATGTCACCAAAAGATAAAATCAAAAGAAAACCAAGACTCGACACCAACATCCACTGTAGTCCTCAAGTTTAGTGTCTCTTGTCACTTGTATAAGTCTTATTTGATTGTGGTCACAATGTTCACTTTCACAAAAAGGATAGATAGCACTGAACCATATGTTGTCTGAGTCTGTTGAAAGATTTGATTTTGTTGAAGCTTATTGTTGCTGCTGTGTCTCATCTGAAACTAACTGAATCCATGAAACTGATACTTTATTGCGGAGAAGATGAAACTTTATTGCGGATCTGTGATGCAAATGTTGCTTTATTGCGGATTGTGCGCAGATAGACTGAAGGAAGCTGGAAGAAACTATACTCCTCAAAACATGTGATGTTCTCAGTTCCACACCCATTACTAGACGTAGGATTGGTCGTAGTCACAGATAGGATCTGATTTATTATGGATGGAAAGGGAGGTGAAAAGGGAGATTATTATGAATGGCTAACCAATCTTGGGTAGATCAATAACAAGCCATGATGGGACTGGGTAAGTTTATTATGGCTGAATTGGTTGTGAGTGTGTGCAAAGTGAAAGGATGAAAGAGAATCCTGAAGGATGGAGGAGCAAAGTCTCTACGCATGGTGCTGGTGACCCAGTTTTCACCATGGTACTTGCCCAGGGCGCCACCGAAGTGGTTTTCACCGTTGGACGAAATTATTTCTCTTTACTTTTTTCGATTTTTCAATTTTTTTTTTGTTGTCACAAGGCGCCTGTTTGCCAGGTTTTCACCAAGTAACGATTTTTTTTTGTTTTATAATTTTTTTTTGTATATTTGAATTTTTTTGATTTTTTTTTTTTTTGTATTTTTGAATTAGGATATTCCAACGAGCTATGTGTAGAACCTGCGAAGGTGCATGCTGTTGATAGGATCCTCCAAAGATTCACCTTCTGTAGTTGAGAGCTGATATGCCCCAGATCCATATACCGCTGTGATGATGTAAGGACCAAGCCAGTTTGGTTCGAACTTGCCCTTTTTATCTCTGTCTTGCTGATTCTTGGGGTTCTCTCTGAGTACTAAGTCACCTACCTCAAATGTGCGAGGCTTAACTTTGTGATTTTAACTGCGACTCATTCGTTGTTGGTAAGCCTTGAGATGATTAAAAGCAGTGTGCCTTCATTCCTCCAGCAGTTCTAGTTCTTGTAAGCGAGAGACCCTGTAGTCTTCATCGTTGATTATGTTTCTCAAGGAGACCCGTAGAGAAGGTAGCTCGACCTCAATAGGCAAGATGGCTTCAGCGCCGTAGACAAGTGAGTAGGGTGTAGCTCCTGTAGGTGTGTGGACACTTGTGCGATAGGCCCAGAGTGCAGGATTGAGTTGGATATGCCAGTTACGGCCAGCGTCGTCGACTGTCTTTTTAAGGATTTTGAGAATTGTTTTATTAGACGCCTCAGCTTGGCCATTACCTTGGGGGTAATATGGTGTGGAGAAACGATGGGAGATATGGAAGTGCTCACAGAGTTCACGAACATCCTGATTTTTGAAAGGACGCCCGTTATCAGTAATAATGGAAGTAGGAATCCCGTATCGGCAAATGATGTAGTTCAAGATGAAGGTAGCGATTTGTTTCCCAGTAACTTGTGTGAGAGGCACGGCTTCAATCCACTTTGTAAAATACTCTGTGGCTGTGATAATGAATTTATGTCCATTGGAAGAAGGAGGGTGAATCTTGCCTATGAGATCGAGTCCCCACTGAAAAAAGGGCCAAGGAGATGCAAGTGGTTGTAGTTCCTGTGCTGGTGCATGTATGAGGTCTCCATGAATTTGACACTGCTTACATTTCTTGACAAACTGATATGCATCTTTTTCCATAGTAGGCCAGTAGTATCCAGTCCTGATGAGTTTCTTGGCCAAGGTAGGACCACTAGTATGCGGACCACATATCCCTTCATGCACTTCTCGTAACGCAATCTGAGCTTCATCACTCTCTAAACATCTAAGAAGGGTGCCATCTAGACCTCATCAATATAGGATATCTGCTAAAATGATGTATCAAGAGGATTGGCGAATGAAAATGCGGCGTTGATTGTTCGATAGATCGGGAGGTAAGATATTGTCGCGAAGGTATGTGAATATGGGACCATATAACTGGGATTCAGGACCAACAACACATATCATTTCCGTAGGAGTGATCTCATATGACGAAATCAGCAGGTTGTCTACCAGGAATTCATAGCAGGTCTCATTTTGCGGTAGATCAATGAGCGAAGCAATTGTAGCCATGGCATCAGCAGCGCGATTCTGTTCTCTTGGTATCTGCTCAAACTCTATCTTTGCAAAATGCTGTTTCAGCTCATCTACCAGTTGTTTGTAAGGCATTAGTTTTTCATCTTTTGTTTGATAATCATCAGTTGCTTGACGGATGACAAGTTGAGAATCCCCAAAAACATGAAGTTCTTGGATCTTCCATTGAACTGCAATTCTTAACCCAGTTGTTAATGCCTCGTATTCCGCTATGTTGTTAGTGCAAGGAAATGATAAGCAGTATGATTTTGGTATAGAATCGCCTTGAGGAGTTATAAAGAGTATACCCGCTCCTGCCCCGTGCTGTGTGTATGAGCCGTCAAAATATAATTGCCATGGCTTCACATGTGATATTGTTAAAATGGACTCATCTGGAAATTCTGACTATAGAGGAGCATCATCTATCATGGGAGCGTCTGCCAGTTGATCTGCAATTGCTTGTCCTTTTATAGCTTTTCTGTCCACATATTCAATGTCAAATTCACTCAAAATCGTTACCCACTTGGCCAGCCGCCCAGTAAGTGTAGCTTTGTTGAGAAGATATTTCAGTGGATCAATTCTGGCAATCAACTTAGTCTTGTGAGTGAGCATATAATGTCGTAATTTTTGTGAAGCAAAGACCATAGCAAGACATGCACGCTCGATTGGTGTGTAGTTTAGTTCATATCCCACCAATGTGCGACTGATATAGTAGACTGCTTTTTCCTTGCCATCAGGTATTTGTTGTGCTAGGAGTACCCCTAGTGCTGTCGGAGCAGCTGATATGTAAAGTAGCAATGGTTGATCGAGAATTGGTGGCATCAAGACTGGCGGGTTCAAAAGATAGTCTTTGAGCGCCTGAAAAGCCTGTTGACAGTTCTCATCCCATTTGAACTTGATGTTTTTGTGTATCAGGTGCTGGAAAGGGTTACACTTATCTGCAAGTTGTGCTATGAATCTTTGTATAGACTGGAGTCTCCCTTGTAAAGATCAAAGTTGACTGATATTCTTGGGTGGCAGCATGTCCAAGATAGCCTTGACCTTCGCTGGATCAGCTTCTATTCCTCTTTTAGACACAATGAATCCTAGGAGCCTCCCGGAGGTTACTCCAAAGACACATTTCTTTGGGTTTAATCGTACCTTGTATTTTTCCAGCCGATCAAAGACAACTGAAAGTATGTCCAAGTGTGTATCTCTGTCTATTGACTTTCCCAAAAGATCGTCAACATAATCTTCCACGGTTATGTGCATGAGATCATGAAAAATAGTGGTCATCGCTCTTTGATAAGTGGCGCCTGCATTTTTCAGCCCAAAGGGCATGACATTCCAACAGAAGGTTCCCCATGGACAGGTGAATGATGTTTTATGTTGATCTTCCGGTGCAATCCTGATCTGATTATATCCAGAAAATCCGTCCATTAAAGATAACATTTCATGGCCTGCTGTGAGATCAACGATCAAGTCAATGTTTGGTAATGGGAAATCGTCCTTTGGATAAGCCTTGTTGATATCTCTGAAGTATGTACATATTCGGATGCTGCGATCCGGTTTGCTGACAGGTACTAAATTGGAAATCCATTCAAGATAGTCAATTGGGCGTATGAATCCGACATCCAGTAATTTCTCTAGCTCTACCTTGACTAGCAATGCCACTTGTGGATGCATTTTCCTTAATTTCTGCTTTACTGGTTTTGCCCCCGGTTTGACTGTTAAATTATGCATCACCAAATCCGGGTCTAGTCCAGGCATATCCACGTATGACTATGCAAAGTTGACTTGTCGTCCCCTAAAGAAGCTTATGAATTTTGCTCTCTCGGCCTCTGTCAATGATTGAGCCAAAAATATGTTGTGTGGAACCTCTGCTGTACCAATGTTTGTCTTTATAGTCTCCTCTACCAACATAGATGATTTTTCCTCGTATGATGCTAGGAGAATGTCGAGCCTTCCATCTTCGAGCGCCTCAGAGAGGTTTTCACCCTCAGATACGTCCTTTCTTTTTACTTTTTTGGAGTCAGATAGCGCCACAGTGTGGTTTTCGCCATAAGACCCTTGTTTTGTTTTTATTTTCACATTTTTGCGACTAGAAGGCCCGACACCCTCACCAAAGTATGCTATGTTGTTGAGCTCTATGGCGTATCCTGCTTTGTGGTCTCCAGGGGGAAGATCATCTCGAATGCCAAGATAGTTGACAATAGCTTCGTCATTTTGAAATGTATCCAATTGTGCTGGTCCTTCATGATCCCAGTCAATGAGTTGAGGATGAACAAGGGGAAGGTCATTAGTGTTTTCAGAGTTTGCTGGACGAAGAGTGAAGATGTGGTTATATTCAGGTATGTCAAGGTAATCGTCGAGGTCATCGATGGCACTCTCCTCATCAGTTTCGATCGTGAGCGAATCCAAATTGTCATCACTAGTAGAGCCTTCTGGGACAGGTGTCCTCATCCTATGTGATTTTGACCTAGGACCTTGAAATGAAGCTTGTGCGGGATCCTTATGGGTTGGTTCTTGACCAACTCTGAACTTTTTGTAAAATTCCTCCTCCTCTGTAGGTTCATCTGGCTCTCTGAATGTCTCGGTGAGCTCATAGTCACTGGAGGATTTGTCTGAACCCCACTCCCACTCATTAGAATCTGTGGAAGGATAATCCTCTTGTTGAACTTCGGCAACTTTAATTCACCATACCTCTTTTGTTCTTTTATTATGTAGTCTGGGATTCAGAAAACCAAGCCCCTTGGAGCGTTCCCTTCTTGTAGTTAGCTCAGGTTGTAAGGGCTCCATGGCACCTTCTTTGCGTAGTCCAAGAGGGCTTTTTCCATCATACCCGAATCTTTGCAAAATTTTGAAGCCTTTGCCATAGTTCTCACAGGGTATAATAATCTGATCATGTGTGTCCTCTTCAACATCCTTATAGAGCATTTTATATAAATTTTCTTCTTCTAGTTCACCCCATTTTTGAAAGATGGTAGGATCCCATTTGAGTATCATGATGGAGATTTGCTTGTTAGGATGTGGCCTTCCATATTCTTTTGGAGAGCTCAGGACTTGTCGTAGAAACATTGTCTGATTCAGAGTGTATTCTCCCATGCCTTTGTCTTGAAACTTGGCTCTAAGCTCACCTTGTTTGGATGTCGAGGGTTTTAATGACTCAGGATCAATGTATGCCGAAGAAGGAGTAGCCTCACGATTATTGGGAATGATAGTTTTAGTATGTGATTTCAAGTTATTACAATATATGAATGGATTTGGATCACCATTGACCGTTACCTCGACTCCATTGTGAGGAAACTTAATGCACTGATGGTATGTTGATGGGACTGCCCTCATTTCATGAATCCACAGATGTCCTAGCAATATGTTATACGTGAGATCTAGATCTAGGACTTGACAAACCACATCCTTTGTGACTGGCCCTATTCTTAGTGGTAAGGTGACCATGCCCTTGGACGAGCGCTCTTCATCATCATAAGCCTTAATGGTGATTTGGTTTGTAGCATTCACAGCCTTGTCAGAATATCCCAATTGTCTTATGGTACTCAAGGTACAAATATTAAGACCTGCTCCTCCATCTATCAGGACTTGCTTTATTCTATGTTTATGTATGAAGGCTTCAACATGTAGAGGTGCATTATGTGGCTGACTTATGGAGGCGTCATCGGCTTCTGTAAATGTGAGGGAGTGTGGAACGGATAGGTATCCCACCATGGCTTGAAACTGGTCCATGTTCAGATCAGTAGGGACGGCAGTATCTCTCAAGATTTTGTCAAGGATAGCTTTATGTGCAGGAGATATACGTAAGAGCTCAAGAATAGAGATAAGTGCAGGTGTCTTCCCTAGTTGTTCTACAAGGTCGTACTCAGGCTTGGTTGATGAAAGATTGGTATTCTTAGTGGAGGTACCTGGCAATGTAATCTTACCTCGACGGGTTGTAACATGACATTCAGAGGTAGATTCGGACAAAGATCCCACACCTTTTAGGACAATTTTGGGTCTCTGAGAAGGATTCTCAGGATTTTTGTTTTTGATAGTAATGGTAGAGATATGATTGTCCATTGAGATGTGATTGATAGTAGAATCATAATTGTAAGGTGCTCTAGTGTAATTGGCTTGATCATCTGTGACTTTGCCTTTTCCTTTGTCATGTTTTGGGAATGGTTCCTTAAACATCTCATGTTCTTGATTAGATGAATGTCCCTCAATCTCTATATCTCCTCTGTCAATAAGATCTTGCACAATGTTTTTCAATCGATGGCAATTACCTGTCTTGTGACCCTTGCTCTTATGAAACTCACAATACTCATCATCATTCCACCAATTTGGTTTTACCTTTGGTTCATAAGGAGGAAAATCTGGAACTGTAATTACTTTGTTTGCCACAAGCTTTTTGAATACTGATTCAAGCGGTTCCCCCAATGGAGTGTACTTCCTTCATGGTCTAGAAGTTGTTTGAGTGTTCACCTAATTGTTGGTAGAACTTGATCCAGAAAAGACGAACTTGGGTCTCACTGTGTTGGCATCAACAACACCATCATTAGCTGTGTTTTTGTTCTTATTCCAAAATTTTGGTTTGTCCTTTCCTTTGAAGTCCTCTTTGTTTTCTTTGAATAGTTTGATAACTCCTTGTTCAATTAAGACCTTTTCTGTTGCTAGGCCCTTTTCAATGACATCCTTGAATGTAGACAAACAAGCTTTCCTGAGATCATATCCAATAGCCTTGTTAACATTTTGTGTGAACATTTCTACCATTTGTTTCTATGGGATTTCGCAAGAGCATCTGCTAGCTAAGTTTCTCCATCTCTGTAAAAATGTTGCGAAAGATTCTCCTTCCTTTTGTTTAGTATTGCACAAGGTAGTAACTGAGACATCTGTTTCAATGTTGTAGGAGAAATGCTGAATGAATGCCTCTGCCAAGTCGCCCCATGACTTAATACCAGGAGGTAATTGAGAAAACCATTCCATAGCCTGATCGCCTAAGCTTTGTGGGAACAACCTCATTAAGTATGTTTCTTCTGCCGCTACCTCAATGCAAGCTGTGAAGAATTGTCTTATGTGTGCCTTGGGGTCTCCTCTCCCTCTATATTTGTCAAATTTTGGCGTTACAAAGTGTGGAGGAAATGGAGGCATTGGAATGCTCTTATCGAAGGGATAAGGACATATATCTCTCATAGTGTATGTAGGTTTTGGTGTACTCATGTCCTCCATTTTCTTTTGTAGATCTCTTATTTGTTGCTCCAAATTATTCTTGGGAGGAGATTGATTTCTTGTAGCATACCCCATGTTTGAGACACCCATTTGAGGAGGAGCTTGTTGCATGTATGGATGATATTGATCGTAGACATGTCCATATGGAGGTCTATATTGTTGCGACATGTATGGAGCATTTGGCATAACTTTATGTTGAGGGACCCCATATCTATTTTGTGTGTATAAACCATATTCAATAGGCCTTTCATTTTCCATTGTGTTGCCCCCAATTTTGACATGAGGTCTCCTTGTGTCAAAATTTTGAGGATGTCCTTGAGTATCCACTTGTTTTGATTGATTCATACCTTGAGCATGTGATTGAGCATAAGGCCTCCATGATGGTCCTTGAGTGTAAGTATCATATGTTTGAGCTTGTGTATGTGGGATTGCTGGCTTTTGAAGCAAAGCTGATGGTGACTTAGGCATCATATTATTCGGTCCTCTATTTCCTCCACTATTTGGTCTCCTTTGATCCATGTTGGATTGAGTTTGTTGTGAGGGTCGACTTTCCATAAGTTGAGATAAGTCAAAATCATGCGGTATTTTAGCTCCACTTTGTGCCATCATATGTAAAAAGTATTGTCGATCTCTCCTCATTATCTCTTCAACCGATCTATTGAAATGAGGATTCATTATGGATTCTTCTATGTCTGCTGATAGTATTGAAGAGTTGTCCACATTGTCATTGTGTGTAGTATTGTTGTTTATAGTGTTTGCGCTTTCCACATTTGGATTGTTTCTATAAACATCCATGTCTGGTAATGTAGTGTGCTCAGGATTGAAGAATAAATCATTGTCATACTCATAAGAACTCATGTTTGCGGATTCTTGAGCTTCTTTAGCTATTCTCCTAGATTTTTGAAGGCGGGTTTCAACCATGAACTAGGTGTGTGACCAATATGTGAGAGACTAGATGAAAATGAAAAGAGTATGGAAGACCAAGAATTGTATGGAGTGTAAATGAATCTGAGGTGTACTTGCAATGTCCAAAGTGTAAGACCAAGTATGTAAGTAGTAGAGTAGGTGTGACTTCCAAAGAGATGATCATTTCTCTTGATGAGGTAAGCTAACCTTGACTCTAAGTAAGACCAAATGAGACCCAAAGGTAAAAAACCTTGATGAGGGACCACTTAGCAAAGTGTAGTTGTATGTAGTGTGTTGACAAAGTATGATGAGGACAAGCAAGTGACCTTTTGACTCAAGTTTAGACAATTGTGAATGTAAAATGAGATGTGAAGCAATGATGGACTATGTGAGACCCAAGGACAGGTTGAATGCTAGATGAAACCTGAAGAAACAACCTAGGAAGCTCAAGTATTCCGAAACTGATTTCTTTTGTTTGCTGGACTGTGAAATTTTTCCAATTTGTGAAGTTTTTGGTTGTGACCAAATCTGAATGTTTGACTATTTTTCGTGACAAGAGGACACAATGTTGATGAGGACTCAATGTTTGCAAGTGTTTAGACTGACAATGACTCCAAGAAAAGTGTGTTGTTTGATGTAAAATTGTTTTGCATACACTTGAAGACACAAAAGACACAATGTTTTGCTGTTTGGTCTTGATTGTTTGAATGTTTAACATAAGTCAAGCACAATTCTTATGGCTGGCCAAGACAATAGTTGTTGATCCCACATGGGGTTTTACCCCCGAGACTACGCTATTCAGAGCGGATACTTAGATGCTTGACCTCACTGGCTCCACCCTCGGCACTCACTTCTCAGGTCAGCCAAGCATCAGTCCCCATGAAAACTCCCCATGGCGAACTTTGTATCTCTACTAAGAACCGTATGTGTGTGGGCCGCTACCAGAGGTCCGACCTCCTGCCCCAACAACTAGAAGGATTTGGGCTTCTAAAACAAAAAGGTGCTAGTAAGGGCATCCGCTTGTGTGGCCATACATGTCGCACTTTCAGCTCTGTAAATACAGAAGGCTCCCAGCCGGTAGGGGTTACGCCCTACAAATGATCAAATAAATTTGATCAAACGGGTTTATGGGGAGACATAGTGTCGGTATGAACTAATCAGCACACGTTATTCATAGTTTTCACCATGAATACATTTGATTATAGTGGTTCGGAAGAGGTGGGTTTTCCTCGCTACCACTTGGGTCGTTCTCTTCTCACTAGTAGTCCTAATGACCACACGGGAAGATAGGCCCTCTAAAGATTGAACAAAAAGAGCCTATTCCTCAAGACACAAAAGACAATGATTCAATTTTAGTGCACCAATGGAAGTGTTTGCTAGTCTATGAAAACAAGGCACACAACAAAAATTCAAAAACCCTTGCCAAGGCCCTGCAACAAAATTTGTTAGTAGTTTGGGTTGTTTCAAATGATCACCCCTTCTTGCAAGCACACAAGTTAGGTAAATTTTAGATCCAAAAGACTTTGTGAAATAGGGGCCTTCAACAATGCGTTTTGTTGACCAATTCAAAGACCTGATTCATCATAAAAAAAGACCACCTGTAAAATTTCAAGAGATTTCCAGAAATGTAAGAAAATCCAAAAAATTTGCTAATTTACTCCAAAAATTAATTTTTTTATGAAACATCATAAAAAATTCATATAAAATGCAAAATAGATCCAAAAATCTGAAATTTTTACTGGAGAGTCTTGATGGTCTTCCAAACTTGCACAAAAAATTTTCTGCAACAAATCCAAACAGTTTGTGAGATATGAGTAAAATAATGCAAAACCCTAATTTTCAAAGATCTGATTTTTGAGGAATAATTTTGCATCAAATTTAAAATAAAAAACAACAGATCCTGTGTATAATTTTGAGAGATTTCCAAAAATGTAAGAAAATCCAAAAAATTCGCTAATGTTCTCTCAAAATTAATTTTTTATGAAAAATCATAAAAAATTCATACAAAATTCAAAATAGATCCAAAAAATCTGAAATTTTTACTGAATCTTTCGGATATGTTTCCTGACCTTCACAAAAAACTTTATGTCAAAATTCGAAACGGTTTGTGAGATCTGATCAAAATAAGGAAAAACCTTTATTTTTAAAGATCCGATTTTTAGGGAAATATTTTGCATCAAAATTAAAATCACAAAGAACAGATCCTATGTATAATTATGAGAGATTTCCAAAAATATAAGAAAATCCAAAAAATTCTCTCATTTTCTCTCAAAATTAATTTTTTATGAAAAATCATAAAAAATCCATAGAAATTGAAAATGGGCTCCAAAAATTCTGAATTTTGGCTTGAGAGCTCCTGATATTTTCTTCAACCTGTAAAAAAAAATTTGGTGCAAATTTTCATAGCCATTTGTGAGATATGATCGAATCTCTCCAAGATCTTGATTTTGTGTCCAAAACCCTAGCTGCACAAGGTTATTCTCCAAATTGTTTTACAAAATAGCAATATAGGGTTAGAAAAATCTGCAAAAAAAACATAGATCTAAGAAAAATCCATGTCCCACCGAGCGTGCCAAAATGTGTATGGTGAAAATGGATAACAATGATAACAATATTGAAAGACTAAATGGATTCAACCACAAAACCCTAGCCTAACAATGAACAAAGATCCACCATAACATATGAAGATAACCTAAGACAATGCAAATAACTCAAAATCACAAGGATTATACCATCACATGTCCAATAGGGTTTTGATCTCCATTCTTCCTATCTCCATTGATCTTGCTTGATATATTTGCTCTCAGATTTTTATATGCACAAGAGCTCAACAAAGAACGGAATGTGGTTGCAAGTAGGATCGTAGTGTAGCCAAGTACTCCAAAATCAGTCATTAGGGTTTGACAATGAAGAAAGTATCTCCTTAAATAGAAGACACAATATGAAATGGAGGGATAAGATTGAGAGGTGTAAAAAGGAGGTCGGCTAGGATTAGAGGGTAGGTATAAGAAATACCAAAATAATGAAAGAGGTAGGTAGTGTATGAATTAAGAGATGAATGACATGTGTCATGTGTAGAAAAAGATAATGAATTAATTAAATAAATAAAGATTTATTTAATTAATAGAAGAAGTAGAACAATTAAATAAATAAAATATTTATTTAATTTAGGAAAGGGATAATTTAAATAAATAAATGTATTTATTTAAATGAGAAATAAAGCTAGAAGAGGATAAATGAATTAATTAAATAAATAAAGATTTATTTAATTAATAGAAGAATTAGGCTTAGACAATTAAATAAATAAAATATTTATTTAATTAGACATGACAATTTTGAGTGTCTACAGGTATTATTAATCTAGAGCTTCTTTTTGTGTTGTTTAGAAAGATATTTGGTTGAAAAGAGACTTTGTTTCTCTTGTTTGTTTTTATGAAGTGCTGAAACCAATGTTATTGAGCTTTGTTTTGATTACTTCTGACTTTCATGGTGAAGCATCTTGAAGAAAGTTTGCATATTACCAGCCTCTCATCTAAGAATGAAGTAGGCAGCCTTACATGCTTTCAAGTTAAAAGAATATCAGTTTTATTTAGTTAGATTATTCCCTAAATAACTAATGGAGGGAGCTGTACCTATCTAAAATTCAGAGGGAAGTGATGTATGTCATGCTTACCCAATTGTTTAGTTGAACTTTTGTTTTTCAAAGAGGGTAACAGAGCTTTGAATTAATTCAATTAAAAGAAAGGCAAAATCTATTCACTAACATATCTTTAATTGCATTAGGTTTATTTGGTAAATCAAATTGAGTTGGTGCATGTGCATCATTTGATTGGTTATTGATCATGGTCTCTTCATCAATTGCATTATGTTCATTTGGTAAATCAAATGTAGTTGGTGCATGTTCATCATTTGTTTGATTATTGATTGTGATTTCTTCTTCAATTGCATAGGTTCATTCGGTACATCTAATTGAGATGTTGTAGCTTACATACCTTCGTGTCCCATTGTTCTTTGTTCATATAATATCTTCATACGATGCCTTTGTTTTTCCCTTTCAACCTCTCATTTTAGGAATGTTCCTCGCTTTTTCTTTCCCATCATTAATAATGGTTTTCCTAAATAGAATCATTTTTAACATATATGTAACAAAAAATTATACATTATTTTTAATAATCAAAACTATTAAACAATCAGAATAACATTGAACAAACCAATTAGAAAAACAATTCAATCATTTGAACTAATACAAAACAAAATGTTCACTTACTTTGACATAAAACTATTACAAAATTGTAGAATAAGTTGTAGTGGGGCCTTCAATGAGTCCAAACATCATTTTGTGGTCATTGAGGCCATTGAACAAATAAAAATATGTGAAAGAAATGTGTATAGGTTACTTTTCGTTAACCTGTTCATGTATTTAGTCTCTAAAAATACCCCAATATACCAATGTTCATACTTCTAATAACCCATACGCTCTTCTTATATTTAAAACTCATACACGCTTCTTAGAGAGATAGAGAGAGAGAGAGAGAGAGAGAGAGAGAGAGAGAGAGAGAGAGAGAGAAGACACACACACACACAGAGGATTGGAAAGGAAGGGTGATAGAGGGGGGAGGGAGAGATAGAAAGTTTGGGGAAAGAGAGAGAGACAGGGGGAATGGGAAAGGGATGGAGAGGGAAATAGAACTGGGTAGGGAGTGAGAGAGAGAGGGAGAGGGAGAGAGGATGGTAAAGGAAGGGAGATAGAGAAGGGAGGGAGAGACAGAGCAAGGAGAGAGAGAGAGAGAGAGAGAGAGAGAGAGAGAGAGAGAGAGAGAGAGAGAGAGAGAGAGAGAGAGAGATGGGAAAGGGATGAAGATGGAGGGGGGAGGGAGGGAGAAGGAAAGAGTGTATAGAGAGAGAGAGGGGGGAGGGAGGGAGATAGATGGGGGAGCGAGAGAGATAGATGGGGGAGCGAGAGAGAAAGAGAGACAAAGGGAGAGGGAAATCAAGTTGGGGAGGGAGGGGGAGGGAGAGCGAGAGCGAGAGGGAGAGGGGATGGGAAGGGAAGGGAGAGATAAATAGTGTGTAGAGAGAGAGAGAGGATGGGAAAGGGAGTGGGGTCCTAAAGGGGCCACACATGTCTTAGAATACCATATGACCCCTTAGGACACAATATGATCCATTAGGACATCATATGCTCCTAAGGGGGTCATATGGTGTGCTAAGGGGTCATTTGGTATCATTAAGGGTGATGTGGGGTCCTATTGGGGCCACATGTGTTACAACACAATATGACCCTAATATAGGACATCATATGGTCCGAAGGATTCATGTGGTGTCCTAAGCGGTCATATGGTATGCTAAGCAGCCATATGGCACATCGTCAAGGGTCATGTGGGATCTTAATGGGGCCACACATGTGTTAGAACACCGTATGATCCCCTAGGATAGTATAGAACCCCTTAGGACATCATATGGTGCTAATAGGTCATGTGGTGTGCTTAGGGATCATATGGTGTTGTTAGGGGTCATGTGTGGTCCTAATAGGGCCACACATATGTTATACAATCATATGAACCCTCGGGATACCATATGATATCCTAAGGGGTTGTATAGTGTGCTAAGGATTCTTATGGTGTCATTAGGGGTCATGTCGGGTCCCAATGGGGCTACATATGTGTTAGGACACCATATGACCCCTTAGTACACCATATGAACCCTTAGAACATCATATGGTCCTAAGGGGTCATCCAGTTTGATAATGAATCATATGGTGTTGTTATGGGTTTTGTGGAGTACTAATCGGACCACACATGTGTTACAACAACATATGACCCCTTAGGACATCATATTCTCCTAAGGGGTAATATTGTGTGCTAAGGGGTCATATTGTATCATTAGGGCTCTTGTGTGGTCCTAATGGAGTCACACATGTGTTAGAATGCCATATGACCCATTAGGACACTATATGGCACCTTAGAACATCATATGCTCCTAAGCGGTCATCTTGTGTGATAAGGTGTCATATGGTGTCCTTAGTGGTCATGTGGGGTCCTAATGGTGTCACACATGTGTTACAACACCATATGAATCTCTAGGATGCCATATGACCTAAGCTTAGGATATCATATGGTCCTAAGAGGTCATGTGGTGTCTTTAAGGGCCATGTGTGGCCCCATTAAGACCCCACATGACCCCTAATGACATTGTCTGACCCCTTAGGAGATCATATGCTCCTAAGGGGTCATATGTTGTGCTAAGAGGTCATATGGTTTTGTTATAACATTATATTACCTCTTAGAACACCATATGATCTAGGAAGACATCATATGCTCCTAAGGGATCATTTGGTGTTTTAAGCGGTCTTATGGTGTCATTAGGTGTCATGTGGGGTTCTAATGGGGATACACATGTGTCAAGACACAATATGACCCCTTAGGACCCCATACAACCCCTTAGGACATTGTATGGTCCTAAGGTGTCATATGGTGTGCTAAGGGGTCATATAGTGTTGTTAAGGGTCTTGTGGGGTCCTAATGGGCCCACACATGTGTTAGAAAACCATATGACCCATTAGGAGACCATAAAAATTCTTAGCACATAATATGGTCCTAAAAGGTCATATGCTATACTAAGGGGTCATATAGTGTAGTTAGGGGTCATGTGGGGTCCTAATGGGGCCACACATATGCTACAACACTATATGACCCCTTAAGACACCATACGACCTCTTAGGACATCATATGCTCCTAAGGGGTCATATGGTGTGCTAAGGGGTCATGTGGTCTTGTAAGGTCCTAATGGGGCCACATGTGTGTTAGAACAACATATGACCCATTAGGAAACCATACGACCCCTTAGGACATCATATGCTCCTAAGGGATCATGTGGCATGCAAAGGGGTCATATAATATTTTTAGGGGTCATGTGGGGTCCTAATGGTGCCACACTTGTTACAACAACATATGAACCCTAAGGACATCATATGACCCAAGATTAAGACATCATCTAGTCCTCAGTGGTCATGTGGTGTCATTAAGGGTCATGTGGGGTCCTAACACATGTGTGGGCCAATTAGGACTCCACATGACCCCTAATGATGCCATATGACCCCTTAAGACATCATATACTCCTAAGGGGTAATATGTTGTGCTAAGGGATTATATGGTGTCCTTAGAGGTTATGTGGGGCCCTAATGGTGCCACATATGTGTTACAACACCATATTACCCCGTAGGATACCATATGACCCGAGCTTAGGACATCATATGGGCCTAAAGGGTAATGTAGTGCGCTAAGGGTTCATATGGTGTCGTTAAGAATCATGTGGGGTCCTAATGGCGCCACACATGTGTTAAAACACCATATGACTGCTTAGGATGCCATATGACCCCTTAGGACATCATGTGCTCCTAAGGTGTCATATGGTGTGATAAGGGGCCATGTGCTATCATTATGGGTCATGTGGGGTCTGAAGTGGTCGCATATGTGTTAGAACACCATATCACCCCTTAGGACACTATATGACCCCTTAGGACATCATATGCTCTGAAGGAGTCATATGGTGTGCTAAGGAGTCATATGGTGTCATTGAGGGTCATGTGGGGACCTAATGGGGCCACACACGTGTTAGAATATCGTATGGCCCCTTAGGACACCATAGGACCCCTTAGGACATCAGATGGTCCTAAGGGGTCATGTGGTTTGCTAAGGGGTCATATGGTATCATTAGGGGTCATGTGAGTTCCTAATGGTGCCACACTTGTGTTACAACAACATATGACCCCTTAGGAAACCATATATGGTCTTCAAATGAGTCATATGGTGTCGTTAGTTATCATGTGGGGTCCTAAGGGGCCACACATGTATTAGAACACCATATGATCCCTTAAGACACTATATGAACCCTTACAACATCATATGGTCGTAAGGGGTCATATGGTGTTGTTGGGGATCATGTGGGGTCCTAATGAGGCTACACATACATGTTAGAACATCATATGACCCTTTAGGACATCATATGATTCTAAGGGGTCATATGGATTGCTAAGGGACCTTATATGGTGTTGTTAGGGGTCATTTGGGATACTAAGGGGGACTGGAAGGGAGAGAGAGATATTTAGAGAGGGTGAGAATACAATCTGCTAAGATATTGAGAGACAATATATACATATATATATATATATATATATATATATCTATATATGCATGTATTTTACATACATACATATATATACATATACATAGGCATATACATACGCATACTATATACATATAGACATAGACATGTTCTATAATTATCTATACACATATTATATGCATACATATCTATTTGTATATATTAGAATGTTTTTATGTCAACATAACCTGTATGGATTTTTCATATTAAAAAAGTGAACAAGATTTTATATATAATTTAACCCATTGGAGATTTTATTTTAAGAAACTCCTTCATTCTTTTATTTTATGAAACTTGTTCACACTTTTGTTTGAAAAAACCATTTAGGTTTTAGCATGTTTAAGCTCATTAATAGCCTTGGATGACAAGTCTGAGTCTTGGGAGTTTGATTTCCCTCTATTTCCCTCCTTTTCACGTGTGTTTGTTTTATCAAATTGGTTTCTCAACTTTGTCTTCATCAAGTTTACACCTCATCAATTGGGTATTTATAAAATTACCACCATAATTTCACACATCTTCTGATCTTTCTAAGCATATAATTTTTTTAAATTTAGAAAACATTAAGAAATTAAAGTTTAATTTTTTTTACCAGTGTCTCCATAGTTCTCGTAGACGTATTTGTACTATTTTTTAAATAACTTTGGATATTATTATCTAAATTTAAAATAAAGTATATATTATTGTAGTGCACTTGATTCTTTACACTTTTAAATATAAAAAAATTGCATTTTCAATTATTTTGATGCAAGTTATGCTTCGTGCATGAATAGGCATCTAATTTTCTGGACATGCCCATTTTAAAAAATCATAAAAAAATATACTCAACAAATAATTACAAAAAAATACACAACTTCTAGTGCTCACTCTAAGCTATCTTTCTACCAAAGGATTTTTCGAAATAATAAATCTAACTATGACTTTTTTGATCCACATGCCAAACACTATGTTATGTTATGTTCCTTGAGTATCTTCATATTTTGAGTGGACGAGTCTCAAATTGCTCCTCTAAGTTTCAGTTTAGCTAATTTCAGAAAAAGGGTGTCCACTTATACCCCCCTTTTCGCACACCATCTTGGTGCACTTACCATTTAGTACAGTTTTAATTTGTATTACTTGATCTCATAGTTATCTATCACAACAACCTTTGTTCGCTACTTGATTACTACATATTGTATATTAGTGATACATTAAAATACATATTAAATAATTTGAAATTGGTTAAAAAATTTAAATTGGGAAGATTCTAGAGTTAGCGATATCCAATAAGTTTACTTGTGGGTCATATTCATCATCTCCACAAATTGTTTTCAGCTTATTCTAGGTGTTATTAAATTTTCTATAGGCATTGTATAAGTTATTACAAGTGTTCATTACACTATCATAAGTGTTTTGGTTTATATAGAAGTTTTCCTAGTTGTTGTAGGTCTTTCTAATATAGGGTAGTGCTTCAATCCTCTCTACCATCACAAACAAAGATTCACCTTTCACCTACCACATGGATAAATAGTACTTCCTTCACAATTAGGCCTCTTTCCTAGTAGCCTTTCAAAATGAACTTTTGGACCATAACTTTCATCTCACGCCTAATATTGAAAATGTGAGACCCGTTTGGGATACCATTTTGGCTTTTATTAAACATATCTGAAAATGGGTAGTGGTTCCTTTGTATAGAATAAGAAAAATTTTGATTGTCCTATTTCTTATTAAGCCAAAAAAGAGTAGCAAATGGGGTTTTTAAGGCATAAATTTCAGTATGGGCTTCATATCACAAACTAAAACCACTTTTAGGTACCCATTTGGCCATTATATAACATACCTATAAATTAATAGAGGTTAATTTTGAGTCAAGGCCTCAAAAACTAAAGTTGAAAATGAACCTCTTCCTCTAGTAGTGTTGCCTCTGCCCTTATTTTGTTTATCTTGTCTTCTCTTTATCTTCTCTTTTCCCATAACCACCAATTGGAAGCATTCATCAATCATTCTTGGAAGAACCATACTCAACTCATGTCTTGTATATTGAACCTTAACCTATTTATGTACCTTGCTACCTTCTCCACCTCATCCTCAACATCACCTGCCCTAATAGATAACTTATGAAACTCCTTAGTATAATCCATGACATCCATCTCATTTTGTTTAAGGTTTTGAAGCTTCCTAAAAGTCTAAATTGCATAGTCACCTGGTAGTAATTGACTCTTTATTTTAGCCTTTCAATTTATTTTTTGCAACCTTCAACTTTTGTTCATTTGCTACCTCCTTGTATTCAAAATAATTGTCTAGTGCATCAATCTAGTCTAACACCTCTTCATTATCCATCTTCCCACCATACATGGGAAATTCCATTTTTGCATTCGAAGTATCTCCCTTGATAGCCTTTAGTATCTTAACAATCCTCAACTCTTCAGGATCCAACCCTTTCTCATGGGATCCTCCTTGAGAGCTTTCATTCTCACCCCCTTCCTCTTCTTCTTAGTCACTCTCATTTGTAGTAGCTTGACCTCTTCTTTAGGTTTTTTAAAAGCTTCAATTCTGGCTAAATTATCTTCCTGAGACTCCTTCATCAATCTTATTTTCGTAGCAATGACTACACTACCCTTAGGAGGCATCTTGTCCTTAAAATTGCATTTTTTCCTTCTCCAAACTTCAACCTCTTTCCTTCACATGATCAAAATCTATGCTCTGATACCAATTTGATGTATATCAAGGCTTCAATCCTCTCTACCAACATAAACAAACACTCACCTTTCACCTAGGGCATGGATCAATTGGTAGTACTTCCTTCACAATTAGGCCTCTTTCTTAATAGCCTTTGAAAATGACGTTTTGGACCATAACATTCATCTTACACCTGATATTCAAAATGTGAGACCTTTTTAGGATTATTTTTTTTCTTTTATTCAACATATCTAAAAATGGACAGTGGTTGCTTTGTACGGAATAAGGAAAATTTTGATTATCCACTTTCGTATTAGGCTAAAAAAGAGCAGCAAATGGGTTTTTTTAAGCATAAATTTCACTTTGGGCTTCATATAAGAACAATAAAACCACTTTTAGATACTTATTTGGCCATTCTATAACATACCTTGAAATAGACAGGGGTTACTTTGGCATTAAGGGCTCAAAATTTGACTGTCCTATTTCTCCTTTAGGCCCAATTGGTAATTTTGGCTAGTCTTGGTACTAGGGATTGCATCAAAACTCTTCCAAAGGCACAAAATATTATTAAAATACTTGTAACACATCAATTATGGTCCAGATTAACTATTCCCATCCCAAGGCCCTTCCTCCAATCACCCTCAATGAAAAACTTCACTTCTCTCTGGTTTCCTGTGACTGATACATAAAGATATCATCGCTAATAGACACTCAAAATACATGCCATATTGGTTTTGAAGACATACACACAAGATACATGAAACATAACACAAAAATGCACCTTCCCACCCATTTTAAAAAATTTTTGACAATGGAAAGCAAAATTACATAATTATTTCTCTTCTAGCAAACCCTAGGTAGGGTTTTTGACAGAATTTAAAAAAATGAAGACATCTCACTAAAAATACAATGAAATTCAATGAAAAAAAGAAACAAATTAGAAGATTCATCCCTATTTCACATTCAATAGGTTTGAGAAGTAAATAATAAATATTCAACGTGAACAAACTAGATTATCAGACTATAACTTGTAGAAATGCACAAAAACTTCAATGAACCAAAATCTTTCAAAAACAACAACCAAACCTTGGGTGGAATGTAATATGAACATTTATACCACTAAAATTGGTTTACAACCACCAAACACCCAAAAACCAATTTCTAACCATATTTTAAAAAAATTGCTACAAGGTTGTAAAAGTTGCATGACAACAATGACAACTTTTTACAACTTTTACATTTTTGAGCCAGTGGACCTCAAACTACCCAATTAAGTCCAAATACATCATAATAGCCCCAAATGAACTTATTTACATGAAATAACAAAAAAAAAAAAAATCAAATTATGACCCTGTTGGCCAAACCTAGGTCACAAGGTGCTCTTGCACCATACTCCTAAGGCAAAAGGACTCAAGTCTCAATGAGGACAGTGCTCCAACAATGGATTCAACTTTTTCATGTCATATTCTAATCTGCAAGGGGCATCTTCATTTTACAACCCCCTCCAATGAGTCAAATACTGAAAACATGCATTGTCTCGTGCCTTTAGCTAGTTCTTCACTTGAAACTAGTGTTCTTGATTTGATGGATGATCTTTCACCTCTGCTACATCTAAGAATTCTATCAAAGTCGATTCTTTATTTGATACCACACCTCCTTGTGCCTTGTAATGCAGTGCCTTATTCACTCATGTTGTATGCTTAGATTTGTTCTCATCTCTTTGCCACTTATTGTTAACCACTTCACTCTTATCTTTCATCTATTCCATATATTATAGTGACCACATAACTACTAATTTCTTAGGTTTATCGACCTCTGTCAAGAAAGAAGTAGAATGGCTAATATCCCCTTATGCAAACAATGCATGGAACACTTCTTGTATCTTCCTATCAACATACTTGTTAAGCCAAGTTCGAATCCCCAGAATCAAATCATCCTTGACCTTCAACTCAATATCATTTTCCTCCAAAAACAAATCATTCTTCAAACCTGCTCTCTTGGTACCTTTGAGTTTTTAAATGGATGCAAGGTTCATGTCCTTCTCTTTATCTACCATTAAAAACTCTTTTCTAATTGCCATCATCACATGAGGCTTTATAGTTTGACATTTATCAGCTTCCTTCAAGGGTTTCAATGTAAAGAAGAACCCATCCTTTCCAATCTCATAGGCATTTCTTCTCCCATCATACACAACATGTCTATCAGATTGCCAAGGCATCCCTAGTAGAAAATGGCATACATCCATGGGTAACACATCACATAAAATTATACCCTTATAATCTCCTCTGTTTAACTCCACCCAACTTTGTTCATTTACTAGAACATATTGACCCTCACTCAACAAAGAGACTTTATAAGGAGCAGCATGTGGTATTCTAGGAAGATTAATTTTATCAACCATCTCAACTGAAACAATATTATATGTACTTCCTGAAGAAATTACAACTTTACATACCTTACCCATAAACTTACAAGTTTTGTTGAAGATAGTTATCTTTTTTGATGATTCCTTTTCTTAAAATTCTTTGATGAGAGTTCTCCTTACCATAAGTGATTCACCAACCTCTGGAGCAACATGTTGCAAATGAGAGTTTACACTCACATTGTCCTCTTCTTGTACCAACTTATTTCTTCTTTCTCCTCCATGTGAAGTAGAATCTTTCCCTTCATTAAACTACCATGCTTGGTGTCCAAATTTATTACATTGATAGAACCTTCCTAAGAATTTATTTGAGCCTCTTCCTTGTCCACTAAATCTTCCATAGAGCATGTCCTACCACCTCTAAATCCACTTTTTTGATCTGCAACTTGATCTTGTACTTTGCTTGAATCTTCTTGGTTCTCATAAGACTATCTTGAAGTAAAAAAAGGAACTCTTCCTCTAGTAGTGTTTCCTCTACCCTTGGTTTGTTTATTGTGTATTCTCTTTATCTTTTCTTCTTCCCTAACCACCAATTGGAAGCATTCATAAATTGTTCTTGGAATATTCATACTCAGCTAATCTTGTATATTAAACCTTAACCAATTTATGTACCTTGCTACCTTCTCCACCTCATCCTCAACATGACCTACCCTAAACTATAACTTATGAAACTCCTCAATATAAGCCATGACATCCATCTCCTTTTGTTTAAGGTTTTGAAGCTTCCTAAATGTCTGAATTGCATAGTCACTGGGTAGAAATCGACTCTTGAGTTTAGGCACCATTATATCCTATGAATTTATCTTTTATTTTCCCTTCTTCACTCTCTCCCCCTACACATAATTCCACCTAGTTAAGGCAGGGCTTTTCAATTTGGTTTTGGCAACCTTCACTTTTTGTTCATCTGCTACCTCCTTATATTCAAAATAATTATCTAGTGCATCAATCCAATCTAACACCTCTTCACTATCCATCTCCTCACCATACATGGACAATCATATTTTTTCCTCTGAATAATCTCCCTTGATGGCATTTAGCATCTTAACCATCCTCATCACTTCAAGATCCAACCCTTTCTCATGGGATCCTCCTTGAGGGTTTTCATTCTCATCCCCTTCCTCTTCCTCTTTGTCACTCTCATCTACAGTGGCTTGATGTCTTCTTTGGTTTACTTCAAGTGCTTAAATTATAAATAAAATATCTTCTTGATACTCCTTCATCAATAGTATGTCCCTAGCAATGACTACATTATCATTAGGAGGCATCTTGTCCTTAAAATTACAACTTTTCCGTATTGAAACTTCAACCTCTTTCCTTCAAATGATCAAAACCTATGATCTGATACAAATTTTATGTAGATAAGGTCTTTAATCCTCTCTACCAACACAAACAAATGCTCACCTTTCACCTAGGGAATGGATCAATAGTACTTCCTTCACAATTAGGTCTCTTCCCTAGTAGCCTTTCAAAATGACCTTTTGCACCATAACGTTCATCTCAGATCTGATATTTAAAATGTGAGACCTTTTTGGGATATCCTTTTTTCATTTATTTAACATATCTAAAACTCTATAGTGGTTCATTTGTATGGATTAAGGCAAATTTTGACTATCCACTTTCCTATTAGGCTAAAAAAGAGTAGCAAATGGGTTTTTCTAGGCATAAATTTCAGTATGGGATTCATATCAGAAAAATAAAACCACTTTTAGATACCCATTTTTCCATTATATAATATATCTTAAAATAGATATGGGTTACTTAGGACTAAAGGGTTCAAAAATTGATTGTCCTATTTCTCTACTAGGTCTAATTGGTAATTTTGGCTAGGCTTGGTACTAGGGCTTGCATCAAAACTCTTTCATAGGAACAACCTATTGTTCCAATTATTGGAACACATCAATTAGGCTCTAAAATAACTATTTCCAACCCAAGACCTTTCCTCCAATCACTCTCAATGAAAAACTTCAGTTGTCAAGTGGCTTCCTGTGACTGATATATAGACATATCATCCCTAACAAACACTCAAAACACATGCCATGTTGGTTGTGAATCCTTGCACACAAGATACATGAAACATAACATAAAAATACACCTTCCCATCCCTTTTTAAATTTCTTCGATGATGGGAAGTTAAATTACATAATTATTTCTCTTTCAACGAACCCTAGGTAGGCTTTTTGATAATTTAAAATAAAATTAAGATCTCACTCAAAACACAACAAAATTTAATGAAAGAAAAAAAAAAATTTAGAGGATTCAACCCTTTTTCACATCCAATAGGTTTCAAAATAAAATAATAAATATTTTAATGTGAACAAAGTAGATTATCAGACTAGAATGTGTAGAAATGCACATAAACTTCTAACTTGATTCAACCAAAATATGGTAAAAACAACAAAACTACCCATCCAAGTGAGATACAACTACCAAACAAGTGGGATACAACTACCAACCATGTAATATGGTTATTTATACCCATCTAAGTGGGAAACAACTACCAACCACCTAAAAACTAATCCAACCATATTTTTAAATAGTTGCTACATGGTTGTAAAAGTTGCATGACAAAAAAGACAACTTTTACATTTTTTAGCCAATGAACCTCAAACCTACCCAATTAGGTCCAAATACATCATAATGGCCTAAATTTTCTTATTTACATGAAACAACACAAAATAATAAAAAAACTCAAATTATGACCTTGTTGGACAAACCTCGATCTCAAGGTGTTCCTATACCAATTTCTAATTAATAGAATTTTTTAATATTTCACTCGAAACAGTGTGGTACCTCATGTGAAGTGTAATCTTACCTTTTAGGTTGTTAGAGTAACATTATCTTTTATTACAATAATCAATAAAGCTATTCTCGTTTCTTTCAACAATGTGGCAAATAATAGAAAGAATGTAGAATGGATTCATAAGTGAAAGTATGTTCGTACACATGTTTCCAAGTTATATCAAGTTCTAATATTTCACTCTAAAAGGTATGGTTCCTCATGTGAAGTGTCTTCTTACCATGTAGGTTGTTAGAGTAACATTATTTATATTAAATTATCAATCTAGAGATTCTAATTTATTTTAACAATATGGTGAATATTAGAAAGAATATGCAATAGGTTCATGAGTGGAAGGATGTTTCTACACATATTTTCAACTAATAGCAAATTCTAACATTTTCATCCAAATGGTTTGGTTCGTCATGTGAAGTATCTTCTTACCTTGTAGGTTATTAGATTAATATTCTTCTAAATTATAATTATAAATGTAATGATTCTCATTTCTTGTACCAATGTGAATAGTAGAAAGAATATGTAATTGGTTCATGTCTATTTTTTTTATAGTGGAGTTGTTTTAGGCTAGATGAATGTAAAAATAGTAGTTCTGTCCTTTGAAAGATAGGTTATTTTATTTTTCTAGAATTCACTTTTATCTTTTTCCATTCTTTCTAGTGTTCATTAGGATATAATCACTTAAGTATGGGTTGGTGGAATATTCATTTGTTCAAAACCAAAACTAACACGATTCTTTGGTTTTGTTTCAAAATATATTTTGTATTTCTCCTTAGTAGTTTGGTCTATATTATGTCTTTCCAACTTTCATAACTTAATGTAGTGAATTTGTGTTCAATCCTTTGAGAGCTCATATATTATAAATTATATTAGTTTGGATTTTAGGGTTGCACATGAATTAATTAAATCATAAGATGATTCAAATAAGGAAATACCCTCTTTTTTAATTTCTTTTGTTGCATGTGTAACTTATTGGTCATCAAATTTAGATAATTTCTTGTGACTTTTTTTAAGAATTAGTTAGTATACTAAATTCTTATTATCATGTTGTATAGTAATACACGTAGGGTGTAAATTGTTGAAGGACTATTACATGTGATTGGTCCTTGTTTATCATATATTTTAACTCTAAGATAACCATGCTTCACTTTATGGAGTGAAAAGTTTGGAGGATTTTGGATTATTTTTCCACTCCTCTCATTTGGCCTCTTGTCTATAATTTGACCAAGAATTATGACTCATTAGTCTAGCTTGATATACATTCTTAGGCCTAGAAGTATTGAGTTCATTCTCTAACGATGTGGGTTAGTAATTTTGAAAGTCAATAGGTAGCATGTCAAAGGGTGAGGGATGCTTCTTATTTACTTGTGTTTATTTTACTACCAGAGGTATTACTACATGCATCGTGATACACAATCAAACATCTTGTTCACCTTCTTTTCTTATGGGGAAACAATCAAATTCGTATAGAGACAAAATAATGGTTAAGTTGACTAAGGGATACAAACTATTTTAACTATCTTTATAAAATAGTAAATTCTCTAACATAATGTGTGTAGTCTACATAAGATAATAGTACAAAAAACAATCAATAAATATTTATCATCTTTATTATCTATGTTCTAAAACAATTCAAACATTAAATGTTTTGAAATATCTTTATTGTTTGTATCACTATTCATAAATAGCCTTTGTTAACAACTTCAATAGATTATTAAAAATTCTTGACCAATATTCTCTATACAACACAACAAATGTTCAAATATATAGAAATACAAGTGCAATACACTAAAAACAAACAAACCAAATATTACATAATATTATAAAAATGTGTTTAAAATTAAAAAAAAATAACTATGAGGGATCTGAGCTCCTACTATACCAATCTATTCAGAACATTTATGAGGTAGCGTATGTACCTCTCATATTTGAAGTATAGTGCTTATGTGTTAAAAAAATTAAAAAACAAATAATCCAATATTTTCCCTGGCTTATACCGATTAAAAAATGATTGGTTTCCTACTTGTAATTTTCACTCTAAATACCTACTTCTATGAGATAGTCTAAACTAGCTAGGTCAATCATTAACAGACAAGGGCCTGACATTTATACCAAGCTATTTGCAATCATAGAAGACGATGAAACCGATGCCTTGACAGCCGGGGAGCTTGACGATAAAGTAGGTTCAAAAACACCCGGAGAAGTAATGACTGCTGAGGTCGACAAGCCTGAGCTCATATCACGCTGAATTCGCTGACTATACACAGCTACTGGCAAATCCAGAGGAACGTGCGGCAACTCAGCTTCCCTTTTCAATATCTTTATCACCTCTTTCATTTTGGGCCTTGATGTGGGATCTAGATTGGAGCACAGGAGCCCCACAACCATCAGCCGCTCCATGTCCTCGGCATTGAAATTTCCACCCAATTTCTCATCCGCTGCATCCAGGACCTTTCCCTTTCCATACAAATCCCAAACCCATTCAACCAGTCTGGAATTGTGTTCTTCAAGGGTGCGGTCAACCGGCCGCCTTCCGCAGGCAATTTCCAGAATAACTGCCCCGAAGCTGTACACGTCAGCCTCTGGACTGGTCTTCCCCGTTATGTAGCACTCTGGAGATAAATATCCCCGCGTGCCTACCACCACAGTCGTATGAGAAGCTACCTGATCACGCTCCATCAGTCTTGCCAAGCCAAAATCCCCCAGCTTGCCATTGAAATTGGAATCCAGCATTACGTTGCTTGCCTTGACGTCTCGGTGAACAACACGCTGGTCCCATTCTTCGTGGAGGTAAACGAGAGCAGATGCTATGTCACTGGCGGTACTATATCTCAGGTCCCACTCCAGAGTATCCTTCTCCTTCCCAAAAATATGTTTATCGAGACTCCCGTTTGGCAAGTATTCGTAGACAAGAAGTAACTCACCTTTTTCATGACACCATCCTAAAAGCTGCACAAGGTTACGATGTCGGAGCCTACTGATTGCGGTAACCTCAGAAACATACTCCTTTCTTCCTTGTTTGGAGCCTTGTGCAATTCTCTTCACAGCCACTGCCTCCGCCGTGCCGGGAAGGATGCCTCTGTAGACGCCACCGAAGCCACCTTGCCCAAGCTTTTCGTCATCGTAGAAGTTTCTGGTAGCAGCACTGAGCTCGGCGTAGGAGAATCTTCGGGGGCCATGAGAAAACCATTCATCCAGCTCCACATCGCTTTCTTCCCTCGCCTGACCAGCGAGTTTATTTTTGCTAAAATTCCAATGCCAGCCAAGGAATACGAAACCGCATGCACCCACCACGATGCAGGACACCCATATCAAAGTAGCTTTGACGGAATTCTCGTTTTCCTTGTCATTTCTAATTTCTAATTCCACTGGAACCTTTGTTTGGAGGAGCAAAGGATGGGATTTCCGAAGAAGGAGGAACAGCTGGGATTTCCGACGAGGGAGCAATAGCGGGTATTTCCGAGGAATATTCACAAGAAAAATTCCAAAGGTTTATAGTGTGTGTCCCACTTAAATTTCCAGTAGAAGCCGAGAGGCCAACGCTGATGTTTTCAGGAAGAAAGTCGCGCAGATCTATATAATAGGAAATCACTGGGTTTTCGGGTTTAGAAGAATTGTACCAGAAATATACTTGCAGCATCTTTTTATCACCGTCATAGTCCACCCAGGCATCCCATTGATCTCCGTTACATACATTTTCCCTGTAACTGTCAGCGTTTGGAGTGAAGTTAGTGAGCAAAGCAGTGGATATTGAAACAATGCTATTGACGTCGATCCCTACATGATTGTCATCGGGATCCCATTTATTCCTGGTTGCGTCAAATTCCACAGCAACCATCTGATAGAACGATCTAGTAAAAGTTGTGTCGTTAAACAAGCCAAGATATCCGCCATAAGAGTTGTTGGGCTGCTCCAATTCGAAAGAGAACGCAAGCCCTTCTCCAGGACTGTCTTGATCATAATTGTTAATGCCCATAATGAATTGGAAATGGGTAGAAAAACTTGCCAGAACCCAAGACGATCTGTCCCAAAGTGGAATAGGCTTCTCATAAACCGCCCAGCCGAAGCTGTTGTTTAGCCGCCCTGATGCTTCATTTTTGGTGAGCTGCATCTTGTCTCCATCACTGTCGGTTTGGTACTGGGCATCATGTTCAGTTTTTATATCTATGAAAGGAGGGAATTCAAAGCTTAGACTTCCTGCATGCGAGGAGTAAATGAAAGAAGCAACAAAGCATAAGGAAAGGAGGGCGTCGAGAGGTTGGCAAAACTTGGCCATCCCAATATCTGCTTTACAGGGTCTTTGATGGCAAGCAAGTTTGGTCGACGTCTTCGTGGACGTATTAATAGCCTTAACGTTTTAATATGTTTTCGATATCTTGCAATGTGAATTGGTCGGCGGATTCCTTTTGGACATACGAACAAACACAGAGATTACTTTAAACTTCTTTAACGACGAGAAGCATTGTATTTCATTGTTTCCATTACTGTGATAAGAATGTATTTTAAGGATGTCCGGCATGATCCACAAAATGCTGCAAGGTATATACATCGAGGTTTTTCATATAAAATGTTAAATGCCTCGTTAGTTTATTGTCTTTAACAGTGTTTCATGTTATGATCCGTTTCTGCCTAGGAAATAATTATAAGGTAACGATCTCTTCAACGTTATATATATGTTTTAGATTGTCTTTTATTAATTAGTATATAGAATAAATAATCAAATAAAATTATCTTAGTTTATTTTGAATATCGTTTATTTTTAAGATTTGATCTAACTTTACATCTTATTACTTGTCATCTTAATTCAAATATGTTAGTGTAAAGATTATTTGTGTTATTTTTATAACATAAATCTAAAATTTGAAATTTGAAATTTAAATTTTTTAATTTGAGTTTACATATTTCTCTTTTATTATTATTATGAACTAACTAAAGTACAACCTATTTTCAAATTGCATGTTATGGTGGTATATCTAAAGATTTAATCAAATTCATTTAAATCATCTAGAATTATTATATGAACATCCATACAAGAAAGTCATAACTACATCATATGATGAAATCTTTCTCTAATGCATATCTAATATCATCAATCTTTGTTCATCACCATAAAATTGGTTTGACTAGGGATTTGATTGATGATAAACTAACCATCAATAATATATATATATATATATATAAACACTAGTTTTCTACAGAAAATCGAAGACAAGAATATCAAATTCTGATAATCACATTTTAAGATGTTCACATTTCCATCAGTGTAGATTTAGATCTACACAATAGGTTCCTACCATGTGCATGGATATTACTTTCATAGTTGTAGATCTAACTACAATGAAACATAATAATTTACAAATTTTGGGACATTTTTTAGAAAAAGCTTATAATTTTTAGCATATTTTGACTAGATCTAACTTGGAGTGGCCCGAACCATTACATAATTTTTAGCGTGTTAGTGAAAATATTTCTATCAATTTTGAATTCTATTTCTCATTGATCTACATACACATATATATGTATATGTATATGATATGTATATGTATATGTCTATGTCTATGTCTATGTGTCTATGTCGATGTCTATGTCTATGTCTATGTCTATGTCTATGTATAAGCGTATATGTATACATGAATGTTTGTGCAACCATATTTAATTACATTTGCATTTCAGTCACTTAAGCATTTTCTTCTTTCACTTTCATTTTATTTGTTCATTGACTTTGTCCATTTTTTATTCTCTATTTATTTTCAGAGTTTAAGTTTGATGTTGACTCTTATTAATTTATCCTCCTTGTTGTTTATTGGTACAAATTTCACCCTCTCCACTATTTAGTGGGTCTTGGTCTACCATTTACTAGTTATTTTTTCACTTCTCCAACTGACTATCTTGATGAAGTAAGAGTTGGGATAGAATGCTCCATACCATACAAGATTTGGTCTAAACTTATAGCTACTCAAGATCTAGGAACTATGAAATTACAAGAGAGATCAAATATAAGATAATAATCTATTTATTTTTAACTTTTACATATAGCTTGTGCATAAAAGAAAATAAAAACAAAAATATTTGCCAAAATGGTTCCCACAAAAATTGTAAAATTTGAAATTGCGGGTAAAACTATATTAACTTTGTTGGAAGGATGATAATTTGCATACACCAAATAATCAAAGTGAGGGGTTCTTCTAAGGCTCTGATCTCATGTATGGGAAGCCAAGATTATGGAGTCACCTCCAAATAATCACTCACAAGGTATAAACCAAAATTGAGCCAAAAAATGATCAGCACATCAATTAACATAAAACTACATGAAGTACATAATGATTGACACCTATCTATATACACTATTAGGTATGGAATCTTAAGGTGAGATCTATGACTAACCCTCTAAGTAATGAACACATCTAAGTACATGTGACAAGTGTTTGGACATAATGCAAAGTATGTGTTCCACACTAAGCCATGTGCGAGATCATGTGGAAGGTGATGGACAAAGTCTATAACCTCACTATAAGGTGAGGAGATAATCTCTCAAACCTCTAATGAGGTTAAATGACAAAGTATTTAACCTTATCTATGCACATTTGGTGAGACAAAAAAAATGTCTAATCTCAAAAGTGAACTCAACCTTCAATGTTAAGGTTAAGTTAGACTAAGCCACTATAACGGTGAAAAGGGGGATATGAGGAGATCAAGTGGAAAGCTTTACCCTCCTCAAGAAAGGAGTGAAAGTTTCACAAAGGATCCTCTTCAACCTCTCACACACATTACATTAAAAGAGGGGGTTGAATTCACTAGATCCAATATCAATGGAAAGAGATTGAATTCTAAGTGAATTGACAATTAATTTGAAAAGTAAAGTAACCCCTCTTTTAGAATGGACAAGTTGAATTAAGCAATTTGAGACTAAGTGTAAAGATGGTAAAGAAATGATTATAACTTGAGATATAAATGGGGGATGAAGTTGTGCACTTGGAATTAGTAGTAAAATGCCAAGACAAAGCTCCCCTATAAATTTGAGCAAAAGTTGTCAGGACCAAGTTGAAAGTGTACTTGGTCCTCCTAAAAATCTACACTACAAAAAGGGTTTTTCCGTCTTTGAAAATGAAGCCTAAACCTACAAATATAGCTACACACCTACAACCTACACACAAAAAAGAGAGGAAATGTTGTTGGGATTGGGGGTTTGCCTTTAGGTCAAACCCTATTTTGGAATTAACCAAATGATGAAAAATACTTGCAAGTACTTGAAAGGAAATGACTGAAGTAGAATTCACCTCAAGAGAGGATGCAATTGAAATGTTGATAGAGTTGTCTGAAGGATATGTAGAATTGAATGTCAAAAGTGATCTCCACTTCAATAGTTGAGTTCTTGACTTGAATACAACACCTAGCCTTGAAAGGAGACTTGAGATACTCAATGGATACTTGAATGGACACTTGAATGCTTGAATGCTTGATTTCGATTAGGATCGCAATTTTCACTTATTGAACTTATGCAAATGGGAGGTGAAAATTTGTCTTATATATTCGTCAATTGGGGTTATTTGACTGATTTTTTGTCTTAGGCCGACATAGGGAAACTTTTCCCGCTTCTCATTTGACAAGCCCAATGCAAGACTTAAGTGGAGGGGGGCCAAAATAGGGCAAGCCAAGGGTGCCACACCCCTGTCCTACCCTAATCCAAGATAGGGGTGCCATGCCCCTGTCCTACCTTAATCAAGGACAAGAAATGGGAATAGGTGATGCAGGATGCAAGGAAATGCATGTTTCAGGAAGTATGAGCATGTGTCAAGTCTCCAATCAGGCTTAGGGATTCATTTTGCTAATGTGAAGACCCAAATGCAGTCAAAAATTGCAAGGTCACAATTTTATGACACTACAACCACCATGTGTGAATTAAGACTAAGTGAGAGCTAGGAAAACCTTTTACCCTAACAAATATAAGAAATTATAGATAATTATATATAATTATCCACATTAGAAAATATTTAATAAATTTTCTTTATAGGGCTATCTATAATGTATTATGCTTTTGATTAAAGGGGAAAGCAAGTTTTACAGGGACCAGAAGCCTAGAGTTAATAGAAAACAAGAAAGATTAGAAACAACTCGGACCTAGCCATAAAAAAGATGCCAACCTATCCAACTAGGTAGGGCAACAGAGCACAAACGACAGACAAAACATATCAACCTAACAAAATTATAGAAGCTTGCCTAATTTTTCATTCTTTAGAATGACCTCTTTGTTAATCAACAAAACGTTTTTACTAACACTATCTACAGGGGTCATACCCTTGTCTTTTCTAAGAAGCCTCATTGCAAGACTCGGCTGGGGCACCTCAATGTCCTCCATGTCCTCATCAACGCTTGCTGAAGGCACCCTAAGAATCTTGCTTGTCCCTACTTCCGTTTCCTTAGCTTTCTTTACTTTCTTCGTGCTGCCCAAAGGGGAATTACTCTAGGAAATGAAATGAAAGACTTTAGCCTGATCATTCAACTTCTGGAGACCTTCACTAGCATTATCCATTGTTGCCTTGCTAACCACCACCACCGTAGTCAAACTCTATTTTATTTTTTGACATTCATCCTCCAAATGTTTGATTCACCTTTCATGGTCCTTTAGGACTTTCGAATCTCCCTTCGGTTGATCAACCCTTTCCCTTAAGGAATTAATCTCCTATAAAATCCCATAGAACATGGTATGTTGGTGCTCTTGTAAATTCCATGGGTTAAGATTGGAGACCCTAGCCTCCAGGACAAAGGAACCCATCTCCTTCAGCTTAGCCCTACCCCCATCAACAGGCGTATTGAAATTAGCATCATTTTCCTTCTCACGCCCACTCAAATCCATATGGGGTACCTTTCTCTTTTTTGCAAACACAATAGAAGCATTAGCGACTAGGGACCCAAAAATCTTGAAATTCCCCTTTGCACTCGCAACATAAGCCCTATCCCCCTTGTTCCTCTTCACATCAATACTAGGGTTCACATAATCAGGAAGAAAATCGAGGTCATCATCCTCTTCCAAGTGCACAATCTTCCTACCCCTGAGAATAAGGTTTTTAGTAGGGGATAACATTGGGTCCCGGTTTTCATATATATGATATGTCTCTTGCTTGTTAGAATCCTCCTCCTCATTAGAGGACGCATCCCCATAATGCACCCAAACATTCTTCTGAAATTCAATCCTTGACCTAGCCCTAGGGTTCCTCTCCACATGAAGGCCTTTAGCATATTCCATGATCAAAAGGATCAATCCCTCATGAAGAATAGGGGAGGAAAACCTCTTCGCATGAGCCTAAATACTGTGATTCGAGGAGGCTGCTAGGTAAAATGGCAAAGAGATACACTTGTTGTACCGAAAATGATTCAAAATGACAAAATGGTAACTTAAGAGACTGCAAAATTAACCATCCAAAGTGAGGTATCGCATGATGACCTCTAAAATCACCTTCCGAGATTTAGGGAGCAAAGTTCTATGTTAACCACTGTCCCTATTCTTCCTCATTTTCTCCCTCTCCTTCAGCATGAGGAAAGTATCAAAAGCTTTAGTGGCACATTTTTTGTCCTTGTAGAACTTGGTCCCTTGAATCTAGGTATTGGATACCTTGGCCACCGATTCCTCATTAACTTCTAGCTTGATATCGAAGATGCAAAGAAAACCTTCCCTCCATCCCTGGACAAAAAACTCAGTGATAAGGGCATCTAACCCATGCAACATATCCATTGTCAACCTGCCCATTGAGAGCTCCTTCAAAACAAATTCTTTTTTATGCCACTTCTCATACACCATTGTGGGTTCCAAGAAGTTTATGTCCCCTCCCATCATGCAAGAAACTCCAAACCCCAAAATCTATAGCACAATAGTGATTTTAAGATCGACTAGAGAGTGAAGAAAAGCAGAGCCTCTGAAAAGTTTGGCTCAGTCATAATAGAGGGTAAGAGTTGAAAGTTGGGTCCCAATCCCGCGAAAGTCCGCAGGTTGGGAAAGTTACCCACTAAAAACAGGTGCAAATCAGGCACCCATTTCACTTTGGGGGGCCGAGCCATGAATAAAATGGGCACACATTTTCAGAAACGTGCACCCATTTTGGTTTGGGCCCCTGAAGCAAAACGGGCACCCATTTTGTAAATGTATTTAATTTATTGTTTTAGGTATTTTTTCCTTATTTTCACTGTTAGGATCTTTTAATAAATGAGCACCCATTATTTGAATGAAATGGGCACCCGTCTTCAAATCGGGTACATATTTCTGAAAAATGGGCACCTGTTTCACTTTCAATGGTACAAAGCGAAACAGGTGCCCATTTTTTGAATTTCAAATAACGGGCACTCGTTTCATAAAAGATGGATCAAGAAACAACCCTCTGCCTTGGTTTTTTCTTTGGGTTAGGCTTGGTGGGACCAAGCTGATGTTTGGACCTCAAAAAAAATGGCTAAGGCAAAAGAATATCAGATTTCTGCCTTGGCCTAATTTTTTGAGGGCCTCCCTAATTGAAATTTTTGATGAAATAAAAACCCATTAGATTTCTCAGTGTCCTGATTTCTTAAATGTAAATTTCATAGTGATAAGATTATTTTTACTATTTTTGCATTATTTATTAATCAAAAGTGGTACCTAAACCTAAAATACTAAGGTTTAGTAATTTACTTCAATAACTTTTTAGTTTTTAGGTTTCTAGAAAAATAAATTATATGAAATCAATCTACATAGAATTCTTTTGAAGATTAAAAAAAAATTTTAAATACCAAATTTTCATCAAATTATGGTGGTCGTACACTCGATGTTTTGAAAATGTACTTTATTGTCAATTAAAAATTAATAAAAAAATATATTCAAATAAAAAATAAGAAAAAATATTCTCATCAATATTTGGTGTCTTAGGTATCATTTCCTAGAAGGATTTGTAAAAATTCATTTATTTGCATCTAAAAATGGTAGTTGTAGACGTGTGGTATGGTCCTAAAATAGGCATTTTGAAAAAGTGGTTTTTAAACATGCCCATTAAAACATGCTTTCTACCATGTGGGTATTGAAATAAATTACATATTTGAAAATTAGACTCCGAGAACTACATTTTCTATTACTGGAGTTTTCTGAGATTCAATCTTTAAGTGCCTCAAATTTTAACATCAATCGACAGAAAAATTGAAAAATAGAGAAAGCACTTCCACTTTTTGCCCAAAAGTGGGACTCGACTTCTTGCAGCCACCCTAAAAGTTGTCCTATCTAGTACACATTTAATCCCATTCACCTTCATTATTTCCAATAACCCCTATGCTTCGCACGCATTACAATCATTACTAATCAGGTTGTGAAGATCCACTGGGATCCGATCATTAAAATCCCACACTCTCCTACTAGCTAATCCAACCCCCATATTGGCCAAATTATCAATCACCTTATTTCCTTCCCAATACATGTGTGAAATTTGAAAGTATTAAAAATCTCTCAAGAGCATAAGGCAATCTTCAATGATATCCTTGAGCGACTAGCTACGGGAAGAGGAACCTCTTTAGACAATTAAAAATGTTTAGGGAGTCACATTTGATCCAAACCTTTCTCATGCCTATCTCTTTAGCCAATTTGACCCTAGCATAGGCTATGAAATCCTTAGCAAAGTGGTTTGTCTGGGTACTCGAAGGGAGGGCCACCACTGAGACAAACCTTTTGTTGTGATCACAAACCACTCCCCCACAACCAATAGGTCCTAGATTCCCCTTCGCTACCCCATCCATTTTGATTTTGACTCATCCCAATGGGGGTGTGTGCCACTTGATCATGTCTCTAGGATTATTCATCTTGTACAAGGGTTTGGAAATATCCCAATTAATTTTCTACCTATGAGAAATATCCAAATCATCCTTTGAAGTGGTGAGAGTACGAGCAACATTAGTCTCATCACAGACTACCTAAAATTTTTCTCTGATAGCCAAATGGATTTAATTGGCAACAACATTAGCACAAAAATCTTTATCCCTAAAAATCCGACTGTTTCGTTCCTTTCATAGACCCCAAGCAATATGAGGCAACATGAAGTTCCAAATGCATGAGAGATCCTAATTAGTAGAGGGTGAGACCCATTGAGACCAGCATTAGGCAAAAGAAATTGGGAAGACCCAATCCAAAGACCACAAGTTCCAAAAGTAATCCCAAACCTCTTGAGAAAAATAACAACTAAACAAGATATGGAAGGCATTCTCAATATCCTGCAAGCACATAAAACACTTATTGGGGATAGCCATCCCCCTCTTACAAAGATTATCAATATTTAGGACTTCGTTTTGGATAATCAGCTAAAAGAAGATGTTTATTTTCAGAATGATATTGTGGTTTCAAACTAACCTCCAAAAAGGCTTGGGAAAGAGGATCCTAATTTGCAACTAAAAAGTAGAGGAAACAGAGAAGTTACCATTCACGGAGAAATACTAGGCTAAGAGATCCTCTGATCTAGACATAAGAATGTGCACAAAGTTCAAGCACCTTTGAAGAGTCTACAAAGCAGGATCCACAATAGTCAGGTCAACCGAGTTAAATTTATTGATATAATTTATCACCCATCTGCCAAACCGCCCTATACAGATTTCCCAAAAATGACCGAACATAGGATCATTGGCCAGCGGAGCATCCCCAAGCCACCTATCATCCCAAAATAAGACATTCCTATCATTTCTCAATGACCATAAAAGGCCTTCAGAGAGAATAGATTTAGTGCCTGAAATGAATTTTCAAAGGATAGAGCAAGAGGCCATAGGTCTCTCATCCCCAAGCATATCTCGAATATGCGAGTACCCATTTAAATACTTGTTGTGGATGATCCAGGACCAATCATTATTATCATTCCAACTTCTCCAGATTTATTCATTAGAAGGGCCGAATTGAACTCCTTCAACTTAGTGATAGCCATACCACCCATATTCTTGGCTAAGAAAACTTGATGCCACAATACTAAATGCAATCTCTTATTAGCTTTTGTTCCAGACCATAGGAAATTCCTTTGTACCTGTTCAATTTTAACCATGAGTCTTTTAGGGATTTTGAATAGGCTAAGGGCATAGACAGAAATGTTTTGAAGAGTATCCTTGATCAGCTGAACCTTCCCCACCTAGGATAATAGAGCATCTTGCCAGCCAACAAGCTTGTGGTGCAGGAGCACTTAAGTTGTCGTCAAGCCTCTATAAGGAAAATTATGAATTTTTTGTGTTTTGAAGGGTGAAAGTAGTAACTAAGGTCATTAAAGACCGTATGTGATGTAATAAGGCCATTAAGACCATTATTTTGTATGTGGAGTCTTAGTAGGAGTCATGTTGATGAAAAATGTCAAAATTGTCATTTGTGGGAAATGTGTATCAATGAGGTCATATATGGTATTATATGATGTGTGAAGGTATTTTATATATATTTAGGCCTATTTTGAGTCATAGAGGTCTTGGGTTTAGACTTGGATCAATTTTTGACAAAGTTGCCAATGTTGTCAAAAAGTTGTAAAAGTAATTTTTATGCATTATTCGGTTGGTTGGAAGTTAGTTTGTTAAAATAAGTTTGAAAAGTAGTCATAGAAATTTGGAAGGATTAGAAAACATTTATAAAGGCCTATCCTCTTTCAATGCAAGTTTGGATACCATGTATTTAGGAAGAAAATCAATAAAAGTTTGGAGATTTCTGCATTTTCCTGAGAATCACCACCCGATAGTCTAATCTAACACATTTTTATTTACTCAAACTCATTCATCTACTTTTGGAGTCCATTGGATATTGTTTATGAATTAATTCGCTTTAATTTTCTTTTTGTGGCATTTGATTTTGATTGTATTTTGAGAGAGAGATATAGGGATATTTGAAAAATCTATCAAAAACCCTCATGAGGAACCTCTGAGGAACAAAGCAATAGACTGAGGTAGGTCGATGGCAGAACATCAATATTGCATCCCAAGATATGGGAAATTCTCTACACCCTTATTTTTGGGGTGTTAAGGAAGAAAATAGACCTCTTTTGGAGGATAATCACCTGACTAGAGGCATTCTCATATAATTTCAACATTCTCTTTAAGTTTCTAGCTTCCACAATGGAGATCTCTCCCATGAGGATAGTATCATCAACAAATGTGCCCATTAGAAGAGGGAGCCAAACATTATTTTGGATATATCCTCTCAACACCTCAGCCATTAAAATCAATAAAAAAGGTGTGAGTGGGTCTCCCTACCTTAAACCCTGAGAGGATGAGAAGAAACCACTAGGAGAACCATTCAAAATCACAGAGAAAGTGGCGGAAGAAATCAACTAAGAAATAATTCTAGTGAAGGGCTCATCAAATCCAAAAGAAGACAAAACCTTCAAGAGGAAGCTCCAACTCACCTTGTCATAAGCCTTGAGGAGGTCCAATTTGATAAAGAAACTAGTCTTCTTATTCATCAAGAGAGAATGAATATTTTCATGCACAGTCATAATCGAGTCTAGAATTTGCCTCCCTAGAACAAATCCATTCTCTTGGCCATAAATAAGGGAAGGAAGGAGGGGCTTAAGCCACAACACAATTATTTTAGTGAAATTATTGTAAATGGAATTGCAGACACTAATATGTCTACAATCCAAAAAGGAGTTGGGCCCCAGCTTCTTTGGGATAAGAAGAATAAACATCGCATTTAATTCCTTTAACAAGTATTTGGAACCAAAATACTCCTTAGTTGTAGTCACCATATCCTTAGCCATAATATCCCAATAGTTCTCGAAGAATAACATAGGAAAGCCATCTAGACTAGGGGCTTTGTTGCCTTCAAAAGAAAAGACAATGTCTTGGACTTCTCTATGTTGGCAAATGCACACTCCAATGATAAATTGTAGGTGATTGAAGGTTTTGTAATTGATGGCAACCTTGCAATCATATGATACCGGAAAGATAGGATATCAGCACTGGCAACGACAAACTCTATAATGGCACACAGAACACTGATAGTGAAAGTAAGGATACTGACACCCTGGCTGACAGAAATTTTGTTTATAATGTATTTTTTAATTAATTGTAAAATCATTGTAAGCTGACATGGCGAGTTGTAATATGACTCATATATGTATGAGATCATTTTCTAATAGAAAAGATATGTGATAGGATGCAAGATAAGCAGACCTACTATACGAATTATAGGTTAAGAGTTTATGTATGTAGCAGAGCTTAAACTGGTACTAGATTTGGCATAGCAGATGCTAATCTAGAGCATTACAAGATATTGGATTAATATAATCCATTTTTGTAAGTCAGTGTGACTTCTTTTGTAATTGAGTAGTGAGCTCTAGGCACTTGGCCTTCCTGCATGTGCAAGCCCCTATTGTAAGAGTAATATTCCCTTCTTGGACAATAAGCAAATATTGTGGGTCACAAATTCCACTAAGGTTTTTCCCACATCGGGTTTCCTTGTTAAAATACTATGTTATGGTGTGCTTCTCATGTGGTTGTTGTTATTCTTGTTTACTACATTATTTCTTGTTTATCGGTACAAAGTTTTAATATGCTTTTCATGTTTTAAGTCAAGTAAATTTATTAACCGGTTAGATACTGATTCACCCCCCCCCCCCTCTCAGTATCTTTGGGGATCCTAACAATTGGTATTAGAGCTTGGTCCTCTATTTTTAGAAGCCTAACAACTTGAGGAAGATCTTGTCACCGATAGAGATAGAAAAATTGAGAGAACAATTGAAAACAACTCTTTCAGATTATGATGCAGAAAAGGTGAAGAAAATCAAACTTGAATATGATCTAAAGGTTGCTCAAGATATCATTCAAGCACTTCAAGAAAATCTTACCATTGCAAGAAATAAGAGAATAGAAATCTGTGAAAAGATGCAGAATGAGAATGATGAAAAGGAAACTCTTAATGATCTGGTAAACAAGCTAAGACAAGAGATTAGTACAACACAGAATGAGATGTAGGATATGACTATGAGATTTTGTAAAGAAATTGAAGATAGAAAGAAGAATGAAGAAGACTTGGTTAGAAGACTAAATGATGTCGGAAATGAAAACACAAGACTTAGTCATGAAAATGATATGTTGAAGACAAATCTAATGCACACAGAAAATGACAGAACTGAACTCATAAGACAGAAAGGAGTTTTGGAAAGTTAACTAATTGCTGCAAATCATCACAAGGAAAAATTCAAGAAAAGTTTAGAAGAACTTGGTGACATGCTGAAAAATCAAAAACCTAATGGTGATACAAATGGCCTTGGCTTTGAAGTTGGTGAAAGCTCTGGTACTGCAAACAATCATGATCATAGCAAACTGGTAAGACAACCTACTGCTGAGAAGTTTAATGGCAAATGCTTTAACTGTAATAAGTATGGTCATAGAGAAAATCAGTGTAGATCTAGAAATTATTAGAACACTAATACATCCACCGGTCAATGTTCTAAATGCAACAAAGTTGGTCATAATTCAAAAAATTGTAGATTGAATGTGAGATGTTATGTTTGTGGAAGATTTGGGCACTTATCTAATCAATGCAGAACACATACCAGCATAGGATATGGGAAAGCTATTTAGAAGAGCAATGTGACTTATTATCCCTATAACAAGATTGGACTTATTGCTAAATTTTGTAGAAGTAAGGCATCACCGGCAAATAACAAAGGTCCTAGTTTGAAAGGTAAAGAAAAGGTTGAAGAGGTAAAGCAAGAATTATCAGAACAATGGATCAGAAAGTTAGATCAAAATGTTGATGTGATTACTCCTCCATAGGTAGAACAGAGTAACACTCTACTGGTAGGAGACTCTTCATCTAACTGAAGAAAATTCTTTTGGGGATTTAGCAACAAAATGAAAAAAATGTTATTATTCCCTTGGTTGGTGGTGAGAAGTTGAAATTACTTCTATACCAGCAGATGACTTAAGTTGTGACTTAACCGACAAGCATTAAATGTGGTAGTTGGCAAAAATAACATTATAAAGCAAGTGTTTTGGCTTCATTTTCATTCACTGAGCATTCAAATCTTCGAGAGCATGAAAATTCCTGAGCAATGGTACTCCAAGCAAAGAAGTGAAGCAATCCATCAAAGCATTCATCCTTAAGGTAGATTGAGGTATTTATAGCTATGGCATCTTCATCCACTCCCAAATTTATTGCAAACGCTACTGTTGTTGAAGTTGTTTAGCGACCTAGACCCATTTTTCAGCTAGTTCCTAAAATTGCTAAGAAAGATGATAGCATAGGTGCATTCTCTCAAATACCTAAAGGAGTAGTATATGTTGAAGACCCTAGAATGTATATACATTTTCATATTGATGAACTAGGTGATGATGAAATTAAAAATATGTATGAGAATGTAATTTGTGATGAATCCGGAAATGTCAAACCTGAACATAAGATAGTAGAAACCCTAGGTTTCACTGAAATACTTAGTATCCTGGATTTCCCCAAGGATATCATAAGGATTGTGTTAAGTAGAGTACATGGTGAATTCTTCTGGTTAGACTCTATTCATAAAATCACAAAAGAAGCAGTAAAAGATGTAATAGGGTTACCCTCCACTGGCAACAAACCTAACAAAACTAAGGTCTCAAATGACTTAGTGACAAACCTAACCAGTGTAACATTTGATAAGAGATCTCTAAGGGTAAACGATGTGAAGGATACAAATATCAAATTTATCAGTATGATCTTAGGTTATAAGGCTGCACATGCAAATAGGTTAAACTCAGATTCTAGCCTATGTATTAAGAGTGCCTATGATATGGTAAATGATAATGCAAGAATAGACATATGTGAATGGCTCAAAGATGAGTTGATAGACAATTTGGGTAAGATCAAAAGAGACAAAAAGGGGACATTCAGATTTGGAAACTTACTTGTTTGTCTGATACTATACATAACCAAACAAGTACCGGGTATTGGTGCTAGAGATTTTGGATTTGATATACCGATAGGAAAACAACTATCAGAACTATTAAACAATATGGGAGAGAATAGGGAGAAAAACATAAATAAACATTTTCAAGCATTTAAGGCTTGAATGAAGAACAGAGTAAGACTATCACAAGCTATTGTGGATAAGTATCAAAAGGAAATCTATTTTGTGATCAAGAAAAATGAAATTTGGATGGTAGAACCATCTGGGTAACTGAAATGGGCTATGAGACAGATGATAACATCATAGAAACTTATGCAAAATCCCTCCTTGAAGCTCCTAAGGAACCGGAAGAGCAAGTATTTGGTAGTGCAGAAACAATTAAGAGCACTATACAATCAAGGAAAAGAGTTAAGAAGGTAGAAGAAACCGTTAGAAAAGGAACCCGATAGGCAAAGGAAATCAAGGAAGATGTGCTAAAACAAACTAGTATAATTGAAAGTGAGTTGGAAGCACTTCAATTGGAAACTCACCTTTCATTGATTGGATCTTCTTCAGAAAGTGACATACCTGTTGTATTCAAGAGAGTTGAGAGGAAAAGAAAACCTTCATTGACACCTTCTCCTTCACCAAAAAGGACAAGATAGAAGCAACAGGCAATAAGGCCTCTGACAAAGAAGATGACTCCTAAGAAGAAGGTGAAACAAACTATTGCCCCCATTGACAAACTTCTTAGTGAAATTACAGAGGATGGTAAGTTGAAGAACATCAATAAAATGTACAATACACTATCAGCTAATGATAAGGAAAGTATAGAGAATAGTGTAATTCTACACTTAGATATATACAAGAAATTTTTAATGCAAATTGTTGATGAAATTCCAAATGACTTGTATAGGAAATTAGAAGCTAGAAGATTATCTATCGTTGAACTAGATAAAAAGATTAAAATTGAAAAATTACTGGTAGTGCATCCAGTTAACTCACCTAATGAAATAGACAAATTAATTAGTGAGGCTAACCAGATAGTATTCTCTACTGGTCACCGACATGTAGCATTAATGGCTGGCAGAGTAACTAAAATATCTGAGGAAACGACTAATGGATGGGATATTTTCTTTGTGGAGAAAGAAAAAGAGGAAGAATTACTCAGACCTAAAACTATCATAGTATATCAAAAGGATAGAGACAAGGGTAAAGGCAAGGTAGGTGGACCACCAAGTTTAAAAATAACTGACAATATGCCCCCACCTCCTTCTTATACTCCACTGATAGACACTATTGCAAATCAACCGACCACTGAGAGTATGGAGACTCCGGTAGAAGATACAAACCCTGAATTGGAAATTTTGTATACTATAAATGTAGATACTCAAGAAGATAATGTCATGGTTGACAAAGAGACCACTAAGGATAAGGAGAAAGATGTGATCACAGAGTCACCGGTTGGAGAGGTTGAGTTAAACACAAAAAAACCTACACAGAAAGAGTAACTGGCAGAGGATACCACTGAGTTACCTGTAGATATAATAGACAAACCATTTGAAGAACCAGCTAAGCAAAGTTCAGAGGCACAAACAAAGTAACCGGCAACTAAAAGCTATGAGAACCCATCTGAGACACATTTGGAGAAACCCAAACTAGTACAGGTTGAAGCACAGGTACACACAGAGATAGTGCCACCCGACCAAACTGAAAAGCCTAAAACTTTGTTTGTGGAAATGCAAAATCAAATAGACCTACCAGAGGTTGAACCAAGTAAGGAAATAACTACAACCAGTAGCATGGCTATTGTAAAAACTGTTGGACAAATATCTAGTATAGCTATGACAGAATGCAGACCTACTAATGTAACAAGGTCTTATTAGATTCAATAAAGAAGATCACGGAATGCAATGCACAAGCCTATAAGGCTATTGATGATACTATACCAATTCTTAAATTGATAGCACCAAAGTGCAGTGTTGAGAATAAAGATTTTTTAGGTCAACTAGACACATTGTCTAAGTTTATCACCGGAAACCTAGTAACTATTGATCAAATAAATGAGGATACATTTAAGGAGAGGATGATAAAGGAAGAAGAGAAATTCTTTGAGGATATTGTAAATAAGAACAAGGAGAAAATGGATACTCTATTACCAGAACTTGGAGAAATAATTCTTGACTTCAAGAAACTATATAGGGATACTTGCAAAACAAATGTCTTAATAGAGGATCTTGACAAGGAGATCAGCAAAGCTCAAGAGAAGTTAAATAATATTGCTGACAATTTGATTGGAACATCAAATTCAGTTTTGGAATTAGAAAAGAAAATTGTAGAGAAGGAAGAGAAAATCAAGAAATTGGAGAAAGACAAACAGGGAATAAAGGATAAGGCAAAGGACTTAAAATGCAGACCTAGTCCAAGACTAGAGTATCTTATTTCCTTAAGAAAATAAATATCCGAGGCTCTGGTTTGTTGACTGAACACACCGGAAGAGAAAATGCACATACTCATTGGTACAGTGCAGAGAACACAAGAGGCAATAAAACACTGCAAAACATTTAGCAATGGCATAAATTTTGTTTTGACAAATATCTTTTAGATTGTAACCCACCAGTTACAAGAATCCAGGCAAGACTCCACTGACAGCGAATGATAACCTTTGTCATTGATGTCAAAGGGGGAGTAGTGGGATGAGAAAAATGGTCAGAAGGAAGGGACTTCATCTACTCAGGGGGAGCATATAGTTTTGGCAAGACAATTTTGGCAGACTATTTTTGGATATCATTTTGGACACTTATGATTTTTCTCATGAGTGTTGCCATCAATGCCAAAGGGGGATATTGTTGGCAAATTCACACTCCAATGAGAAATTGTAGGTGATTGAAGGGTTTTTCATTGATGGCAACCTTGCAATCATATGATACTGGCAAGACAAGATACTGGCACTAGCAACGACAAACTCTACACTGGCACACAGAACACGGGCAGTGAAAGGAAGGATACTGGCACCCTGGCCTATAGGAATTTTGTTTATAATGTATTTTGTAATTAATTGTAAAATCATTGTAAGCCAACATGGTGAGTTGTAATATGACTCATATATGTATGAGATCATTTTGTAATAGAAAAGATATCTGATAGGATGTGAGATAAGAAAACCTACTATGTAAATTATAGGTTAAGGGTTTATGTATGTAGCAGAGCTTAAACCAGTATTGGATCTGGTATTGCAGATGCTAATCTGAAGCAGTACAAGATATTGGATTAATATAATACATTTTTGTAAGTCAGTGTGACTTCTTTTGTAATTGAGCAGTGAGCTCTAGGCACTTGGCCTTCCTGCATGTGCAGGCCCCTATTGTAAGAGTAATATTCCCTTATTGGCCAGTAAGTGAATATTGTGGGTCACAAATCCCACCGAGGTATTTCCCACATTGGGTTTCATCATTAAAATACTATGTTATGGTGTGCTTCTCATTTGGTTGTTATTATTCTTGTTTACTGCATTATTTCTTGTTTACCGGTAAACAGTTTTAATATGCTTTTCATGTTTTAAGTCAAGTAAATTTATTAACCGGTTAGATACTGATTCACCCCCCCCTCTTGGTATCTTTGGGAATCCTAACACTCTATCTAAAGCCTTCTGAGATAAAGACATTCACCTCTAGGAAGACAAGAGAAGGAATTTCTGATAGGAGCTCCAACTGGTCTTCCAAAACAAGATTCTGATCTTGGGAGAAAAGATTTGAAAATAAATTGACTTCCCCATGCATAATCTCCTCATCATTAGACATCACACCTCCATTGAAATTGATAGAGTGAATTCAATTAGGGGCTCTATTCTTCAGTGTAGACATATGAAAAAAAATAGCTTTCCTATCCCCACTGTTAAGATAAATTGATTTGGATCTCTTTTTCCATTTTACTCCTCCCCTTTAGCAATGATATCATGCAATTTAGATAAGATAACAATATCCTGATCCACCAAGTGTGGGAGTGCACCTTGAGATTGAATTTGCAATTGGATATCATAAATTTCCAACTTAAGGGCCTCTTTAATTCTGAAGATATGACCAAAGTAGGTCTTGTTCAACTTCTGCACATTCAATTTCACAACCCCAAGTTCTTAGAAATCCTAAACATAGCAGTGGTTTAGATATTAGTATCCCACTAGTATTTAATCTTCTTCTTAAGGTCTGGATCAAGGGTCCACATTTTTTCTAACCTAAAAGGAAAATTATTTTTCCTACATATTTTATCAATCACCAGTGAAATTGGGAAGTGATTAGACCCAATCCTAGACAAAGAAGAGAGTCTAAAATTAAAGACATTCATCTAGATAGGAAAGATGAGAGCCCTATCCATCCTAACCTAGATAAGATCACTACCCATTCTCCTATTGGACCAAGTAAAAGAAGCCCCATGGAGATCAAGAACTAGTAAACCATGCAGATTAATAAAGTCTATCAAATCTTGACTGCTATCTAAAGCAATAGGAGAACCTCTCTTTTTGTCTAAACTATATAGGAGTGTATTAAAGTCTCCCATCACCACCCACTTATCATAGGTAACATTAGATTTAAAAGAAGAAATGTCCTCCCGCAACCTTTTTCTAAAAAAATTGTGATTAGGAGCATAAACATTCGAAATAACACATTAAGTGCCATCTTTTAAGTGGACAAATTATGTAGCAATATGATTAGCTAAAGAGGAAAGGATCTATTACCTCTCACCAAACGGGGGTTACAAAATGTAACTCAGCCTCCTAAAGAACCATCTGAATCAATGCAATGCAAACCTGCCTCTTTATAAACCATAAGTTTGAGATCAACCACCTTACTATGAGGCATCTTCATTTATTGAATAAGACAACTATCAAGACTGTGTTCCCTTATTAAATTAGAAATAAGGGCATGTTTGTGGGGATGGTTCATCCCCTAAATGTTCCATAAGATAATATTCATTGGGATGGGAGGGAGAACCCGAGATACCCATCTCCACAAGAGTTCTTTGGAGACCATCTGCAAATTCCTCTTGACTAGCTCTCCCCCTAGATTGAGATAGGGTAGGTTTGCCAACACCTTTGGAGCCAAACCACAATCTGCCTTACATCTGCTTCTAGTGTTGATACTCAGAGATTTGGGAATTGATTTTTCTTCTATTTTTGGCCTTTACCATTGTAAACAAGACCTTCAATTCCCCTTCACAAAATATATAATATATTATGTTTAATCATATATGTGTGGCATTATTTGAAGATGATGCAATATATGCCTATGTTGAGTTTATATGTATCATATTCTTACAAATACCCTTCTACAATATATATGTCTTGATGTTCATCATAATTTTTTAAGGATAATATAAATTTACTAGGGTCATATTTATTGATACATTTTTTTAGCATTTAGATAGCTGTTGTTTTAACTACAAAAAAATATCAAATTATTTTCTTGAAGATCATATAAAATGTAGATTTTATTGCCTTAAGTAGGAATAGATTGTAAAATAATCTAGTTATGTTATTATCTCAAATTTTATAGTAGAATATGTGTGAATTTATTACTTTATTGTAGATTCACATAAATTTTACTCTCTTTTACTTCACTATATTTTTAATGAGATAATTAGTAGTATTTAATGACTAAATGATTAAATCCTTTATAAATTATTTTCCTTTGTTCCTTCTTTATAGTTTGGTGTAGATTAGATCCTACCAACTTGTATAACTTAGTATAATTATTTTGTACTAAATCCTTATAGATCTCATATCCTATTACCACTTATATGTTAACACTAGTTTGGATTATAGGAATGTCCATGAATTAAATAAAGAATAAGGTGATTCATATAAGGGAATGCAAATTAGTTTGATATCTTTTCTTCCATGTGTAACTTGTTGAATATAAACTTTGTAACAGGTCTCAATACTTTTTTTAATAGTTAGTACATACTAACTACTTACTACTCTATTGTGTGTTAATGTACATGGGGTGTAACTTGTTGAAGGCCTATCAAATTATTTCTCATTCAACAAATTCATTGCCACTTGTGAATCAAATTCACAAATAATCCTTTTCCAACCAAGAGAACAATCTCTATCCATAGAATTCAAGATGGAAAGAGCCTTCACAAAGTTATTCATTTGAATCCATTTATAAATGGGAAATAAATCTTAAGAACATCACCAAAACTATCTCAACCTATACTGCCTACACTGGCTTGATCGGGCTTTTAGCTAGAAGAGACATCAATATTTATCTTCACAACTCATTTCGGAGAAGGAAGCCATTAGCCCACACAATTAATATTCCTCTTATATTGTCTATCTTATTTACATATTTTGCTAATAGAAGTACCAATCCCATGAGGATAATAGCTCAACCTTTTAAAAATATCCACATCACTAGGATCTACTACACTAGAAAGATAATGCTTTTCCAAGACACTCTTATTAATTAGTAAGAATTATAGCTTAGAATTTATCTTAACCTATGCACCATCACCAATATGATTTAGTACCTAGAACTTTCTCATTCAAAGTCGTTGAACAAAGACCAATTCTCCCCTCTCTCTTTAATTGGCAAATAGACACCCACTTAAATAAGCTCCACCTAAAATAAAGAAAATTGACAGTTAAGTTGAATTGATAGGAAAGAGAATCAAATTCCTTAATGAAATATGAAAGAGCAACTTCAACAAAGCATATGTAAGTAGTGAAAGCCTAGATCACCACGACATAATAGTCAACCCTCTAGCAGTGAAGAGCGCATCTATGAGTCCAATGAATAACCCTCTTATGTAACTCATCCAACATCTCTTGCAAGTATCCACTAATATAAGTTCCTATAGCCTGAGGAATTCCAAGATAAAAGAAAGTAAGGGATTCGATTTGAAAAAGAAAAATATTGGCAATCATTATCTCAATAAGCCCATGAGTATTAAAAAGTAGATAGAAGATTTATGCTCACTAAATTTTTATCTTGATGTAGCTAAATAAATATGCTAAGTAATTCTAAAATTATTTTCTTCATGAATTTAAAATAATACCCATTAAAGTAGTATCATAGATAAAATACAAGTGAGAATGAACTACTACACCATTACCCCAATTCTAGCCCTAAATCTACCTTGAGAAACTTGAGCTTAATGAATCTTTTTATGCCCCTTTCCATAATAATAGACAAATAGGTAGACAGAGGATCCTCTTAGCAAAGACCCCTACAAGCCCTAAATAATTTGATGGCTCACTATTGATAATGAATGAGAAAGAGGTAGAAGTAACATAGCTTATAGTCTATTTCACCTATTCATTAATAAATGAAAAGTCTATAAGAATTTTATGCCATAAATTTCACTTGACCGTATCGTAAGCTTCAACCATATCTAGTTTAATGAACATCACCTCTTCCTTAGACATTGGCATAAATTTAATAGCCTTAGTAGCAATCATCACCCCATCTAAAACTAGTCTTCTAGCAAAATATCCTCCTTGCCATTCTGAGATCATAGAACTAAGCCTAGGCTCGAGCCTCCATGTAATTGATTTTGTAATAATTTAATAAACCGAATTATAAAGCAATTGGTCTAAAGTGGTCCAAACTATTAGCCCCTTTTTTTCCAGGAATAAGAACAAGGAAAGTAGAATTAAATGCACATAATGTATACACCTAAAAATGACTAGAGATAATTAAATAAATATTATTTATTTATTTTATGGCATTATTATTCTATCAATAAATAAATTGAATAATTTATTTATTTGATTCACTAGTCTTATTCCTCTAAATAAACTTATTAATTAAATATTTACTATTATCATTAGCTAGGAGATTTTAGTCTATCAAAAGGTTCTATCTTGTTTTAGCATCTATTACTCCTCTGCCTCGCTGTTTAATAACTATCAATTCAATCATATTCAAAAACAAGTCAAGGGTTTCCTATGGTTAGATAGAAAAGGCACCAAAAAATAACATGTAGTCAAGTGGGATTGGTGTGTAATGAGGAAAGTGTTGGCCAATTGGTCAACACCTCCTTGGGGTTCGTGACATGGCTTCCTCTCACCTCTCGTGGATCCTTGTCTTTGGTCTCTCTCCCATTCATTGACAACTTAAAATTTTGGCGTAACGATAGTGTTGATTCCAAAAATTGGTATTAGAGTGTTGGGCTATGGGTTCGAATCCCAAGAGGTCACCCTATGCTCCCCTTAAAAGAAGTTCACGGAACCGTAGTCAGTGGTGAGGGGGATTATTGGCCAGTCAGTCATCACCTCCTTGGGTTTCGTAATATGGCTTCCTCCCACCTCTTGTGGATCCTTGTCTTTGGTTTCTCTCTCATTCGTTGACCTCTCGATCTTTTAGCGTAACAACAATAGTGATTCCAATAGAAAGAGAGGGCTGGAATGGGGCTAAAAGATCTTAAGCCTCAAGGTGTTTCTCTTGCTACAAAATGAATTTTCAAATCCATTCAAGGAAAGGAGCCATGGAAAGTTTTAGTTAGATCTAATATAATGAATTTTGTGCCCACAAATTCTACAAAATGGAAAGGCCTCCCCTTCAATGACTTAATTGCTGGTCAATTTAAGGTCTCTCTGTTTGGTTCAAAGGTATTTAAATCACTATGGAAAGCATAGGAATTTGTAAAGTAGTTTATTGGGAATAATAAGTTCACTCCATCCAATGGTTGTATTCATGGTGACAGGTCATTGTGGTGGAATATCAAACATAAGGGTAAACCCCTTGCAATAGTTTAAGGATGCTCTACCCTCAAGTGGTTTGATAAAGGTATTAGGAACTTTGAAGACATTGTGCAGAATTGGTCAGGTCTTGTCTTGGGATGATATTGCAAACAAGTTTGGTGTGCCAATAACACAGTTCAAAACATATGTGGCTCTAAATGATGCTCTTTGATCCCTCCTTGCCTTGGGCCCTATATCCTGCATTAAGTCCTCTCCTATCTTCTTCTATTGGCCAGACAATATGCCCCTCCCACTCATTAAGGCCAAAACTATTTATAACTTCCTTGTGGATAATTTTTCTATTATTGACCATATTAACTGTAAATGGAACCTAGACTTTGATGGGTCATATTGGAATAAGGCCTGGGATAGAATTTGGGAAGGTCCTTGTGAACCTAAAAATAAGTTTTTTGTTTGGAGACTTATCTTGCACAAGCTGCCTCTAAAAGATAGGGATGGTACTCATTTTGTTTCTAAACTGTTCTACCTTCCTGAAATAGTTCAACATGTTTTCTATGATTGTCTTTTTGCTAAAGAGGTCATTATGGTCATCAAACTAGAGGATGACAAATTTTCTCGATGGATAGAGGAGGGTTCAACAACATTTTATATCAAGGGGCCCCCTCATGACTACACTTGGGAGGGAAGGGACAGAGACAAGTCTCATTTTGAGTAGGCTCTATACAATTTTGTGCATGAACTGGAAGAGAGGAAGATAAGGATGGATGTGATATGTAGGGAGGAAGTACAAATTTGGGCATAGGTTACCCACCCATACAAAGATCAGATTGCAGAAGGAGTGATTAAAGTCTGGAATGATGACACTCTCAGGTAGACTGCTTGGATCCTGCCAATAGGAGATAATAAAGACCCTAAGAAAGAGATTATCTTCAGTTGAATGTGTTGTTTTGCAGTTGGTTTTTTTGTATAATCTATGTTTTCTGCAATGTAATTTTTGTGCATAGTTGATCTGTATATACACTTTACTCTAAACTTTTGTTATGCTAGATAAGTTGTAATGCTATCCTTGAGTAGTTGACAGGATGAACTATTGTGGCTGATGCAATTCTTTTTCTACTTTATGTCTAATATCAATTAAATATTTACTATTTTATTAAAATTCATCATAATTATTCTAAAGTTTGTCTTAATTAAATAATCTTAAATTATTAATTAATCATCTAACCTAAGTTTTCAATTTTTAATTCCACATCATTTCCTCCATATCATCTTCCACATCACCATGCCATCTCATCACCATGTGGCTAGACAAATTAAATATTTCTAATATTTAATTCCTCAATTATCTTCAACATCATCCCTAGTCAATATGATGAGGAGACTTATGTGTCCTCTTTTTTATATTCCCTCTCACATCCCTATAACCTAGAGGGTTTTTTTGTCCATATCAACTTGGTCAAAGTGACTCATTGTCCACTTGTCCTAGGAAACCTAAATCTTCTTCAACCTACCTATATTGTTGACTCCTTCACGTCTTGGAAAACCTATATTCTCTCCAACTATCCTATATCTTTGGAGTCTTCATCCTTTTTCAAGGTGAGCATGTTGCCATGTGTAGTCTCTTTCCACCTTTTCATCCACCTTTTCATCCTTGCAAGAACATCCTCCCCCTTTATCTCTCACATCTCGACCAAATTCTTCTCATCCATTCATTCTAGTCACCAATAGAGAATTCAAGCAATCTAGTTTGTCAACAAACAAAGCAATCTAAAAGTGTGCCTTTGGCTTAGGATAGTATCATTTAGCAGATTATCATAATAGCTTCATCATTATCAATATTATCTTCACTATAGTTGCATTATAGCTTCACTGCATTGCATTGCCATATACCACATAGTTCATTAAACTTTTCTATCACCTTGAAGAAAAATAATAGTGCATTTTGAGAGCAATCATAATATCAAGATCGAAGTTGATAGGACACAATGGGGCATATATGGAGGTTTAATTATTTATGTTACTTTGTTTAATGTGTTTCATTGGTGATTTGGTTACTTTGTAGTATTTTTTAAGTCTTGTGGTAGCTTAGTTATTACTCTTATAGTTAGTTAGATTTCCAAGTCACACATAATTCATTTGATACAGTGTGACTCATGTACTACATCCAAAAGATTATATTTAATAATATCCCAGAACTCCTAAAAATATTCTATTGGGAAACCACCAGTACTAAGATATTTTCCTATATTCAATCAACCTCTTCAAAATTTGATAGAGTGATTGGTCAAACTAAATCTCCATTCGTCTCGTTAAAGATTAAAGAGGCCATAAAATCCAAAATAAAATTCTTATGATATCTAGCCAGAGAAGAGTCCTCAATAAACAAAGCTGAATAGAATTGAGTAGCCTACTAAAACATCTCCCTCAAGGATGTTAGTTGAATTCCTTTCAAGTTTACTAGAGAGGAAATCTAACTCCCTATAGTGTCAAAAAATTGTGACCCCTACAATTTTTACCATATTTGGGGTCCTCACCTTAGCGACAACATCTCCTTCCTTAACCAGGACCTATTTTTGCATTTCCAACCCTTCTCTCTTCCTCCTTCATGTCTTGTGTCTTCTTTAGACCCTATCTAGGCCCCAAAATAGGCCAGGATAGGGGCATGGTGCCCTTGTCCCCAGCTCCTAGGGTGACCCTATGTTCGGTCTTCCCGATCTCCTATGTATTTCTTGTCTTCAAGGTTTGTAATTCCTCTTTGTTGGCCTTTGGTGGTTGAAAATTAATCCTTGAGGAATGTATAAAAAGGAATTCAATACCCTCATTCAAGGATGAAAAATGAAAAGATAGATAATAGGCATAAGGAGAAGATACAAGATTTCAAGGTCATCATCAAGCATTCAAGCATTCTAGTTTTCTTCATTCATCCATTGGAGCAACATTACAATATTAATTTGTAAACATGTGTGTGTGTTAGGGTTTTATCATGTTACATTCTATTTCATAAAACATTTGTGGTTACATTCAAGAAGCAAAGCAATCATCATCAACAAGTTGAAGATCTACAAGGTATACATTTCCATTGTTTACATTCAAGCATTTTCAATTACTTTCTTTCTAGGTTGATTCCTCAATCGGTGTTTGACTGAGGCAAACCCCTATCCACAACCCCATTTTCTTCCCTTTTTTGTGTCTAGGTTGTAGGTGTGTGGTTGTAATTGCAGGTTTGGGCTTCCTTTGCAGAGATGGAAGAACCCTTTTCATTTCCTGGATTTTGTGATGGACCATGTACATTCCCGCCATGGTCCTGACGACTTTTCTCCAAATTTGTAAGGAAGATACATGTCAATTTAATTAGCTTAGATCTAAAGTTACAATGCTATCCCCAACTGGTAGCTCCTTATTTCACTCATTTCCTCTCCATTTTGCACATAGTCAATAGGTCAACTTTCTCATTTACAAAAGAGGGTAAATCACACTTTAACCATTTGTAATCCACTCAAAATTCACATCCTTGTTTAACTTAGATTTGGATTTAGTGGATTCAAGCCCCTCTTTTGAATGTAAAGTTCCTCCCTATTGAAAATCATCCTAGTGGCTTCCTTTCTCTCTCCTCGGTGGGGAGTCACTATGATCCAATTTTCCACTTTACATTTTGGTGAACCCGACATCTTACACATTAATTCTAATTTCTCATTCTTAGATCTGATTAATTGTAATTTGAATTTCAAATTTTCATTTTCAAGTTTGGCTATTTGCAAATTTTAGAGGTTACTTGCATAAAAACCCTAATTTTTCATTTTGAGAAAATTAAGCTAGTGAGGTGTAAAATTTTAATTGATTATTTCAGATCTGATTTCTATTTCAAAATTGCAATTCAAATCTATCTCTTTATTCTGAAAATTTAGTGGTTAAATCATAAAACCTTAATTTTTAAGATTCTTCTATTTTCGACCTTTGACTGCAAGTTTGACCAATCTAGACATCTCCAAATCGGCTATTTTTTTGGATTCCACATTAAAATCATAATATCTATCATCCCTAAAAAAATTCAAAAAAGTTGGTCAACCCATGTGCGTTCTGGCCATAGTCCTCAACTTTTTTCCTGAAATTTTGAGAGATGGAATTCACTGTATTTTATGCTCAAATCTAGAAAATCAGTGTACTTTATCAATTTTACTACTCTCGAAGGTCAAACACAAATTCAAAATTCTTCAAATTCACATTTTAAAATTAATTTTCATAAAAAGGTCCTAATTTTAGATCTTCTTTTCCAGCAAATTCAGATGTCACTTAAGAGACTTTTAATGGCAATTAATAAATTGGATTTACTTTCTCTTTTACATGTCCTTACATTAATTTTTGCATATATTTATCATGTGTTGGATAATAGTTTCTTTCATTTCCTATTTCTTCTCTTTCTTCATAGCACTTGGTCATGTTGTGTTGTTAGGATTTTCAAATTATTAAATCTCAAAGCTTTCATGTATGATTTATGTTGCATTATAGTGATGTTGTTAACAAAATGCATTTCCTATGTTAATCACCTTAAAGATTTTGTAGATCCTAACCCTTTTACTTCTCCTAGGGTATCCTGTGTAGATGAAATGAGATCTAATGCTTTACACAATGATCTTTATAAAAGAGAGAAAGCATTGTAAATTAACATAGATCCATCTTCTTCTCATACACATACCCTTGAGCAAATGGGGCAATATGAAAGCATCAACATTCTTACATCTTTAGATCCTCCTTATTCTCCTAGGACCTATCTTCAACATCAAAGTCTATGTAGAGAGGATGATGTCATGCATTTTATTCATGACCTTTCTCCTCGCAAAGAAATCACTAAAAATGAGCTTTTAGATGATGAGGATATTCTTCCCCAATCTTCCAAAAAGGATAAGCTTGAAAAAGGAAAAGATATTCTCATTTCACATGATACTCCTCCTACATCTACAAATACTTTTCTACCACCTTACACATCAGATTTCAAATAAATTCATGATCTTGTTCCTCCATCTAGTCAATTGCAACATTCTTATAGTAGTGGCTTTCATATAATTACAAAACAAGGTTTTAAAGGACAAGGAATTGGAAAATTTGAGCATGGAATATGTGTCCCTATAACTACTACAAGAGGCCTAGGAAGTGGTACCCTTCTTTCTATGAACGAATTCCTTAGACTTAAAAAATTTCAAGATTACCTTCAAATAAAACAAATCAAGAGAGCCTGCAAGAATGCATCTTCTTCAAAGTGTCATTTTTGTTCATTTCATCAAACCCATGACCATAATGTTGATGATTGCCCTATTTTTCAAAAATCTATTGAAGATGGTATAGATAGTGGCAAAATTAGAATTGTGGATAATGAAACTTCTTCTTCTAACAAACCCTCTTCTTCATGGGAAGATGATATTTACCATCCTGACAAATTAGCTGTAAGAATCTATTGGAGGTTGAAATGTCACAAGAACATTTCCTTTCCTCCTCAAAATAAAAACAAAAATCTTAAGCAAGTGCAAGGTATTGAATATTGCATTTTTCATGATTTATATTCACATTCTATTGGAAATTGTTATGCATTTAAGAAATTTGTTCAACTACAATATGACCTTGGACACATTTGTCTAACAGAGGATCTAATTGTATTCCTTGGTAAAAACATCGTGTCTTAGCACTTCTTTGATGGACTTGAAAAGCACTGAGAGGGGGGGGGTGAATCAGTGACACCAAATAAAACATTACTTCAAACACTAACTGGTAGATGAACTTAATCAAGCATTTAAAAAAAATACATGCTATCCAAAAGGATATAAAAACATCCACAAAAAGCAAAACATCCACCATAACACAAGTGTTTATATGTGGAAAACCCAAATAGGTAAAAACCACGGTGAGATGGAACTCACAAGTTAACTATCTACAGTAATAGATAACTATCTAGTTAAGCTCTTACAAAGTGCTCTGCTAGGAGCGAATCTTGTTAGAGATCCCAAGCTTGATTAAAATCTTATACCCTGTTAAGAGTACTACCCTATTAGGAGTAACCTCGTTGGAGGATTTGATAATCCAAACTAATGGATTACCTTGTTAGAAGATTTGTATAATGAAACTTGCTAGAGCTTACCGGGTTAGGGGATTTTGATTATGTTGTAATGATTAGAAAACAACAAAAATGGTTTGATCTATTCTGAGTAGCACAATACTTGCTTGATCAGATCATTCTAAGTACATTCAACACTACTCTTCATCATAACACTTATCTCTCTTCAATAAAAGCTTTCACTCTTTATGCACATTAGTATTCACATAACATAATTCTCTATCACTGGTAAATGATTCACTAATATGTCTTAATATAGACATTCAAATCTTATGTCAGCCTAAGGAAATCAAAATGTAATTTCCTAGGTGTCGTGTATCTAGACAAGTGAACAAAACTCATCACAAAAATGACCGCCAAGAAGTCGGTGCTGGTAACTCATCACAAAATTAGATACCAGTTAGAACACTCAATACCAATTGGAACAAAACATGTGATCTATTGTCCTAGAATCTTCCACTTGATCTCCATCTTCATCTTCATCCTCATTTTGATGCCGACTTAGTGTAGTCACAGGTTATCTCTTATGCACATATCAGTTGATACAAAGTACTGGTTAGAGATGAACCTTAAACATACTGGTTAACAATGCAAACCAATGAAGTTACACCGGTAGTCAATGTAATCATATGTGTGTGTGAGAGTGTTTCATCAATGACAACAAGTGATGAATACATTACAATCATCATCAAGCCAACAATCTCCCCCTTTGGCATTGATGGGAACACTTAGAAAATTTTAGAGTAATACAATACCGCTAAGTGTACATACACAACAAATTTATACATATACTCATACTCCCCCTTAAAACAATACTCCTCCTTAATGCCTACATAAATACAAAATTTTCAAATACACACATACATATTTCTACTCCCCCTTTGACAACACTGCCAAAATGAAAAAGTAAAATATATACATGCATATAGAAAACCTATATCAAAGTGTTCGGCATATATTACCAACTTAAAAAAAGTTCATGCATTGGATAATCTCATAAAAATATCATTGAAGTTCTACTTCATCTGGGATAAAGCATTTTCACATGATTCCAGTATATTAGCAATATACTCAAATGTAGACATCAGTTGGGAATGAAATTCTTCCATTGAGTCTAGCATGCAGGTTTTAGGAGTAGAAAGAATAGCTTCTACAATAGTGTAGGCTCTCTAAATAATGTCGACATGTAATGTAAGTAGACTCTTGAGCTCTTTTATAGATTGGAATCTCTTAGCCTTCTCATTATCATTCCTGACCAATATGTCATGCAAATCATCTACATACACGTTAAAGGCATGAATGGAGTCCTAGAGTGGGACATATGCCTTGCATATCCTTTCCATTTCTTGATCGGTTTCAACTTGAATCTTATAAATATCAGAGTAAAAGAAAGAAACATTGGAGGTAGAGGCAAGATACTTTCCTCCAGATTCAACAGCTTTCTTCAATAGACTTCCATTATGAGATAGAGCCATTTTGCCACTTTCAATGTTCTTTGCTAGTTTATCTACATATTTCTTCTTGTGGCTCTTCTCAACAGACATTTGAGTAGCATCTTCAAGCAACTTGATTTGATCAGATCCATCTGCAACTAACTGACGAAGTTTTCTAATTTGTATAGGAAGATGTGCAACAACTATTTCTGGTAGTAAACTAGACAATTTCTACTACATTCTGGATTGTCTCTGCTTCAATCCTTTGCTCTTCCAGTCTCTTCTTCTGTGCTCTATATTTCATAACATGATCAATCTTCATCATTTCTGACGCACTCAAAGTGTTCATGTCAATGGGTCCTGAAATACTTAAAGAATCATCATCATCATCTTCAAGCAGTTTCTGCTTCGCCGATTCAAGAGGTACACTTTTAATGATATCTCTCTGTGTTCTACTTTATTGTTTCTTCTGTTAACTAACTGACAACTTTCTCAGTAGACTCCTTTTGAGTATTTTCAACGACTGGTGGAGATTGGGGTTTCTTCAGTTGTTCTGTTGCCAGTTCATTGTCCACTTTTAGTTGAATAGTAGGTTTATCAACTAATGTAACCTATACTTTAGTAATTGTAGGAGGTTCCATATCTGGTGCAGTGATGTCTCCAGATAGGTCCACTGTGTTCTGATCATCTTCATCAACAATGGTAATGGAATCATCCTTCTTCTTTCTTGGGTAGACTATGTCAGATTGAGCAATCTCCTCTTCATCCATTTTCGGTCAAGGAACATCATCTGTAGTATTATCCTTATCTCTAGAGTGGATGAGTTCTTCCCTTTGTTTGATTACACAGGCTATCTGATGTGTCTTAGACTCAATAACTGCCCTTTTTGCATTAATAAGCTTCAATCTTCTCATTTTGAAATCAAAATGTACTTTGTATTGCTCAACCAAAGCACTAATTCCATCCGAGGATAGATTGGGAAAATGTTGTACGAATATTTCATCAATAATTTTATTTTCCAATTGAATAGCTTCCTCCCATTTATCTAAAAGAGTATTATATAAAGAGATTGAAATATATTTCTCCAAGTCATGCGGAAATCTATTGTAATGACCCAAATAAGTTATTACCTATTGAATGACTTATTTTTGCTCATCTTTAGTGAAAGAATCAAAATATTCTTTGACATTGTCAAACCTATTTCTTCCTAGTGTCTTCGTAGTTCTCTCAAAAACTGTGTTAGGTTTGTAGGTAGCTATATCAATAGGTGTAGTTGCCTTTGGCACTACCTTTACCTTCTTGGGTGTTCTACCAGTTGCTTTTTCCTTCTTTGGTTCTTCTTCAAAATCTGTAGCCTCAGACTCTGGTTGCAAAATCAATTTTTGATTTCTCTTCTTTGGTGCACTCTCCTTCTTTACATATACTTTAGGTGCTGGTTCCTTTTTGTTTAGGACACTCTGAGTCACCCTTGTGGTCTTTTACACAAGAGATCTTTCATCATACTTATTTTGCTTTCCTTTCACATTCGGTACAGGTACAGTACCAGTTTCTGTTGGTGCAACTTGGACTACCACAATGTCCAATTTTGCCTGTTGTTTATCTTTAGGTGATGCTAACAGGGTATTAGCATAGCCAACCAGTAAATCATGATTAACCTCATAGCTCATATCTTCCATCTCTTCCTTTATAAGCTCAATTGCTTGCATCAAGTAAAAGTCAGTGGTAACAGTGAAGACTATGTCTTTTGCAAAGTGTTTTACCACATCTTTAGGGAACCTCATTCTCATGCTCATCTTTTTCTGAAATTCATTAAAATACTTATTCATGGCAGCTGAAAAAGTATTCTTCATAGCCTTAATGTTGTTCTTGATCTGTGCATTAACCGGTAGGTCTTTGGACCATTCAATGTCTCCAATTCTCGGTAGGAAGTTCTGGAAATAGAAAAATAATTTGGCTAATAGCTTACAATATTCAAACTTTTGAGTGTTGTCCTACTTAATAGATCACAAATTTTGAAGTAATTCTACTCTGATGGCTTCACAGATGTCATAATCTACATTATCAACAATCATTCTATGTGTTGTATGAATTGTTGCAGATGGAACACTATTATGTCTACTAGAGTAAAATACCCGATATCCTATCACCATTGCTTCTAGTTTCATTGCAAAGTCTCTGATATTGTTGATAGAAAAAGAACTCTTATCAGATATAGAACCGGTTAATTTGAAGACAGTGTCCTTTGAAATTTGTCTTAGCACGGGAATTTCACCGGTTGAGAAATAACCCGTTATAGCCTGAATAGCTTCCTTGGTTATTGTATGAGTCATCTCCAAATACATATTCTCTCCATGGACTCCACTCAAAATGATCCTACTGTGTTCTTCCTCAAAATCTTCAAGAAAATAGGCAGCATTATGAAAACCTTTTTCAAAAACCCTAGCATATTTTTTTTCAATCTTTCCATTCTTATCACAGAGTGACTTCAGGTGTGTATAAATGTGTAGAGTTCCTAAATCCTCTATCTTGTAATCTATATAGCTGGACAAGTCACCTTTGACCACAACACCGCTCGGGACTTGAGACAATGCATTATAAGACATAATTTGGTCTGCCTTTAGAGCTTCCTTAGGCTCAGTAGTGATCATCAACCTCTCTACAGACTTAGAAGTAGATGCCATTCTTGTTAAGCAAGTTTCAAAGTGGTAAACTCGAGAAAATACCTTGTTTCTTGCACGTTGCTTCGTTTCCCGATTGAAATGCCCAAATGCACACCCGTTTGCCTCTCTGCAACTTTTGATTCAGCTCAATTCCTCTATTCAAGAAACAATTCGCCAATTGACAACAAGACAATCTTATTTGGCTCTGCAATCACTTCAAATTTCTTTCTCGAAAGAGTTAGGGTAAAAATGATAAAGTAAAACTTGTTTTAATCCTCTTTACCAACTGTAATAAATGCTCGCACTTTAGGTCACAAACCCTAATTTCACTATTCAAGTGAAAAACCAGTTGATAACACGTCAACAAAAATTCACCAAAATTCATAATTCAAAAATTCTTTCCCGCTCATTTTACAAGGGGTCCAGAGATGTTTTACCATTAAGCTCCCCTTAGCCATGTTAAATAGGCTTAAGTCACCGATGTTGGTCTATTCACTACGTGAAGGAACAATTTCGTTTCCAAGCAAGTCATTACCTTTCTTTTTCCAAATCTGATTCATATCTTCTCAACTTTCTACTTTCCTTTCTGATCCTTGAAAGAGTTGACCAATCTGCTATTTCTTGATCTACCAAACTTTGCTAAGTGCCCCGGTTTGTTCCAATGGTAACAGACCATACCAAATGATCTCCAAGGTCCTGCATTTCCTCTTCTTGTTCTTCTTCTGCAGTTCATAGCCACATGACCAAAGTTATTACAGAAGGTGCAAATAACATTTGTTACCTTCTCCATCTAGAATGGACTAAACTGGTTGTCGTAGGATCTTTGGCAGTTCAAGTTTACTCGGTTATCAAAGTTCCTGATCTGGTCACCATTTGGTCTAGGATTCATGTGTGGTACAGGATTGTTTGCTCCATATCTGCACTCAACATGTCTATGCCCATACATTCCACATGTGAAGCAATGACCTTCAAACTTTCCTGAGACATACCTAGCACTATTATTGTAATTTGTATTTCTGTTAGCTTTGTCTCTATAGACATTTGCAGTATGACCAGGCTTATTGCAAATAAAGAAGACAGGTTTAAAAACCTTCTTACTAGTAGTCTTATTGACTTTAGGAGCAGTTTTGTTCTTTGGATAGTTACTCTTTGAACTGGAGGATTCACCTTTTTCAGTTGTATAAAACGAAGTCAAGAGATATCACACTTCATTCTTTGTGATTGAATTTGTTCTTCCAGCATGGTAGAGATTTTGAAAAACTTCTCCAATTTCTAATTGGCTTCAGTAAGCTGTTTGACAAGATCTTCATTATGCTTAGATAGGTTCTCTTTCAGAGATGATGCTAGCTCAAGATCTAGCTTTCGATTCTCCTTTTCTTCTATTTCAACAATCAAGTTTTCATGCATAGTGTCTTTTTCCCATTTGATCTTTATAATCTCTTGATCTCTTTCGTTGATAAGGTTTTCAGCAACTCTTCTAGCTTCCAATTCCTAACTCATACGGATAGTTAGACCTTCTATCTCCCTCCTTAGATTCAGTTTCTCACCATTCACCTTTTCAACTTCATCTTCTAAAACTTCAATATTGTCTTCATCTGAAGAACTATTATCAAATATTTCTAATAGTTTTTCAGATAGCTCTCTCCTTTTGACTTGAGAAGCTTTCAATTTTCCTCTAAGGGATTCAACTTCATTTTTGTTAGCCTCTAGCTCTCTAACCATCTCGAAGTAGCTCCTATCCCCCATGGTAGTATCAAGACTCCCTTCTAAGTAGTTAGGCTTCAAAGATTTTAGGCTCTGATACCAATTGATGGACTTGAAAAGCACTGAGAGTGGGGGGGGTGAATCAGTGACACCAAATAAAACACTACTTCAAACACTAACTGGTAGATGAACTTAATCAAGAATTTAAACAAAATACATGCTATCCAAAATGATATAACAACATCCACAAAACATAGAACATCCACCATAACACAAGTGTTTATACGTGGAAAACCCAAATAGGTAAAAACCACAGTGAGATGGAACTCACAAGTTAACTATCTGCAGTAATAGATAACTGGCTGGTTAAGGTCTTACAAAGTGCTTTGCTAGGAGCAAATCTTGTTAGAGATCTCAAGCTTGATTAAAATCTTATACCTTGTTAAGAGTACTACCCTATTAGGAGTAACCTCATTTGAGGATTTGATAATCCAAACTAATGGATTACCTTGTTAGAAGATTTGTACAATGAAGCTTGCTAGAGCTTACCCGGTTAGGGGATTTTGATTATGTTGTAATGATTAGAAAACAACAAGAATGGTTTGACCTATTATGAGTAGCACAATACTTGCTTGATCAGATCATTCTAAGTACATTCAACACTGCTCTTCATCATAACACTTATCTCTCTTCAACAAAAGCTTTCACTCTTTATGCACATTAGTATTCGCATAACATAATTCTCTATCACTGGTAAATGATTCACTAATATGTCTTAATATAGACATTCAAATCTTATGTCGGCCTAAGGAAATCAAAATGTAATTTCCTAGGTGCAGTATATCTAGACAAGTGAACAAAACTCATCACAAAAATGACCGCCAAGAAGTCAGTGCTAGTAACTCATCACAAAATCAGATACCGGTTAGAACACTCAATACCGATTAGAAAAAAACATGTGATCCATTGTCCTGGAATCTTTCGCTTGATCTCCATCTTCATCTTCATCCTCATTTTGATGCCGACTTAGAGTAGCCACAGGTTATCTCTTATGCACATATCGGTTGATACAAAGTACCGGTTAGAGATGAACCTTAAACATACCGGTTAACAATGTAAACCAATGAAGTTACACCGGTAGTCAATGTAATCATATGTGTGTGTGAGTGTTTCATCAATGACAACAAGTGATGAATACACTACAATCATCATCAAGCCAACATTCTTTTCCCTTCATGTTGCACCTCACCCTATGGCATAATTATCCCATTTAGCGGGGGCTCTTTATCATTAGTAGTGGTATTGTTTCACTTTAACATAGTTTGGGGCAGCAACATGAAGTCTATCTCTATCTTTGTGCATCATTCATTATTAGATCTCTTTTCTTGCATAGGGTTATTCTTATGTGAGCATATAATTGTTCTTTTGTTTTCCTCTTTGCTTGGAGAGGAGAATCTTTAATGAGTACTGCACTTCTTCTCTTTCCTTCATTCTCTTGGAAATATTACCTCTTCTATGGTTTTTGATTATTCACAAGTATGATATGCCCCTTCAAAAGGAATGATATCTTGGGAGATATGTATCTTTTCCTTGAGAGGATTTATTCTACTAGGATGGCATATCACTTGAAACTAATCACCACCAGAAAATGTGTAATATTTCTCCTTGTTCTCCTCACTTGGGGGGTAAGGATTTTCGCTCCTTTCCTTCATATCATTATTTCCTTTAGGGGATGCATTTTTCATATTTGATTATCATTTCTTACAATGATATGCTTTTATGATTAATCCCCCTTGGGTAATATATGATTATTTTTCTCTCTTCCTTTCGAAGATTACCACTTCTTGAGACATGTATTTTACATTTACTAATGTCTTTTCTTGCATGTTTTCATGTATGTTCATTGCACATTTTATTATTTTTAATCTCTCTCTAGTAGATTATGTAAGCTCTTCTTGTTGTCCCTTATCTTGGAGGGAAATGATATTTCTCCATCTTTCTCTAGGGATCCACTTTGCCCTATTAAATGGATGGTGTGAGTTCTATTACTTGATGTCATTCCTTGTGTAGAATTGTTGGTTATTGACTTAAGGATTCTCTCTTATACAATAATTGTTAATCCTTGACTATGACCTCTTTTACACTTGGTAATGTACATCTATGATAAATCCAACCATCCCTCTAGGAGCTAAATGTGAGTCATCCCTCATCAAGAATCCCTTTTTACCTAGAAATAGGAGGAAGGATTGCATTCTTGTTCTTTCCTTTTCTTGTTCTAGAAGATGTTATATTTGTCTAAGACAACTCCTCTTGGGGGTAGATGTCTTTTTGAACAAAGATCTCTTCTCCTCCAAAAATCACCTTTACACTTACAACAAGATATCTCTTTTCAGCTATCTTATCCTTGCTTGAAGAGTATTCCCTCTCTTTCTTGGATTTATGACATTGTTGCATAGCAGATATCTTCTTTGTGATGAAGGTAGGTATCCTTGGTCTACTTTCCTTAAGATATAAATATTAGTCTATGTTGACATCTTAAGGGAGGGGAACCCACACTGTGAATAGTGGGACATTCTTGGAACCATAGGGAAACCTCTTAGAGAAAGATATCATCACTTTTTGTATAATGGGTCATTCATGGAACTAGAGCATGGTCTCTTAGAGAGATATGTCTTCACTTCTTCTTGTCTTGTACATTGAGACATTTTTGGAACCACAGGGAATCCTCTTAGAGAAAGATGTCATCACTTTTCTCTTGTACAGTGGGTCACTCTCGGAACTAGAGCACGGTCTCTTAGAGCAAGATGACACCATTTTTCTCTTATGTGGGGTGATTATTCTCAGAACCAGAGCATGGTCTCTTAGAGTGAGATATCACACCTTTCTTGACACTTGTATTATACATTCTATATAGGTTGTAGCCTAATTGGGCATAAGACTCCTATCAGGTGCTTCAAACCTCACTCCCATATACACGCATGAGGTTGAGTGGAACTAACAGTGTTCTCACTCTCTCTCTCTTTACATGGATCACCTAGGAAATCTCTTGGGGTGAGATTTTCCATGTCCTTCTCTCCATGGATCACCTATTTTTAGGGGCAAGACATCCATGGATTCTTTCTTCTTCCCTTTTCTTCTCATGGATCACCAAAGTGTGTATTCATGTTTTCTCTCTTCTTCCTCTCATGAACTCATAGTTTTACCATTGACAGTTCATGGATGATGTCATCTTTTCTCTTTTATATGATGGCATTGGTCTTTGTGTCTTGATTAGTTGTTGAGTCATCTGAGCTTGAGATCTCTTTGGCTAGTTAGTTTGTCATCTTGTGTCTTGTTCTTGTCATGTGTCTTTTTGTTCTTTTTCTTTGTTTTTATGTGTTTTGTGCCTTTTTGTTTTTTGTACTCTTGCATATGTTGGCATCAGTTGAGACCCTAAGATTGGGGGCTTTTTTCTCCTCAATATTGGTGGTGTCTTATACTCCTTGTGGCATTGCTTTGCATCTCTCATCTTCATCTCTCTCTTTTCTTCTACTTTACCAGTAGTAGTGGTGTAAGACATACTCCCGCTAAAGTCAGGGCTAAATGTAGTGTCATCAAATTGTGACCCCTGCAATTTTTACCACATTTGCGGTCCTCACCTTGGCAATGGCATCTCCTTCCTTAACTAGGACCTGTTTCTGCATTTCCAACCCTTCTCTCTTCCTCCTTCATGTCTTATGCCTACTTTAGACTCTGTCCGAGCCCCAAAATAGGGCCAGATAGGGGCATGGTGCCCCTATTCCCACCTCTTAGGGTGGCCCTATGTTCAGTCTTCCCGATCTCCTATGCATTTCTTGTCTTTGGGGTTTTCAATTCCTCTTTGTCAGCCTTCAGTGGTTGAAAATTAATCCTTGAGAAATGTATAAAAAGGAATTTAATACCCTCATTCAAGGATGAATGAAAAATGAAAAGATAGATAATAGGCATAAGGAGAAGATATAAGATTTCAAGGTCATCATCAAGTATTCAAGCATTCTAGTCTTCTTCATTCATCCATTGGAGAAACATTACAACATTCATTTGCAAGCATCTGTGTGTGTTAGGGTTTTGTCATGTTACATGCCATTTCATATAACATTTGTGGTTACATTCAAGAATCAAAGCAATCATCATCAAAAAGTTGCAGATCTACAAGGTATACATCTCCATTGTTTAAATTCAAGCATTTGCAATTACTTTCTTTCTAGGTTGATTCCTCAATTAGGCTTTGACTGAGGCAAACCCCTATCCACTACCCCCTTTTCTTCTCTTTTATGTGTGTAGGTTGCAGGTGCATGACTATAATTGCAGGTTTGGGTTTCCTTTGCAAAGACAGAAGAACCCTTTTCATTTCACAGATTTTGTGGATGACCATGTACATTCCCGCCACCATCTTGACAATGTTTCTCCAAATTTGCAAGGCACATCCATGTCAACTCAATTAGCTCATATCTAAAGTTACAACATGATCCTGAACTGGTAGCTCCTCATTTCACTTATTTCCTCTCCCTTTTCCACATAGTCAACAAGTCAACTTTCTCATTTACAAAAGAGGGTAAATCACACTTTATCCATTTGCAATCCACTTAGAATTCACATCCTTGTTTACCTCAGATTTGGATCTAGCAGATTCAAGCCCCTCTTTTGAATGTAAAGTTACTCCCAAGTGAAAATCATCCTAGTGGCTTCCTTTCTCTTTTCTAGGTGGGGAGTCACTAGGAATCAATTTTCCACTTTACACTCCCATGCCTATGAGATTTAATAGAGCTATGGAATAACATCATATTTCTATCACCTTCTTGGAATCAATCAACACATGCCTTCTACTTTGAAAACTTTCTCCAGGAAGCTCCCGCTCTTTTAATTCCTTCACAACTTGAGACTCTTCTCTACTTAGATCCTCCATTAAACCAAGATCATAGATTTGGGGGGTAATATCATCTAGACTCACTTGAAGTGCCCTTCTACTAATATGAAGTTTATGAAAGCACTACCTATTATACCTTTTAAGCTTGTATTTCACAAACTTTAATTTTTTAACAAAGGAGTACATATTGTACCATATAAGAAAGAATACATTGTCTCCAGCATGCAACCATCAAATCTTAAAGAAATAAATCTTAACGTCATATGAGTTGAAACTTTTCTATACTTTTGTATGTATTCAAATAGGTGGATCCAGTGATCCTTAAATAGGTACATTAGTGGAGAGTTGTGTCTCTTACAAGAGACTTGTCTCTACATGACAAATATATTTAAAATATAGTTTATATTATAACACTTACTTCAACATATTATTATAAATTCATTATTAATCTTCTATATAAAACACAACAAATATTCAAATATACAAGATATACTAAAATAAACAAACTTAATATAACTTAATATTATAAAAATATATTTGAAATAAAATTAAAAACTACTTTGAAAGACCTTACCTCCTACTATACCAATCTATTCAATTATTATAACAGGTATGATATGTATGTCTAATATTTTAAACATAATTAGATGCCTAATTCATAATAGAAGTGTGAAGTACCATATACTATAAATCATATGTAAAAAAATAAATAAAAAGTATTAGGCTCCACTTTGAAATTTTCACTCTAGATACCTACTTCCATCAAGTAGTCCAAACTAACGAGTTCAATCATTAATAGTAGAGGGCCCGACATTTTTAGTGAGCTATTTCCACTTGTAAAAGACAATGAAACCTGTAAGTTTGGATAAAGGCGAATAAAATGTGCATAATTTAAACAAAATTAAAACAAGACAAGACAAGACAAGAGAGAAACACAAATTTATCATCGTTTGGCAATATGCCTACATCAACAGTCAAAGTAGGGGAGTTCCTTTATTATTATTTCAAATTTAATATACATCACAACAGCTTGTGTTAAGCTTTTAAAACTTCAACCAAAACAATAACCGAACAACTCTTTAAGAGCTTCCAAACAAGAATTACAATGGTCATCAATTAGCAGGAGGACAGGAAGTCCATTGGGCTTCACACATACCCAACAATATCCCACTTGAAGGTCAATGATCTGCAACAAGGAGATTCCCCCACTTTATCCTATTATCACATTCTGAAAAGACCGAGAGAAGTTCGATAGAACTTGAACAAGTCTCCTACATAACAACATTGTTAAGAACATCAGCTAGATTATCCTCACTGTCAATCTTGTCCACATGAAGCTTACCCTCTTCAACTACATGCTGAATATAATGGAAACATATATCAATGTGTTTAGACCGACGTTGAGATGTATGATGCTTAGTCATAAATATGGCACTGTTGTTGTCACTGAACATAGCAAAATTTGATTGCTTCAAGCCCAATTCATTGAACAAAAGTTGCAACCATACCATCTCCTTGGCTCCCTCAAAGAGAGATATATTCAACCTCTGAAGATGATTGAGCAACTGTATGTTACAATTTAGAACCCCAACTGATTGTTGCCCTGACAAATGTGAAAACATAACCAAAAGTAGATCTCTGTTTGTCTAGATCCTCACCAAGATGAGAATCAGTAAATCATTGCAATTGTGCCTTATCCTTTCCAAGACATAAACAAAAATTAGAAGTACCTTTTAGATATCGTAGAATGTATTTGACAGCCTTCCAATGTGGTTTACCCCAATTAGACATAAATTTGCTCACTACTCCCACTGCATGACCAATGTCCGAACGAGTGGAAACTATAGCATACATAAAAATCCCAACAACAGATTTATAAGGAATGTTTTTCATAAACTCCTGATCCTCTTGTCATTTTGGACACACTTGAGAAGATAAACAAAAATGAGAGGCTAAAGTAACACTTACAGTATTAGCGTCTGTCATACCAAATCTGCCCACAACCCTTTTAGTGTAATCTTGTTGAGATTACCTAAGTTCTCTCTTATTTTTATCCCGAGAAATGGTCCTCCCAAGAATTTTCTTCATTGCTCCTAGATCTTGTATTGCAAATCTGGTAGCTAATTCTTTCTTTAATTCCTAAACAACCCTCATGCTTGTTCCAGCTACCAACATGTCATCCACATAGAGAAAAAGTATCACAAATTCACCATTTGAAAGTTGTTTATAGTAAACACATGGATCTGATTTGCATCGTATGAAGCCATGCTCAGTCATAAATTTATCAAACTTAAGATACCATTGTCTTGGGGATTTCTTAAGTTGGTACAAGCTTTGCTTCAATTTACAATAAAGATGTTCCTAATGCTTTTTGATAAACCCTTCAGGCTGTTGCATATAAAATTCCTCATTAACATCGCCATGTAGAAAAGTTGTCTTCACATCCAATTGTTCAAGTTAGAGATCCCATTCTGTAACTAATCACAAAATAGCTCAGATGGTAGTCATTTTTACCACTAGTGAAAAAATTTCATCAAAAATGATGCCTTTCTTCCGAGCATACCCCTTGACAACTAGTCTAGCACGAAATCATTTTCAACCTCCACCTTCTTCTTTCAATTTGTAAACCCACCTATTTCTTAAGGCCTTTTTGTTAGGCGAAAGGGGCACCAATTCCCATGTTCGATTTCTTATTAATGCATCCATTTCTTCATGCATTGCACCCTGCCATTTATCACAGTTGGCATCCTTAATAGCAGCTTTAAAGTTTGTGGGCTCTGTATGTTCTAATATCAGTAAGGTGGGTTCTACCTCTTCAGCAAATAATAGCTCATAATCAGAGTATTTAGTTGCAATTCTTCGCTACCTTGTGGATCTGTGTAACTCATTACCATGACTTTAATTATTAGATGAGTCTCCCTTTCCATTTTGCCACCAGTATTGGTATGACAACCAGAGCCTCCACCATAAGGACCCTAGCAGCCTACCTGCTTACCATGAGTGTGTTGTGGGACAACATCACACAATAAATTATTACTGTGTGTGGCAGCATTGTTTGTATACTATTATTTGCCATCGTAATTGACCGCCAGTGATGAGCATGTAATGGAATTATATACATCAGCAAACCCATGGATAGCCTCTTCCTTCATGATAGGAGGAACTGTATATGTTGCCCAACCATTGTCAAAATCATTAAACGTTATCCCCTGTTCTGATGGGATGGGAGTATGTGATGGGAGGGAGGATATCCCCTATTTTGACGTGAGGGGAAAGTGCGCATCGGAAGGGGCAGTGGGACCACAATGTGCTATCACCAATGCCAATGTCAAGGGAGTGTGAGCATCATGAGGAGCAGAATGTGCATGATGCTTTTTCCCCTGTTTAGACCTTTAACTATCCTCAAAATCACCATCGGGTTGTCTGGCTGTCTAATATGAAGACTCCCTCAAAGACGTCATCGGGATGTCTATCTCTTGGTCATGACTTCTAGAATAGGTAACATTATTTGTTGTTGAAGGTGTAGAGTTTGAGGAATTCGCTAGTGAGTGAAATGGAGGAACTTGAATAGAGATTGGTGTAGAAGGTGTGACAAAAAGGCACTGTGTGTAATTGACTATCATATAACCTCTATGTGGGATTATTTTTAAACACAAAACTATGCACATATTCCTTAGTATGTAATCTTGGAACTTGCTAGGAATGTTGTCTCATTGAAAACAATATCTCTGCTCCATATAATCTTTTGATTAATAGGATCCCATAATCAAAAGCCAAACTGGTCTTCGCTATAGCCCACAAAGATACATTTATGAGATTTGGAATCCAACTTGGTTCTTTTTTCTTTCGGTACATGTGCATAGGCTTCATATCTAAATACCTAGCTATGTGAGTAAGAAATTTGTTTACCCAGCCATTCCTCTTCTGGAATACCAAAATCCAACCGAGATGAAGGGCTCCAGTTGATCAAATGCATTGTTGTATTGTAGGCTTCCACCCAAAAATATTTGCCCAAACATACATTTGAAAGAATACATCGTGCCTTCTCCAATATCGTTCTGTTTAACCTCTCTGTAGCTCCATTTTCTTGAGGTGTAAATGGAACGATTTTAATTCTATGAATAGCATTATCAGCACAAAAATAATCAAATTATTAGGAACAAAACTCTCCTCCATTATCTATTTTTAAACACTTAATCTTCTAGCGAGTCTGATTTTCAACATAAGCTTTGAATGATTTAAATTTTGAAAAAACTTAGGATTTTTTGTAGGCATATAAATCCACACTTTCCTTGTATAATCATCTAGAAAAGTGACAAAATAGTTAGCTCCTCCAATGGAGGTTACCCTTCTTCTCATTACTGGTCTTCAAGAAGTTGACTCACTTCTGCTTGACATAAAGACAATGTTCACAAAAGCCTAAATCCACGACCTTGAGACCTGGAAGTTGATTCCATGTAAGCATTACATTGAGCCCTTTTTGGCTCATGTGTCCAAGCCTTTGATGTCAAAGGCCTTTTTTGTTGTCTGTAACCAGCATTGTCACTCCCACTTCACTGCAACCCTCAAATACATAGAGACTGCCCAATTTGTCACCTTTGGCAATCAACATGGTTCTTTGGGTTACCTTCCAAGTATATGGAAGAAAATGGACATGAAGTCCTTGTGAAAAAAGTTGACCAATGGATATCAAATTCCATTTTAATTTTGGGACATGTTGGACATCTTTTAGTAACCATGTTTTTCCACCTTCCAGCGATAACAAAACGTCACCTTTTCCAATAATTTCACAAGCTTTATTGTCGCCAAGAAAGATGTTTCCAAATTGACCTTCTTGGTAGTTCATAAATGCCTCCGTACATGAAGTAGCATGATGGTGTAGGGCACCCAAGACTATCTCAGACCCTTGAAGATAACTAAGTTGTAGTAAGAAGTTAAAAAGGTGTAATCATGGTGTTGATCCTTTGGATCCACCTAATAATATTTTTTGATCCAACTTGTAAGGCTAAGAGTCCCAAAGGTACCTTAAGACAACCTTGGGCTTCATTAGACCAATAGGACCTTCCAATAAGATTTGATAGGTTTTTTGATATTGTTTTAGTAAATAAATGACTTTAGAATAGATCCTAACATGTTTGAATCTTGGAGGATACAAATTTCCAAAAGTTGCAAAATTGTCAAAATGTTTTTGCAATATTACTCTGAGAAGTTGCATTTTGGTTCTAATGGTCATAACCATTCAAAAATATGTTAAGTTCATTGGAAAGGGTCTATGTAAGCATGTGAAGCCTTCCATGTGAAGGTTAGAGTCTTTGGATGATACTTTTGGTGGAAAATTGAATGAGAAGCACCGAATTTCCTGAGCAATTTTCTTGTTTTTGAGATAGTATGGTCCAGTTCGGATTGCCAGACCAAAAATATGGGCATGGAATGTTAGTAAATTGAATCACCTCTTACTTTCCTATGTTTGGGGTTCACTTAGTGACCGGAGTAGATATTTTGTCTTCATTTTGTTTAGACTAGTCTAGAAACCCTTAATTTCAAGGTTAGTGCAAAGATTGAGCCCTAACTTGTCTTTTCCGTAGTGGAATCTCACATTGACTTGGAAAATGAAAATTAGGGGATTCTATAGTAAGACCCTAAAGGGTCAGGATTGGAGGATTTTGTTTGTTGCCTCAACCACCAAGTCCTAGGCTAAATATCCCTATGTATTTAGCCTAAGCAATGAGACCATTGTGTGGACAATCAACCAAACAAGCAAGGTGAATGGTTTGATAGTGTATTCTATTCATTTGGAGGTAGGAGAACCTAACCAAAGTGTTGCATTGGTTCTATGCACCCATTCCTTGATACTTACTTTGTTAACCAAGCCTAATTAGGCCTTTTAGGTCTGTAAACATAGTAAGGGTTAGGGTATGCTGGAGTAGGCTCGATTCCTAAAACTTTGGGATATTTTGTAAGTCCAAAAAGGGTATCCAAAATAGTGATTTGTTTGTCTATTCCTTTGTAATTTTAGCAAGTTGTTACCCATAAACCGGTTAAAGAGATCTACTAGGATCCTCTAGCCCTATAAGGGTTATTAGCCTTGTGGAAGTTCTAGGACCCCATTTGTGATTGATTGTCCTTATATTAGACATAAGTAAGCTATCCCAATCATCAAATAGAGTATTTGTAGACCGCAGGTCAAGTTTTCATATTTTGGTCAAATTTAGGGAAAGTGGCCCTAAAGCCAACCTTGGTTGGAGTTGTGTAAGGTCCCTAGAACATATGGAAGAAATGTGGGGTGTGAAACACACTTAGGAAATCATTCCTTCCATCTAGGAAGCCATTGGACCACCTGGGAGTGGGAAATCAATCTTTGGGTGTATAAACCAAGAAGTAGGCCCATTAGTACATTTCTTGTTGTGTACTTTGCATCAGGTGGTATCAGAGCCTCAGAAGAACCTTGGGAAAGATAAAGAAATGGAAGACACAACAAAGAATAGTGAGGAGATTCCCACTAGACCCATGACAACATGGATTTGGCCAAAATAGTGAGAGAGTAGGTGGCCAAGAATAAAAAGATGGAGGAAGAGATAGAGAAGTTGAAGAAAGAACAAGCAGGCAAAGAATTTGCATCAGCCTCTGATGGAGAAGGAGAAGAGGAAGTACAGATACAATATATGCTAGCAGACCAAAGACAATTTTTTGAAGCCCTTAATAGAGTGGGAAGAAGAGACAATAGAGCAGAACTACCTACATTCTCTGGGAAGATGAATCCAGAAGAATGTATGGATTGTATAGAGACAATGGTGAATTATTTTGAATGTGAGGAGGTACCTGATAACCAAAGGGTGAACGTAGATAAATCTAAAATGAAGGGTCCAACTCTTAGTTGGTGGAACTTCCTAGAAAATGAAAGAGTTGAAGAAGGAAATAAGCCTACAACTTCATGGAAAAAGATGGTGGTAGAGATCAAAAGACAATTTGTGCCTCAAGATTATGAGATCATCTTACACAAGAGATTACAAAACCTAAGGCAAATGGATTTGGATGTCAGTACCAACAATGAGGAGTTTCACCAGATGACACTCAAGGAAAAGATACCAGAAAGTGAGGCACAAAATCTAGCAAGGTACATGAATGGCCTTAAGTTCAACACTCAAGATGAACTAAGTTTGTTTAATCCGGAATCAGTGCACAAGTGTTATCAAATGGCACTTAGAATTGAGGAGAAGCAAAAGAGGAGAGGAGAACACAATAATAGAGGAAGGGGTGCAAATTTCAGAGGTAAGGGCAGATTCAATGGTAGGGGACCATCTCCTAAACCCCAAGGAGAGTCCAATCATCAGGAACATGAAGGAGAATTAGGGAACATAGGTAACTTTAGAGGAAGAAGGGGGAATGGCATAGGAAAATTTAGTGGAAGAGGACCTAGTGTCTTCACTGATAGGTGTTTTTCATGCAACCAAGTTGGGCATCAGTCATTTAGGTGTCTAGAGAAGTTGAGCAATAGTAGCCAAGGAGGTGATAGAAGAGCACATCTAATACAAGAAGAAGATAGTCAAAGTATGACCTCCTACCATAGATCTACCTCAAAGTCTGCTGACCCAAAGCAAGGAGAATGCTTGACGATTAAGTGGACCCTCTTGAAGATACCAACCACCAAAGAACCCCCTCAGAGGAAATCTCTTTTGAGAACCTCTTACAAGGTACAAGGCAAGGTATGTAAAGTTATTGTGGATTCAGGGTCCACAGATAACATAGCTTCTATTGAAATGGTTACTAAACTTAACTTGCAAAGATTACCTCATCCCCATCCCTATAAGGTGTCTTGGTTGAACAAAGATCAACAAGCCTTAATTAGTGAGCAAGTTTGGATAGAGTTTTTAATAGGTGAATACAAGGATAGAGTGTTGTGTGATGTGGTAGAGATGGATGCTTATCATTTTTTACTTGGCAGGCCTTGGAAATATGATGTAGATGCTAGGCATGAAGGTAGGAAGAATGTCTCTACCATCACCAAAAATGGAGAGAACTTCACCATGACCCCTCTCCTGGATTATAGTAAGGATAAGCATATTGTGACTAGTGTCATACTAGTAGATGAGAAGGAGTTCATGATTGTCTTGAAGGAGGAAGATACCCCTTGATTTGCAATAGTTGTCAAGCCTAAGGATGAACCTAAGAAGAAGCCTAAGAGTCAAGAGGCAAGGAGAAAAGTAGGCCCTAAGGAGGTTCAAGATCTGCTAAATAAGTATAAGGGAATATTTGTAGATAGTACCACGAATACTTTACCTCCTCAAAGGGAAATTGGTCATTGTGTTGATCTTATACTAGGGGCTACATTGCCTAATAAGGAAACCTACAAACTGACCCCTGAGCAAAATGCAAAAGTTGCAATACAGATCCAAGATTTGCTAGAGAAAGGGTTAATTAGGAAGAGTATAAGTCCATGTGCAGTCCCGACAACGCTAGCTTCTATGAAAGAGGGAACATGGAGGTTGTGTATAGATTCTAGGGCTATTAATAGGATAACAATAATATATAGGTTCCCAATGCCAATAATAGAGGATTTGATGGATTGTCTAGGAGGGGCCAAGTACTATTCCAAGATAGACTTGAAAAGTGGTTATCACCAAATTAGGATCAGAGATGGAGACCAATGGAAGACAACATTTAAAACCAATGAAGGTTTATTTGAGTGAAAAGTTAAGTGTCATTTGGGCTTTCCAATGCCCCTAGTACATTTATGAGGTTAATGAATGAGGTTCTTAAGCCTTTTATCAATCATTTTGTTGTAGTATACTTGGATGATATACTGATTTTTCAGTCAAGATAGAAATGAACATCTAATGCACTTGGATTTGGTGTTGAAGAGGTTGCATAAGGAGCAATTGAAGATCAACTTGGACAAATGTGTTTTATTATAGGAAGAACTAGTGTTTCTTGGATTTGTTATTTCCAAAGGTAATTTGAGAATCGATCCATCTAAGGTGGAGGCCATCCTCAATTGGCCAACACCTAGGTCTGCAAGTGAGGTAAAAAGTTTCCATGGCTTAACAAGCTTTTATAGAAAGTTTATTAAGAATTTCAGTGGGGTTAGTGCACCTATGATCGATACCATCAAAGGAGGAAGGAAGTGTCAATTTGCTTGGAATGATGAAGCTAATGAGTCTTTTGAGTTATTGAAAACAAAAATTGTAGAGAAGCCCATCTTAATCCTCCCTGATTTTCATAAAGTCTTCACTATTGAGTGTGATGCATCTAAGAAGGCTATAGGAGGAGTCTTGAGTCAGGAGGGTAGACCTGTGGCCTTTTTCAGTGAGAAGTTAAATGAGGAAAAACAAAAGTATTCAACCTATGATCTAGAGATGTATGCTTTGGTACAATCTCTTAGGAAGCAGAGGCATTATTTATTGCCTATGGAATTTGTTATATATACTGACAACCATGCTCTAAGCTTTCTGAACAGGCGGGAGAAACTAAATCACAGAAACATGAAGTGGATGGAGTACCTTCAAGCTTTCACATTCACTATTAATTATAAGAAAGGAGTGACCAATAAAGTTGTAGATGCTCTTAGTTGGAGAAACTTGATCATCCAAGAAGTTCAATTGGATAGCATTGACATTCCCTCCATGAAGGACATGTATGATGATGATGAAGATTTCAAAGAGGCATATCAAGTTTACAGGGAAATGGGAAACATATATCACACTGAGTTTTCTGAATTTATTTTGCAAGAAGGTATGTTATTTAAGGGGAGTCAACCTTGTGTTCCAAAGGGATCTATAAGAGAAAACATCATAAAGGAAAAGCATTGTGGAAGTTTGGCTGGGCACTTTGGGGTTGATAAGACTGGTGCAAGAGTACCTAGGCCTCATTTTCAACACAGGTTTGAGAGTAAGTTTGATTTTTATTAGCTTTGAGTTGGAAAGGTTGATTAAGTTGTTTTTTTGTTGTTTTAAGTTGTTTGGATGAGTTTTGAACTCATTGTGTGGTTTTGGTTTCCTGTTTCCATCTTTTGCTCAAAATTGCCAATTTTGGAGTTGCCTAGCAAAATGTTGTAAAAAGTGAGTTTTTCATGTGTTTTTGTTTTGAAAATGTCTAGACATGTTTTTTGTTTGGTTTGTAGGTGTGAGTAGTGTTCTTAGGTGTTTTGTAGGCTTTGAGTTCAACCTTACACCTTCTAGGCATCAAAAGTTGTCATTTAGGCATCAAAATGTCAAATTTAGTGTTCTTGGACATGTACCTATCCATACAAGAGGCTAACCAACCTGGAGTGGTATTTATTCTCCTTTTTGAACTATTGTAAGGGTTGATCAATCAGAGTTATTAATCATTTTAAAAGTTTGCACTCATTTTACTTTGTTTTTCTCTAGTTTCTAACTTCATGTGAACAGTAGTCCGTACACCTGCTGTACTTAGCCATACTATTCTTGCATTTTCAGTTTATACTATGTTATCTTAAACTTCTCCCTTTGGTGGAATTCAATTTCATCAAGTTTTGAGTTTGTAGCAAAATTAGTTTGATTTGATAGTTTCACTGCCTTGTCTAGGAATTTGGCAAGCATGCTTGACCAACTTGGCTTCTTGAAGTCCTAAAATGTTCATGGCTTCTCAAGAACTAGTTGGTCAATTTGTAAATTATGTAAATACATGTTTTTGTTTCAAGAGTGTAGGTGCAAGGAGTTTTGTGGCCATGGAGCTCTAGGCAAGTGTGCCATTTAGCTAAGGTCTTGTAGAAGTTTGATGCTTTGCTCTTCCATAGCAATTGCATTCATTTGGTGGACAGACCTACCTTGATGTCCAAGTGATATGTGCAAGAAAAGAGGCTTACTAAGCCATGACAAGGAGGGTTACATGTTTTAGTTTTGCGAATTGTAAACCAAAACAGTGAGTCACTATTTGGTAATAGGTTTTCCTTCTTTTGTTTTCTCTCCACCATTTATTGGTGTGTGTAGACCTTGTATAATCTTTGTTTGTTTAAAAACATGAACAAGGAGTGGTTTAAACCCTGCCCATGGGTATTGTGAATGCCAAGATCAATCAATGATCTCTTTAGGCAAAATGGTAAACACCCAGTAGGCTGTCACAGTCATCTAGGATTGATTTTTACATTTGTTTTGAGGTTGTATATGTAATCTCCCTCTTCAAAATGGTAGGTATGGAGGACACTAAGCATAAAAAGGTAGAGAATTGTTAAGAAAGCACAAAACAGACCTTGGAAAGGAGTTCTAACAGTGTGAAGTGCAGGTCCAAAGTGAAAAGGCAGTGAGAGGGCAAAATGCAGTCACAATTAACTTGACAGTGAACTACTTGTTGTTTTGTAATTGCCTAATGCCTTTTGTGTAGGGCTAATATGATTCCTTCTTGTCACTAATGATGGTCATGTTCACATTCTTCAAGTTGTAATTGGTATTCATGCAAAAGTTGTGTTTGTAGAAGGCAAGAATGAAAAGTTATCAAATGTTGCACTTTCCATATGTGCATTTTGTAAAAATCTTGTTCTCCATCCTTTGAGGTTTAAATCTTCTTGATTGTGGCCTAGTTAGTCAGTAGCATGGTAGAATTAATTTTTCTTGTGTCATATGCAAGGTCTCAAGCTTAAAATTTGATTTTGCCAACAAACCCTACCAAAACCCTCTTTTTATGCCCATTTTTGGGATAGTCATGGAGAAGGCCTTAGGGACCCCTAAACTTGGAAAATATTCAAGAACTCCCAAAAGGGTGTCCGAATATCAACTTTTTTTTGTTTGGAAGTCCATCGCTGGAGCAGGGTGAGCACAAAACCCCAAAAGTAGGGCTAATTCCTAGTAGCCCGATTTAGGCCTAAAATTGGGTTTTTGACAAATTGAGTACACAAATGGGGAATGTAAAGCCTAAAACTCATCAAGTATAGTTGAGACAAGTTATCCTTGCATACATTTAACATATTTGGTGTGGTGGACTCCATAAGTTGGTTTTGTAGCACTAGAGAGGGAGACAAAAACAATGGATTTGAAGCCCTTGAGCAACCAAGAAGAGTTGGACTTAGGGAGGTGGATCAAGGAGAATTTATTGGTTGTTATTAAACCTCTTGCACTCTAATTTTTGGTGATTCCACTTTGAAACCAGCAAGGACCTATCACCTAATAACATACAAGCCTATTGGGCAACCCACTTGCACTACCTCCCTATCATAGTGGTATCAGAGCACAGTTACACTTGGGAAGAAGTAGCAATTTGGCAACCATGGTGATGAATGGAGAATTAGAAAAGAAAGTGGAAGACGAGGAAGAAGAAAATAGGTTAATCAGAGTGAAGCTAGACCTCTTAGAATAGAAGTTGGGTGAAGTAGAAGTGAAGGCAGATGAAGCCAGCAATAAGATAGAGGGAACATAAGGTAAGGGTAAGTTATTAGCTATAGAGGATGAGACCCCTATACCAGACCCTATTATAGAGAATGAACCCTTTTTGAAAGCCTTGAAGGCTATGAGTGTGAGAACACTAGAAGGAGTCCCACTATTCAGTGGTAAAATGGACCCAGAAGTGGTCATGGAGTGGATTGAGGGGCTTGAGAACCATTTTGAGTGTGATGGTGTGACAGAGGCCCAGAAAGTGAAGGTGGCTACGTCTAGGTTGAGAGGAGCTGCCTTAGAATGGTGGAAGTTCATTCAGGATGAACATGAGAAAGAGGGAAAAAGGACCATAGAAACTTGGAAGGGAATGTTGTCCAAGATCAGAGAGGCTTACATTCCAGAAGACTATGAAATATAGCTCCATAGGAGAAGGCAAAACCTTAGGCAAAAAGAATTAGATGTCAGCACCTACACCGAGGAGTTTCAAAAGCTATGCCTTAGGTCAAAGATCCAAGAGGATGAGAATGTCAAGGTTGCTAGGTATCTCAATGGTTTGAGATGGAACATACAGGAAGAGTTAAGTTTGTTGTGCCCTACAAGAGTCCAGAAGTGCTATCAACTTGCACTCAAGGTAGAGGAAAGGAGTAGGAAGAAGCAAGAGAAGCATAATGGAGGTAGAGGAAGAGGTAGAGATGGTCGAGGTCATCGAGGTAGTTTTGGGGGAAGACACATAGACCAAAGGTCCTAGGGGTAATCTAATCTTATAGAGAAAAGCAGGGATTCTCAGAGCAAACCTAATTATAGGGGAAGGGGATCAAGCAACCTAGGAAGGGGTAGGTCGAGTGGCCTAGGTAGAGGGTCTTATTTCTCCACAATGAAAAGCTACAACTATCAGAAATTGGGTCATCCTGCTTATAGGTGTCCTGAAAAGCCTAGTTCTTCCCATGGAGGTGAAAAAGAAGTGAACTATGTGCAGGAGGAAGGGAGTAGTACAAGAACTCCAGCAATGCACCTAGCATTCAAAGATGGTGAAAGTCTAATGATGAGGAGAGTATTGATGCAAGAACCTCATAAGTGTGAAGTGTCTCAGAGAAGAGCATTGTTTAGGATCAAGTGAAAAATCTTGGGCAAGGTATGTAAGGTGGTTATTGATTCAGGCTCCACAGATAATATTATCTCAGAGGAGGCAGTTAGCAAATTGAACCTACCTAGAATGAAGCACAGTGAACCCTACAAGGTAACCTGGTTAAACAAGGGGCAACATGTCCTAGTGAATGAACAAGCATGGGTAGACTTCAATATAGGTGAATACAAGGATAGGATACTATGTGACATCCTTCCCATGGATGCTTGCCATCTACTATTGGGTAGACCTTGGCAATTTGACAGAAGGGCACACCATGATGGTGAAAAAAACACATATTCCTTTCAAAAGAATGGTATTGTCTACAAAATTCAGTCCCTCGGTGAAGAGACAGAGAACAGCAAACCACAGACACCTAAAGTGTTATTAGTCAATGACAAAGAGTTCATCCAAACCATGAAAGAGGGAGATGGGATTGGTTATGCACTTGTAGTGAAACCTAAGGAGGATAAGAAAGAAAAACAAGTTGAGATCCCACAAGAAGTGCAACAACTTCTTGATAACTTTAAGGGCGTCATTAGTGATGCACAACCAGCAACATTACCTCCTCCTAGAGCCATTAGTCATCAAATTGACTTTATACCAGGAGCTTCTTTGCCAAACAAAGAAGCATACAAGATGACTCCTGAGCAAAACAAAGAGGTAGCTAGACAGATTCAAGAGTTATTGGATCAAGGATTAATAAGAAAGAGTATAAGTCCTTGTGCAGTACCCACTATGTTAGCACCTAGGAAAGGGGGCACATGGAGACTATGTACAGACTCCAGAGCTATCAACAAGATCACAATAAGATACAGATTCCCTATTCCCAGGATAGAAGATTTGATGGATTGTTTAGGGGGTGCAAGGTATTTCTCCAAAATAGAATTAAAAAGTGGTTACCATTAGATAAGAATAAAAGAGGGTGATGAGTGGAAAACTGCTTTCAAAACAAATGAGGGTCTTTATGAATGGTTGGTTATGCCTTTTGGACTCTCTAATGCTCCCAGTACCTTTATGAGGTTAATGAATGAAGTATTGCAATATTTTCTCAGTAAGTTTGTGGTTGTCTACTTAGATGATATACTCATTTTTAGTAAGACTAAAGAGGAGCATTTGAAACACTTAGCTATTGCTTTGCAAAGATTATCTGATGAGTAGTTAACCATAAATCTTGAAAAATGTGATTTTATGTAGCATGAGCTAGTCTATCTTGGTTTTGTTGTGTCTAGTGGAGATCTTAAGATGGATCAATCTAAAGTTGCAGCCATAACAAGTTGGCCAACCCCACAATCAGCCAGTGAAGTTAGGAGTTTTCATGGTCTAGCCTAGTTTTACAAGAAGTTTATCAGAGGTTTCAGTGAATTTTGTGCACCCATGTTAGATACAATAAAAGGTGGTCATAAAGTAAAGTTTCAATGGAATGAAGCAGCCAATAAGGGGTTTGAGTTACTCAAAACTAGAGTTGCTACACAGCCAGTGCTAATCCTTCCTAGTTTTGATAAACTCTTTACAATAGAATGTGATGCTAGTCATCTTGCAGTAGGTGCAGTCTTGAGTCAAGATAATAGACCAGTTGCTTTCTTTAGTGAAAAACCGAATGATGCAAAGAAAAAGTATTCATCTTATGATTTAGAGTTATATGCATTGATGCAGGCACTCAGGAAGTGGAGGCATTACTTGCTTCCTAAAGAATTTGTTGTGTATACAGACAACCAGGCAGTCAGTTTGTTGAATTCTCAGGATAAACTCAACCATAGACATGTGAAATGGGTAGTGTACCTACAAGCATATACATTTACTCTTAAGCACAAGAAAGGCCAATGTAACAAAGTAACTGATGCTTTAAGTATGAGATTGTTAACTATTAAGGAGATCCAATTAAAGAGTATTGGGATTGATTACTTTCAAGATTTATATCCTGGTGATGATGACTTTGCTGCTACTTATAAAGTTTGTCTTGCTTTTGAGAATCATTTTCATAGTGAGTATGCTGACTATACATTGTGGAATGGTTTGTTATTTAGTGGAGGACAGCTATGTGTTCCTAAAGGTTCCATGAGAGAAAATCTCATTCAAGAGAAACACAATGGGTGATTGAGTGGCCATTTTGGTCTCAACAAGACCTTAGAGTTGGTTCAACGCTTTTATTACTGGCCTAAGATGCAGAGAGACGTCTAGAGGTATGTTGAACAGTGCATGGTATGTCAGAAGGCCAAAGGTCATAGCACTAATGCTAGTTTATATCAGCCACTTCCCATTCCTTCTAGGCCATGGGAGTGCATCAGTATGGATTTTGTTGTAAGTTTACCAAGGACAAAAATAGGGCATGATAGTATCTTTGTGGTTGTTGACAGATTTAGTAAAATGGCTCACTTTATACCTTGCAAAACTACTAATGATGCTAGTCATATTTCTTTTCTTTTCTTTAAAGAAGTTGTCAGAATACATGGTTTGCCATCTAGCATTGTATCAAATAGAGATGTTAAGTTTTTGGGTCATTTTTGGGAGACTTTGTGGAAGAAATTGGGTACAAACTTATCTTTTGGCTCAGCTTACCATCCACAAACAGATGGCCAAACAGAGGTGGTGAATAGAACATTGGGTAATCTACTCAAATGTCTCGCCAAGGAGTATGGACAAGGCTGGGATCAGCTCATCCCACAGGCCGAGTTTGCTTACAATGATAGTGTAAACAGATCCACTGGTAAGAGTCCATTTCAGGTTGTTTATGGGATGCATCAAAGAGTTGTTTTTGAGTTACATGATGTGACTAACTTGCAACATGTTAGTGGGGCAGCAGAAGATATGGCTCAATCTCAGAAAGAGATACATGAACAGGTTAAGCAGTCTTTGTAGGACACCACCACAAGAGTCAAGGCAAGGGTGGATGCTTCAAAAAGGGATGTCCAATTCTCGATTGGAGATTTTGTGATGGTACATCTCAACAAGTCTAGATTGCAAAAGGGAGTTCCTACCAAGTTACAAATGAGAAGAATTGGACCTTGCATGATTTTGGCTAAGTATGGTCCAAATGCTTATAAAATTGATTTACCCGCTAATGTTTCTTTGTCTCCTATCTTTAATGTTGCAGATTTGGTACCTTTCAAGGGGCAGCCTCCAGCAGAGAATCAAAGAGTTTTAGACATTTCAAATTCCCTTTCAAATCTACCTCTCCCATCTTCTTCTTCTCCCATTCCTGAACAAGTACTTGATTCCAAAATCATCAAGAAGACTAGAAAGCATGACTACTTTGAACATTTGCTCAAGTGGAAAGATCAACCAGCCTCTAAAGCCACTTGGATACTTGAAAGTGACTTCCACAATGTTGGTATTCCTCTCTCTTTTCTGCCAAAAGGAGTCACATGACTTCTTTGTCGATGGGAGAGTATGGTGCAGGAGCACCTAGGCCTCATTTTCAACACAGGTTTGAGAGTAAGTTTGATTTTTATTAGCTTTGAGTTGGAAAGTTTGATTAATTTGTTTTTGTGTTGTTTTAAGTTTTTTGGATGAGTTTTGAACTCATTGTGTGGTTTTGGTTTCCTATTTTCATCTTTTGGTCAAAATTGCCAGTTCTGGAGTTGCCTGGCAAAATGTTGTAGAAAGTGAGTTTTTAATGTGTTTTTGTTTTGAAAATGTCTAGACATGTTTTGTGTTTGGTTTGTAGGTGTGAGTAGTGTTCTTAGGTGTTTTTTAGGCTTTGAGATCAACCTTACACCTTCTAGGCATCAAAAGTTGTCATTTAGGCATCAAAATGTCAAATTTACTGTTCTTGGACATGTACCTATCCGTACAGGAGGTTAACCAACTTGGAGTGGTATTTATTCTCCTTTTTTAACTATTGTAAGGGTTGATCAATCCGATTTATTAATCATTTTAAAAGTTTGCACTCATTTTACCTTGTTTTTCTCTAGTTTCTAACTTCATGTGAACAACAGTCCGTACACCTGCTGTACTTGGCCATACTGTTCTTGCATTTTCAGTTTCTACTATGTTCTCTTAAACTTCTCCCTTTGGTGGCATTCAATTTCATCAAGTTTTGAGTTTGTAGCAAAATTAGTTTGATTTGACAGTTTCACTGCCTTGTCTAGGAATTTGGCAAGGATGCTTGACCAACTTAGATTCATGAAGTCCTAAAATGTTCATGGCTTCTCAAGAACCAGTTGGTCAATTTGTAAATTATGTAAATACATGTTTTGGTTTCAAGAGTGCAGGTGCAAGGAGTTTTGTGGCTATGGAGCTCTAGCCAAGTGTGCCATTTGGCTAGGGTCTTGTAGAAGTTTGATGCTTTGCTCTTCCATTGCAATTGTATTCATTTGGTGGATAGACCTGCCTTGATGTCCAAGTGATATGTGCAAGCAAAGAGGATTTCTAAGCAATGACAAGGAGGATTACATGTTTTAGTTTTGTGAATTGTAAACCAAAATAGTGAGTCACTATTTGGTAGTACTTTTTCCTTCTTTTGTTTTCTCTCCACCATTTATTGGTGTGTGTAAACCTTGTATAATCTTTGTTTGTTTGAAAACAAGAAAAAGAAGTAGTGTAAACCCTACCCATGGGTATTGTGAATGCCAAGATCAATCAATGATCTCTTTAGGCAAAATGGTAAACGCCTAGCAGGCTGTCACAGTCATCTAGGACTGATTTTTACATTTATTTTGAGGTTGTATATGTAATCCCCCTATTCAAAATGGTAGGTATGAAGAACACTAAGAATCAAAAGGTAGGGCATTGTTAAGAAAGCACAAAATAGACCTTGGAAAGGAGTTCTAATAGTGTGAAGTGTAGGTCCAAAGTGAAAAGGCAGTGAGAGGGCAAAATGTAGTCATAATTAACTTGACAGTGAACTACTTGTTGTTTTGTAATTGCCTAATGCCTTTCATGTAGGGATAATATGATTCCTTCTTGTCACTAATGATGGTCATGTTCACATGCTTCAAATTGTAATTGGTATTCATGCAAAAGTTGTGTTTGTAGAAGGCAAGAATGAAAAGTTGTCAAATGTTGCACTTTCCTTATGTGCATTTTGTAAAAATCTTGTTCTCCATCGTTTGAGGTTTAAATATTCTTTATTGTGGCCTAGTTAGTTAGTAGCCTGGTATAACTAAGTGTTCTTGTGTCATATGGAGGGTCTCAAGCTTAAAATTTGATTTTGCCAACAAACCCTACCAAAACCCTCTTTTTATGCCCATTTTTGGGATAGTCATGGAGAAGGCCTTAGGGACCCCTAAACTTGGAAAATATTCAAGAACTCCCAAAAGGGTGTCTGAATATCAACTTTGTTTTGTTTGGAAATCCATCGCTAGAGCAGGGTGAGCACAAAACCCCAAAAGGAGGGCTAATTCCTAGTAGCTTGCTTTAGGCCTAAAATTGGGTTTTTCACAAATCGGATACACAAATGGGGAATGTAAAGCCTAAAACCCATCAAGTCTAGTTGAGACAAGTTGTCATTGCATGCATTTAACATATTTGGTGTGGTATAAGCTAGTTTTGTAGCACTAGAGAGGGAGACAAAAACAATGGATTTGAAGCCCTTGAGCAACCAAGAAGAGTTGGACTTAGGGAGGTGGATCAAGGAGAGTTACTAGGTTGTTATTAAACCTCTTGCACTCTGATTTTTAGTGATTCCACTTTGAAACTAGCAAGGACCTATCACCTAATAACATACAAGCCTATTGGGCAACCCACTTGCACTACCTCCCTATCAAAGACCCTTGAACTAGTTAGGAGATTCTACTTTTGGCCAAGGGTGCAACCCGATGTAAGGAAGTATGTAGAGGGTTGTTTGATTTGTCAAAAGGCTAAACGCAGAACATCTAATGCAGAATTGTATACAACTCTCCCAATCCATACTAAACCATGGGATTCAGTGAGTATGGATTTTGTAATAGGACTCCCAAATACTAAAGCGGGATATGACAGTATATGTGTTGTTGTAGACAAATTTTCCAAAATGGCACATTTTTTGGCTTGTAAAACCACAAATGATGCCTCTCACATTGCAAGTATATTCTTTAAGGATATTGTCATACTTCATGGGCTACCATTGTCCATTATCTCAAATAGGGATTCTAAATTCATAAGGCATTTTTGGAGAACTCTGTGGAAAAGGCTAGGTACAAAGCTATCATTTGCATCCACCTACCATCCTCAGTTAGATGGTCAAACAGAGGTAGTTAACAGGTCCCTTGGTAATATTTTGAGGTGTTTCACAAAAGAGCATGGAGCCACTTGGGATGTCATCTTGCCTCAAGCAGAGTTTTCATATAATGACCCAATCAACAGGAGTACTAGTCTAACTCCTTTTCAGATTGTCTATGGAACACACCCAAGGGGTGTCTTGGAATTGAGAGATGTTAGAGATCTGGACAAGAGGAGTGCCCAAGCAAAGGTCATGAAAGATATCCATGAGTAGGTAAGAGCCAAACTGCAACATACCTCTAAGAAGTACAAAATAAATGCAGACAGGAAAAGAAGAGAGTTGCAATATAAAGTGGGGGATATGGTCATGATTCATCTTAAAAAGAAGAGATTGCCTAAAGAGAAGTATACTAAACTGATGATGAAAAAAATTAGTCCTTTCAAGATCCTTAATAAATGTGGCAACAATGCTTATCAAATTGACTTGCCCTTTAATATAGGTTTATCTCCTATCTTTATTGTTGCTGACATATATGCCTACAAGAATATTGTGAATGATGTTGGTGATGTAGGACCTGTTGATCCACCACCCCCTGATATGATGGAAGATGTCCTTTCTCAGCCTACACTTGAGATTGAATACATTGCAAATAAAAGAGTTAGCAAACAAACAAGGAGAAAGACATATTATGAATTCCTTGTCAAATGGAAGGGAAAACCTTTGGAAGATGCCACATGGATGACCGCGGAGGCCATTAAGCTGACTGGAGCTACACTTTTTGACATAGGGAGTATGGTGCAGGGCACCTAAGACTATCTCAGACCCTTGAAGATCACTAGGTTGTATCAAGAAGTTAAAAGGGTGTAATCATGGTGTTGATCCTTTGGATCCACCTAATAATGTTTTTTGGTCCAGCTTGTAAGGCTAAGAGTCCCAAAGGTACCTTAAGACAACCTTGGGCCTCATTAGACCAATAATAACTTAGAATAGGATTTCATAGGTTTTTTGGTATTGTTTTAGTAAATAAATGACTTCAGAATAGATCCTAACATGTTTGAATCTTGGAGGATGCAAATTGCCAAAAGTTGCAAAATTGTCAAAATGTTGTCAACAACTTTTTGCAATATTGCTTCGAGAAGTTGCATTTTGGTTCTAATGGTCATAACAATTGAAAAAGGTGGTTAGGTTCATTGGAAAGGGTCTATGTAAGAAAGTGAAGCCTTCCATGTGAAGGTTAGAGTGTTTGGATGATACTTTTGGTGGAAAATTGAATGAGAAGCACTGAATTTCCTAAGCAGCTTTCTTGTTTCTGAGATAGTACGGTCTAGTACAGATTGCCAGACCAAAAATCTGGGTAGGGAATGTTAGTAAATTGAATCACCTCTTACTTTCCTACGTTTTGAGTTCACTTGGTGACCGTAGTAGATATTTTGTCTTCATTCTAGTCAAACTGGTCTAGAAACCCTTAATTTCAGGGTTAGTGTAGAGATGGAGCCCTAACTTGTCTTTTCTACAATGGAATCTGATGGCCACTTGGAAAATGCAAGTTAGGGGAGTGTATAGTAAGACCCCGAAGGCTCAGGACTAGAGGAGTTTGTCTATTGCCTCAACCACCAAGTCCTAGGCTAAATATCTCTATGTATTTAGCCTAAGCAATGAGACCAGTGTGTGGACAGTCAACCAAACAAGCAAGATGATCGGTTTGATAGTGGATTTTGTTCAGTTGGAGGTAGGAGAACCTAACCAAAGTCTTGCATTGGCTCTATGCACCCATTCCTTGATACTTACTTTGTTAACCTAGCCTAATTAGGCCTATTATGTCTATGAACATAATAAGGGTTAGGGTATGCTGGAGTAGGCTCAATTCCTGCAACTTTGGAATCTTTTGTAAGTCCAAAAAGGATATCCAAAACAGTGATTCATTTGTCTAGTCCTTTGGAATTTTAGCAAGTTGTTTCCCATAAATTGGTTAAAGAGACCTACTAAGATCCTCTAGCCCTATAAAGGTTCTTAGCCTTGTGGAAGTCCCAAAACTCCATTTCTGGTTGATTGTCCTTATATTAGACATAAGTAAGGCATCCCAATCATCAGATAGAGGATTTGTAGACCGAAGGTCAAGTTTGAATATTTTTGTCAAATTTAGGGAAAGCGTCCCTAAAATGCAATCTTGGAGAGTCGTGTAAGGTCCCTAGAACCTATGGAAGAAGTGTGGGGTGTGAAACACACTTAGGAGATCAGTCCGTCCATCTAGGAATCCATTGGACCACCTAGGAGTGGGAAATCAATCTTTGGGTATATAAACCAAGAAGTAGGCTCATTAGTACATTTCTTGTTGTGTACTCTGCATCACATGATAGGATGCACCAGAGTCAAGCACCCATGAATCTGAAGTGGTGTTAGTAGTTGAGAGAACTAGAATACTATTGAATCTTTTTCATAGGTAGTATTGGCTTCATTGTCCCTTACCTTCTCTTGTGCCTTTTTGTAATTTCTACAATCCTTTTTCTAATGACCAAATTTACCACAAAACCAGCAATCACCATTTCTGCCTCTAGACTTCAATCTCCTTGCTGATTTGGATCATTGATTATGATTATTTCTATCTCTATTGTGGCTTCTTCCTCTATTGTCAGTGCTTACAACTATTAAGGCTTCACTCGATGAAGGTTCTTCACTCTTTCTTCTCAAATCTTCACTGAGAAGAGTAGCCGCTAAATCATCAAAAACTAGCTTGTTCTTGTCGAATACCAAGGTACTAACTGCTATTACAATTCCATCCCAGTTGCTTGGTAAAGAAAATAACAAGAGAATGACTTTGTTCTCATCATCTTGTGTCATTCCCACCGAGTTTTCTTGGTTGATTAAGGTGTTAAATTCGTTGATGTGGTTTGCCATGACGCTTCCTTCCTTCATCTTGAGTTTATATAACTTCTTCATTATGAACACCTTATTTGCAGTTGATGCCATTGTATACATGTCTGTAAGCTTGTCCCATACCTCTTTCGTTGTCATTTCAGTCATGACATTGAAGATGAGATTATTGGATAGCGAGAAAAAAATCATTGCTCTTGCCTTCTTATCTAGTTTTTCCCAATCTTCATCAGCCATCGTAGATGGCTTCTTCGCTTTCCCTTCAAGCGCAGGTGAGAGGTCTTTCTTTATTAGCAAAGACTCCATCTGCACCTTCCACAAACTAAGGTTCTGACTTGAGAACTTCTCTATCTTTGCTTCTTCCATATCTCAGGGAATTCAATCATCGAATTGGCAACCAACAACTCTTCCTAGCTCTGATACCAATTGTAAGTTTGGATAAATGCAAATAAAAAGTGTAGAAATTAAACAGAGAATTAAAACAAGACAAGAAAAGAGAGAAACACAAATGTATCTTGGTTCGACAATATGCTTACATCCACACTCAAAGCAGGGGAGTTCCTTTATTATTATTTCAGATTTAATATACATCACAGCAACTTGTGTTAAGTTGTTAAAACTTCAACCGATCAACTCTTTAAAGAGATTCAAAACAAGAATTCCAATGTTCATCAATTTGCGGGAGGAGAGGAAGTCCATTGGGCTTCACACACACCCAACAAAACTGACACCTTGATGGCTGGGGAGCTTGACGACACATTTGGTTTCTACAACTCCCAGGGAAATAATGACTGTTGAGGTCGATAAGCATGAGCTCATATGACGATGAAGATGTTGACTGTATCCAGAGAAACGTATGTTAGTTCAGCTTGCCTTTTCAATATCTATAGCACCTTTTTCATTTTGGATCTTGATGTGGGATCTAGATTAGAGCACAACATTCCCACAACCATCAACCGCTCCATGTCCTCGGCATTGAAATTTTCACCCAGTTTCTCATCTGTTCCATCCAAGAGCTTTCCCTTTCCATACAAATCCCAAACCCACTCTACCTATCTGGAATCAAGGGTAAGGTTGTAACCTCATAAATATACTACTTTCTTCCTTGTTTGGAACCTTGTGCTACTATTTTGACAGCCACCGCCTCCCTCATGCCGAGCATGATGCCTCTGTAAATGCCACCGAAGCCACCTTGCCTAAACTTTATGTCGTCGTGACATATTGATCGGTATAGGAAAATCTTCGGGGGCCTTGAGAAAATCATTCATCGAACTCCGCATCACTTTCTTCCCTCGCCTCACCTCCTCTTTTTCTTTTTCTGAAAAGCCACTACCCGCTATGAAGCCACATATGACCACAACAACAATGAATACACATTCCTTTATTTTTTTAGAAATGTTGGGATTTTGCGAGAAATGATGTTTTATTGGCTCTCGAGGAATCTAGGAGAAATAGATCCATTTTAAAAGAACTTAATACTACAATGATTGCAATTATTCCTAAAAAAGAGGATACTAAGACTTTTGCTGACTTCCGCCCCATTGCTTTATGTAACACTTTGTATAAGATATTTATGAAGGCAATTTCCCTTAGGTTGGCAAAAATTCTACCTAGGATCATTTCATTGGAGCAAGGTGGTTTTGTTCCTGGAAGGGAGATGACAGAGGGTGCAATTGTAGTACATGAGGTGCTGCATTCTATTTCCACCCAAAGAACCCTGGCCATGATACTTAAACTAGACATGATGAAGGCTTATGATACAGTAGAGTGGGGGGCTTTATGTGTTGTTCTTGAGAAGTTAGGTTTTTCCAAGGTCTGGGTCAAATGGATTCGTGCATGTATTTCTTCTACAAGATTCTTAGTTTTAATTAATGGTTCTCCCTGTGGTTTTCTCACTTCCTCTAGGGGTTTGAGATAGGGAGATCCCCTTTCTCCCTTTTTGTTTATTCTTCTAGTTGAAACCTTTAGTTGGGCTATTAGGGCTACTAAAGTGGGGGGGCTTTGGAAAGGTATAAGGATTCAGAATATTCCCCAAAGTATTTCTCATTATCTCTTTGCAAATGATACTCTATTATTTGGACATGCTTCGTTAGTTGAGGCAAAAGTGATTAAGGGAATAATATAAAATTATGCATCATTTTCTAGTCAGAATATGAATGGTGATAAATCAAAGATTTTTTTCCTTAATACATCACATTTGGTTCAGCATAGGTTGCAATCCTTTTGGGGATTTGAGACTGGAAATCTTCCATGTACCTACCTTGGGATTCCTTTCTTTGCTAAACAGGATAAGATTGGTTTTTGGGATAAGATTACTTCGGTCATTTCTAAAAGAATTCTCTCATGGAATCATAGATGGTTAACTTTGGCAGGTAAAATTGTTCTCATCAAGTCTATTTTGAATGATGTTCCCATATATCTCATGTCTGTTTTGAAGTCTCCAAAAGTAGCCATTGTTAGTTTACAGGATACTCTTAGAGATTTTCTATGGAACAATAATAAAGATGGCAAGAAGAAACTCCCTTTCGTTGCATGGGATAAGGTATGTTTGCCTAAGGAACTTGGGGGAATAGGAATTCAAAGTCTAGAGAATCAGAATTTAGCCTTAGGTGCTAAGTTGGTTTGGAAATTATATGACAAGCCTAGCTCCTTATGGGCACAGATTATCTTTGCCAAATATTTAAATAATGGACCGAGAGAGTACATTTTTAAAGTCTCAAATTTGCCTTCGGGTTCTGCTATTTGGAATTTCCTTTGTAAATGTAGATCAGTTATTTTGCCTCATCTCTCATGGATTATTCATAATGGTAGAAAGGTCAGATTTTGGGATGAAGTATGGAATGGACACACACCTTTGGTGAATATTAGGGATTGGTCTCCTCTGATCACTATTCTTTCCTCCCTTTGGGGTATTTTTGTAATAGATTATTTTGAAATTGTGACTAGTGGACCCCTTAAGCTAGCTAGATGGAAGTCGATTGATTTATTAGATGTTGATCAAAGCATGAAATTAGATTTTGAAAAGATTTTGGGGGATAGAATTGTATTTCTTTCTGATTCTGAGGATGAACTTATTTGGACAAATAATATTTTTGGTTTTACACTGTTAAAGATGGTTACAACTCTCTTATGGTTGCTAAAGATTTGTCTTCTTGGCCTTATAAGTTGTTTTGGCATTCGGCTTGTCTTCTCAAAGTAGGAGTCTTTGCTTGGTTGACAGTTCAGGATAGAGTCCTTAGAGGTATGAGACTAGACAGGCTTGGTATTACTGTTGTTTTCCCTTGTGTCCTTTGTAACAAAAATTTGGAATCTTCTTCACACCTGTTCCTACATTGTGATTATGCTTATGAATGTTGGCAATGGTTGTTTGAGAAGTTAAATATATCCTTTGTTATTGGTAAGGATCTCATTTCCCATTTTAGATCTTGGCCCTTTATGTTTGCCTCATCTTTTTATGCATGCCTTTGGATCATATCTCCATCTATTGTGATTTGGAATGTTTGGCTAGAGAGAAACAACAAGATATTTAAAAAAACAAGGTCTCTTGTGTCTGAGGTTCTACTAAAAATTGAGTCTTCAATCTCTGAGGTTGCTTTGTCATTTATTTATAAGAATTTGGAAAATCTTTCTTCTTTTTCGCACTGGGATAGTAGAGTTACTAGAGTTTGGAAGTTGTTGTTAGTTTTACCCTCTCATGGTTCAATTTTAAAAAAGAATGATGCAATAGGTAAGAGATTCTCTGCTAGATGGAAACCTCCTCCGTGGGGGCACTTTAAACTGAATTTTGATGGGGCCTCTCATGGTAACCCTGGGTCGGCTGGGGTAGGCATGGTAATTTATGATCACAATGCAAATTTTATTCAAGCTAAGTGTCATGCTATTGGTTTTAAAACTAACAATTATGCAGAAGTTCATGCTTTGTCTTTTGGATTGGATATGACAATCTCTTTGGGAATTAAGGACTTAATAATTGAAGGTGATTCTATGGTGATTATTCAATGTGTTATGAAAAAGAAATCGAATTGTTGGAATTTGCAGTATATACTTGATCCCATTTTACAAAAATTAGAATTGTTTGAATCTTTCTTGGTATCCCATTGTTACAGAGAAGTTATTAAGATTGCAAATTATTTGGCAAATTTAGCCATTGATAGCAATGCTAATCAGCGAGAGGTGGGTTTTGAGGAAATTCCTTCTAGGGTATGGGAAGGTTTGCAGCAATAGTCATATGATTTTCTTGAGTAACGTCGATGTAAAATTTTATGATGATAATTATTCACGCTTTCCCCTTTCATTTCAAGTATTCATGTCCATTGTCTGGAGAAGAGTTCGAGGTCATGGTATTTGATATAATAGTGTTTTTCCAAAGGTTTTTTGATACTTTCTTTTTTGGCAGGAAGGTTTTTGGCTCATGGGATTTGGCACAAGGCTTTAGAAAATTTTGTCTTCTTCCATTGGTAGCAGCTATGGAGTCTACATTTGAAAATTATCCGATGGGTTTTTTTGGCAAATTGTCATATGGGCTCTATGCAAAACTAATATTATGTGACCGCATTTTGTATGTGGTTTTGGGCAGGGTGTATAAATTGATCCGTTAGATACTATAGATTTATTTTATGAGCTGTGACCGGAGGTTTTCTTCCCAGGGTTCTTTCCTCTGGTATGCTCTTTGAATCCCGTGTAAAAAATAAAAAATATTAATAAAAAAATTTAGTGGAATAATCCACTTTTATTGAAAAAAAAACAAAAATAACTTTGACATAATTTCTGTTTTTCTTGCCATTTTTAATTCCATCGGAAGCGTTGTTTGCATGAGAAGCAAGTGGGATTTCCCACGAATGTTCACAAGAAAAATTCCGAAGTGTTCACAATGCATGTCACTGTGGAGTATTCAGTGGCAGCAGAGAGACCAACTTGGATATTTTCTGGAAGAAAGCTGCGCGGATCTATAGGATAGGAAAACAGCGGGTTTTTGGGTTTAGAAAAATTAGCGTTGGTGGAATTATACAAGAGAAAGACTTGCAGACTCTTTTCTCCACCGTCATAATCCACCCAGGCATCCCATGTGTCTCCATTTGTTAAATGTGGGTCGCAAGAGCAATTGAATAAACTGGAGTAGCTGAGCGAAACACTAAAATTTGAGTAAACGTCATTAACGTCGATTCCCACATTGTTGTTATCAGGATCCCATAAATTCTTGAAACTGTCAAATTCCATAGCAACCATCTGATATAATGGTCCAGTAAAAGTTGTCAAGTTAAACAAGCCGAGACCTCCGTCATAAGCGTCCTGTGGTTGCTCCAACTCCAAAGGTGCCAAGAAAAACGCAAGACCTCCAGAATCATTGTTCATGCCCATAGTAAATTAGAAACGGGTAGAAAAATTTGCCGGAGACCGAGAGAAGCTGTCCCATAGCTGAATAGGCTTATTATAAGTGGCCCAGCAGAAGCTGCTGTATGTGCCCTCAAATGCTTTATTATTGGTGAGCTGCAGCTTGTCTTGATATCAGGCATCATTTTCGATTTTTATGCCTTTGAAAGAAGGGAATTCCAAGCTACGGCTTCCTGCACGCGAGGGAAAAAGGAAAGAAGCAACACAGCATAAGAAAAGTAGGGTGGGTAATAGGTGACAGAGCTTGGTCATCCGAATATCTTCTTTACAGGCTACTGCAGGGTAATTTTGTGGTAGCCATAGCGATGTGTTAGTATATCTGTTTTACAGGGCCCTCGAAGGCAAGCAGGTTTAGTTGAGGTCCTTGTGAACAAATGAAGAGGCCTAACTTCTTAAAAAACCTTTTCGATATTTTGCAATTTAGAATTGGTCGGGGGATTCGTTTTGGACATACTAACAAACACATAGGAGACACTAAACTTCTTTTTCCTCGAGAGTCTTCTCTTTGCCGCGTTGCATTTCACGGTTTATTATTATATTTCAATATATTATTATATTTCTATTAAACTCTCTATAAAAGTTTTCTTTTTTAAATTAAATTATTATTATTATTATATTTTTATTTTATATTTGTTTTTATTGTTGTTTTATTAAGTAGTTATTGTTATTGTTATTATTATTATTATCATATCATAATATTTTTATTTTATATTCATTCTTAATCTTGTCTTTAAAAATAAAAGTAGATTTTATGTAAGAATACTTTCAATCTCTCATATTATCATTGTAATATGCCTTTAACATAATGACATGTTTTTTCGAGTTAATGAATAAGAATATTTTACTCTATTTTTATTATTATTATTTCTTAAAGATTTGTATTTAACTCTACATTTAGTCATTTTTCATCTTAGTTCAAATATGTTAGTGCAAAAATTATCCAAGTCATTTTTATGTATATAAATCTAAACTTTTAATTTTTAAATTTAACTTTCTTAATTTGAATTCATTTTTTCCTCTCTTACTATCCATTATGAACTAACTAAAAAATAATGTATTTGAAATTGCATGCTATAGTTTTATATTTAAAGACTTACTCTAATTTATTTAAATAATCTATAATTATCATATGAATATTCACATAAGAAAGTCATAGCTACTTCATATGATTAAATTATCACCCTATGCATATTGCATGCTTGTCCATTTAAACTTGGTTCATCACCATAAAATTTATCTACACACACACATGCATGTGTATGTGTATGTGTATGTGTATAGCTTGCTCAAGGTCTCGACACTCTCACATCATAAATATCAACTCAACCATCAAACAAAATGACTCTAGGTTAACAACAACAAACCCTAGCAAGCTCAACTTATCTCAAATTGGTTATAACTTTTGTATGGATGGCAACTTTGTTCTCTTCTCATGTGTGTGCCCCTCTTCCCAAGGATTCTCTCCCTCTCCTCTGAAGGGTAATGAGGTTTTCTATGTCCACTTAGATACATATATTTAGTTAGGCCATAACATAAAACAATTTCATGAACATACATATCAAAACATTAGAGCTCATGTAAATTTAAATCAAAACTTGTCCTTTACAATTTAACTCATCAGTTTAATGCATTCACATAAGCTCATATACATATATATTCATCACATTAGTTTTATGCAAGAGAATTAAATTAAAATTGTTTCATGAAAGAGGGTGCAACAATCAATAAAACCTAATCAAAAAATGGGTTGTTTTCAATGCCTGTGCCTTTAAAAATATAAAGATATATAGGAAGCTTAAGATAGATTACATTCTTCACGCATAATAAAATTTAATCTATTGTGTCATAACTAGACAATATAGAGTTGGTAGTTTGGACTCTATTAGTGGTCTTGTGAAGCCACATGACATGCATAGGAAATATAGCGAGAAAGAAAATGAGAAATTTAATAGTGATCAATGTAAATGTAGATATGACATTCTAATAGTTATTTGTCTCTACAAACCAATGATTTGTTCCTATAGGCTAGTTGCATGGATTATAAAATAGGATATTCTCATATTCCTACATAAAAAATAAATCCAATGAAGATTGTCGCTATTAAAAAATACATGTTATGTTGGAAATAATTAATTGTTTGAGTAAAATTTGTGTCTTTTTCTGTCAATAATTTATAGGTTTCATCAATGGAAAAAATATATGACATGATATAACATTATATATACATCTCTCATTACAACATCTTTTTGTATAGTGAAACTTATAATGTATTATAAGTTAATCAATCAATGAGTGTTTTTATTTGAAGAGGTCTAGGGATAGAGTCTATAAAATGTCTACTCTTTAAGAGACCCATCTATGGTCTAAATGTGTTTATGTTGAACATTATATTTTCAATGATATTTTAATGTCTTTGAGGTCACAATTATTGGCACATAATTTTACTATTTAGTTAGTCATGTAAACTATATAATCTTATCAAATTATTCACTTGAAAAATGATTCATATTGCATATAGTATTAACATAAGTCTTCATTGATCATTGAAGCAGATCATGTGATTCTCTTGCACTTTTTAGTTTTTTATGTGCGTGAATTTTTTAATTTTTATTGTAGAACCATCTCTCTCTCTCTCTCTCTCTCTCTCTCTCTCTCTCTCTCTCTCTCTCTCTCTCTCTCTCTCTCTCTCTCTCTCTCTCTCTCTCTCTCTCTCTCTCTCTCTCTCTCTCTCTCTCTCTCTCTCTCTCTCTCTGAGATAATTACTAGTCTCTAATGGCTAAATGATCAAATCCTTTATTGAAATATTTTCCTCTATTTCTCCTTAGTAGTTTGGTGTATATTATGTCATTCCAACTTACATAATTTAGCATGATTAAATTATGATAATTTATTTTGCAGCTCATATCTTATAAACACTTATAGAATTATGTTTGGATTTTAGTGTTGCACATAAATTAATTAAAGCATAAGGTTATTTATATAAGGCAATACCAAATTATTTTATAAATTTTGTTGCATGTGTAGCTTGTTTGCCATCAACTTTGTAAGACAATCTTGTGATATTTTTCATAATGACTTAGTATACTTAATATTTATTATCATATTGTACATCAATATTCATAAAGTTTAACTTGTTGATAGACTATTGCATGCTTGTTGTCTTTATTTATCATACATTTTAAGTCTAAGATCACCATGCTTGGCTTTATGGAGGCAAAATTCTAGAGGATTTCTCCATGCCTATCATTTTGTCTCCTTTCCATAATTTGATCATGACTTATACCTCATTAGTCTAGCATTGGATACATTCTTATGTCTATAGGTATTTATCTTATTTACTAAGGATGTGGTTTATCAATTTTGAAAGTTAATAGGTATCACATTAAAGGGTGATTGATGCTTCTTATATATTCATGTCCTTCCTTTTCGAACAATGAAATTGCTATGTGCATCTACATACACAACCAAATATCTTGGTCACCTCATATTGTTAATGATTGCCTTTCTTGAGAGAAACCATTAAACTAGCATAGTGGTAAAATAATGGTCACATTTATTGAGTGATACAATTTATTTTTGATATTGTTATAAAATAGTAAATTCCATAACATAATGTGTCTAGTCTAATATTACCATAATCACTTACTAATATTTGTCATTTTTATTATCTATATTACGAAACAATGCCAATGTTTAAATTCTTTGAATAACTTTCTTGTTTGTATCACTACTCATAAATAATCTTCTTTCACAACTTATTTTTACATATTATTAAAAATTCATCACCAATCTTCTGTATACAACAAAACAAATATCAAAATATATAAAAAGAAAAAAACAATAAACTAAAAATAAATAAACTAAATATAACATAATACTATAAAAATATATTTAAAATAAAGAAAAAACCACTTTGAAGGACTTGACCCCTATCATACCAGTGTGTTCAATTCTTACAGAGATAAGTTATGTACGCCTTATATTTGAAGCATAGTTATAGTTAAAAATCAGATAAACTGTACACCATAAAGAAATTGTACATAGACTATAAAACAGAATTAATTAATTTTTATATTCCCCTTGATTACCCCAATTTCATAAAGATCGGTCTCCTATTTAAAATTTCCACTCTAAATACCTACTTCAATGGAATTGTCTAAACTAGCGAGGTCAGTCGTTAACAGTAGAGGGCTTGACATTTTTACCGAGCTATTTGCAGTCGTAAAGGACGACAAAACCGACGCCTTGACGGCGGGAGAGGTTGACGTTGCACAGATTTCAACAGCCGCTGAGGTCGACAAGCCTGAGCTCATATCATGCTGAATTGGCTGACTGTACACATCTACCGGCAAATCCAGAGGAACGTATGGCAATCGAGCTTCCCTTTTCAATATCTTTATCACCTCTCTCATTTTGGGCCTTGATGTGCGATCTAGATTGGAGCACAGCAGTCCCAAAACCATCAGCCGCTCCATGTCCTCCGCATTGAAATTTCCACCCAGTTTCTCATCCGCTGCATCCAGGAGCTTTCCTCTTCCATGCAAATCCCAAACCCACTCTACCAGTCTGCAATTGTATTCTTCAAGGGTGCGATCAACTGGTCACCTTCCGCAGGCAATTTCCAGAGTAACCGCCCCAAAGCTGTACACGTCCGCCTCTGGACTGATCTTCCCCGTTATGTAGCACTATGGAGCTAAATATCCCCGCGTGCCCGCCACCACTGTCGTATGAGAAGCTGTCTGATCACGGTCCATCAGTCTTGCTAAACCAAAATCACCCAGCTTGGCATTGAAATTGGAATCCAGCATTACGTTACTTGCCTTGACGTCTCGGTGAACAACACGTTGTTCCCAATCTTCGTGGAGATAGACAAGAGCCGACGCTGTGTCACATGCAATACTATATCTTTTTTCCCAAGGCAGAGTATCCTCCTCCTTCCCAAAAATATGTTTATCCAGACTCCCGTTTGGCAGGTATTCGTAGACCAGAAGTAACTCTCCCTTTTGATGGCACCATCCTAAAAGCTGCATAAGGTTACCGTGTCGGAGTCTACTGATAGTGGTTACCTCAGAAACATACTCCTTTCTTCCTTGTTTGGAACTTTTGGATATTCTCTTTACAGCCACCGCCTCCGCAGTGTCTGGCAGGATGCCTCTGTAGACGCCACCGAAGCCGCCCTGTCCAAGCTTTTCCTTGTCGCAGAAGTTTCCTGTCGCAGCACAGAGCTCGGCGCAGGAAAATCTTCGGGGGCCCTGGGAACACCATTCATCCAGCTCCGCATCGCTTTCTTCCGTCTCCTTTCCTCCTTTTTTGCTTTTTCTGTAAAGCCAGTGCCCGCTAACAAACACGAAGCTACATACGACCACAACGATGATGAACACATATATCAAAATAACTTTGACAGCATTTCTGTTTTTCTTGTCATTTCCAATTCCATCGAAAGCAGCTGGGATTTCCCATGAATATTCAATAGAAAAATTCCAAACTTTAACAGTGTGTGTCTCTGTAAAGTCTCCAGTGGAAGCTGAGAAGCCAACTTCGATGTTTTCTGGTAGAAAGTTGCGCAGATCTATAGTATAGTTAAACAGCGGGCTTTTGGGTTTAGAAACATTAGTGCTGTCGGAACAACAAAAGAGAAAGACTTGCAGATTATGTTCTCCACCGTCATAATCCACCCACGCATGCCAAGTTTTGTGTTTGAGAGATGTTGGTCGCAGGAGCAATTGAATACAGCGGATTTGTTGAGTAAAACATTCAACTCTGAGAAAATGCTATTGACGTCGATCCCCACATGATTGTCATCAGGATCCCATCCGTTGTTGTAAGTGTCAAACTCCACAGCAACCATCTGATAAAAGGATCCTTTAAAAGTTGTGTCGTTAAACAGGCCAAGAAATCCGCCATAAGCGTTCTCTGGTTGCTTCAACTCGAAAGGTGCCAAGAAGAACGCAAGTCCGTCGCCACGATTATCTTTTATATTGTTGTTGATGTCAATAATGAATTGGAAATGGGTAGAAAAGTTTGCCAGAGCACGAGAGGAGCTGTCCCATAGTGGAATAGATTTATTATAAACCGCCCAACCGTAACTGTTATTTAGGCTTGATGATGCTGCATTTTTGGTAAGCTGCAGTGTGTCTCCTCCACTGTCCTTTTGATATAGGGCATCATGTTCTGTTTTTATATCTGTGAGAGGAGGGAAGTTAAAGCTAATGTTTGCTGCATGCGAGAATAAAAGAAAAGAAGCAATACAGCATAAGAAAAGGAGGGCAGGTAGAGGCTGACAGAGATAGGCCATCTGATTATCTCATGCTTTACAGGGTCTTAGATGGCAAGCAGGTTTCGTCAACGTCTTCGTGGACATATGAAGAGCCCGAATTTAAAACAAAATGTTTTCCATATGTTGGAATTGCCGTGGATTTCCTTTTGGACAGACGAACAAAAAAACATAGAAGACGTTAAACTTCTTTGCTGTCTACGTCTACCGTTGAGTCTTTTGTTAGAAGGATAGAAGGCGGCCACAAGATGCTTGATAGGATATACTTCAAAACTTTTTGTATAAAATGTTAAATGCCTCGTTAGTTTATCGTCTCTGAGAGTAATTATTAATGTTATGATCCGGTTTTGCCGAGGAAATAATTATAAGGTGAGCGATTTCTTCAATCGTATATTTCTGTTTTTTTTTTAAGTTATGTTTCAGGTTCATGATGATTAGATTATAATTTTATATATTGACTACATTATAGAAATAATGATATATTTATGTGGGAAGTTAACGAGGTTACTTTAGTCTATTTCTATTATCATTTATTTTTATGATTAGTAGTTTGTCACTTTAATTTAAATAGGTGTAAAAATTATACAAATCATTTTTATGTGCATGAATCTAAATGCTTGATGTTTAAATTTAAGGAATTTGATTTAGGAGAAGTTGACTGTCATGGAAAAGATTCCAAAATAATATATGTAAACATCATTTTTCTACATGCAAATCAAAGGCAAGAATACCAAATTCTTATAATCACATTTTACTATTTTATCTTTCTATAGGTATAAAACCCAAAAGGTAGTATTAAAGTGAAATATTATTGGTACTTTACTAATTTTTAGACGTTTTTAAGAAAAGGTTGAAATTTTTAGTATGTTGTTGAATGTATTTTTCACACATTCAATAATATATTTCATCAATAAAATATGAACAAAATATCAAATTTAATTTATTTGATTATTTGGACAATTTATTTAGTTCAAATATTCATGTGAGTGTTTTTTTTCCTTATAAAATTGATAAAATCAACTTTCTTATTCAACCTTGTGTTTATACTTCTTTATTAAAAAAATTAAATTTAGTTTTCGTATCATCATTTAGTTAGGAATCAAATTTTGAATCCACTCCTATTTATCTATTTTTGACTTATTCCATAAGGATGTTCCCACACCCACCCCTATTTTATGTACAATTGCTAAATCTTTTATATTATTCATATATTTCTTTGTGAAATAGGTCTAGAATAAACTACCCAGCCAAAGTCATTGATTTTAATTAAGATAAAATGGCAACCAAAGTTGTTGTTGATTCCCCCTTGATACTTGATTTATGGTGATCTCAAGCTTATCTCCATGACTCAAAGTTTCACATTTGGCATCATTTTCAACATCTATATCTTTTGAAAGAGAGAATGCAAACTGAAGTATATCTTTTTTATCAATAAAAAAAGAAACATAGAAGAATAAGAACAAGGAGAGTAGAAGATGACAAAACTTGGTCATCTAGATATCTACCGTGCAAAGTCTTTAGTGATAATTTGTTGGTAGTCATGAGAATTTTTTGATATTTGTTTAGAAGGGTCATTGGCAACACAATTTGTCTATCCAACAATCATAATACACATTTGTCTTATTTATTAATTAATAATAAATTAAAAATAATTATTTTTAAAATTTTAAAATTCTTTAATAAATATAGTTAAAGGTGCATTTTGGTTGTAGCGTAGATGTTACATGTAGGTTCGGTTAAGGTTTTTTGGTACCATATAAAAAGCTAAGGCTTCAATTTTTTGATCTAGGAATACATTTTGATATTGAATTTAGTTGTTTGATAGCTTTTGGACAAATTATGAACAAAAAGAGAGAAAATATTAAATTTATTAGAATAAGATATTGTTGAGAGGACTTGTTTTGCATTGCACTTTTCAAACAAATGGTTTAGTGACAATAAAATCATACTATTAATAATATTCCAAGGGTAGGTGCTCATGCATTTATTTAGAATATTTTGGTTAGTATTCATGCTTAATTTGTTAAGGAGTAGTATACAAAGTTGGTGGTCTCATGAATATTAAATTTTGTTGCATATTCTAAAGAAGCCATCTTAAATCCCATTTTAAAATAAAATTATTAATAATAAAATCTGAAAAAAGTACAAAAACTTAAATAAATAAGAGGGAAGAAGTTATGAAACTATGTGTCACTTTTCCAATATGCTATTGTTGCTTATCTATAGCTCCCTCTTTTCAAAGATAATTTGGAATTCTTATGTGGTAGGTGCTCCACTAAAATAGATAAAAAATCTAACTTATATTCTTTTCTTGTAATTAAAAATTTGAATGGAAACATTCTAGTTGGTTAAGTTTAATATAGAATTAAGTAGCTCCATGGAGACATGATGTAAGAGTATCACACATGTCCTTCAAAAATGTTTGATAACTTATATTTAACTTTTTTCCTTTAATGCAAAATTTTAAATGCAGTTTTGGTTCTCTAAAAGTACTCATTTATATTGTGATAACTTTTTTCCGAGGTAATAATTATGACATGATCTATTTATTGAAAAATTAAAACTATATATTTATTTTGTTTGTTCTTATGTTGTGTGTATGGTGATTGGATTATTATTTATATATTGATTCATATAAAATATTTTTTAATAGAAATGGACAAATAAAGTAATTTTAATTTTTTTTTTATTATCTAATTTTTTTTATTTGATTTTACATCTAGTCATTTTTCATTCATAATTATTTTTTTAATAATTTATATAATTAGTTTTTTGTCAACAATCTTAAAATGTGATTTTTAAATTTAAATTCTATAATTTGAGTCCATGATTAAGGGAACCCTTTATGTTGTATGAAAATTTTTAATAAATATTTAATATTAAATTTACACAATTGAAGAAAAAAAATAATATTAAATAAACTTAATACAAAATGCTTAATTTGGATTTGTGGTTTTAATGAAATCATGGTTTATGTAATACTAGTATGTGGTTTCATGCAAGATTGTTTATATAAAAGGCAGAATGTGAGAAGTTGTTGAGTTTGGTGTGTCTAACCTTTCACTTATTTTATAGCATTGATTTGAAATTCACTTGTATGTTAAATATGTGAAAGCGTGGATTGGAATGTGTGACTATATGGTTCTTGTTTTTTTCGTTTGCATGAAGGAATGAAACTAGCTTGTTTGATGATTCATAAACTTGTACAAATAATTTACAAGTGTAATCTAATAATATTATTGAAATAATAGATTGAGTGAGTGAGTACTTTAAGAGGCTATTTTTCCCTAAAAAGATTTTATTAATGTAAATATACTATTATCTTATAATAGATTTATTAATCTCTTACATTCTACAACTCTAACTACTTATTTTTCATTTATTTATCTTTTGAGAATTATGGGAAATTTTGTAAATTATTCCTATGTATTTTCATTCATTATCAATGTCATTCCAATTCATTTGATTAACTTCAAAACCTTTTAATAACCACATGGTTGTGTCCCATACCACTAAACAAGAGATTCAATCCACTAGATGACCAACAAAAATAGTGATGGGATGAATTCACACTAAACTAGAAACATGAATCGAAATGTATTGGTCACAATAAAGTAAATCCTCCATCATAAGAATTGGATACTAAAGATGCATTTAATTGATCCTTTCCACCAACACTCTAGATTTTCTAGCCATAACTATGTATAAGAAAGGTCAACAATAATTGATTTCCACTTAAACAATGATTATTACCAAAAAAATAGAGCCACTTCTCCCACCCTTGAACAAGGATTTAATGCCAAAATCAAGGAAATCTAGGTAAGTTTTTGCATTAAACGTTTGAGAATAAATATCATGGGCTATTTGGTATAGATAAAAATTCTAGTGGTATTTTGGTATAAAACACATATACCTAGAAAGAATAATAATAATAACTAAGTCAGAGAAAAGATATATAATTTCTTCCTCAAACCAAATTGACTTACAAAATGTATCCAAAATTCTTATATAATATTGATTTTATTTCATAAGAAACCTCATAAATTAAATAAATTATTATACTAAGAATCCATGATACTTGGAAAATTAAATATATTTCTATGAATGCCAATTAATACTAAATTCATTTGCATATAACATCCCCTAGAAAAATATTTTCTCCTCCCTTAGTGTGGTGCCTCACATAGACATTGAGCACAATTTTAATAAAGTTTAAATATTAATATGTAAGATGTACAAATTATAATCATAAAATTACATCTTGTGAATTCATTGTGCAAAATGAAAATATTATCATGAAATTAGAAAAAATACCATTCACTTTGGTGTTTTCATCATTAATACATGAACTTTTTCACTATTAAAGTAAGGAACATATTCTTGCGTATTATGTGTCAATATTGGCTTCTTTAATTTTCAAACTTATTATCTTGAGAAGGATGTGAATAGAAGTTTGTAACATCCTCTGTTAATCTACTTATAACACAAGAGTAACCGATGTATCTAAATATTTTGAGAATTATTGAAGCTTGATTTATTTCAAGTTATTTTTTTAATACTTCTATACATCCTTCTTATATAGTGAAATGGATAATAACTATCCTCATGGTTGGATTTTTCTCCCTAGATGGTGGGTTTCTCTATTTTATGTTGCATAGATGGTGGGTTTCTCTATTTTATGTTGCATTGTCTTAGATTTAAGAATGTTGGTATATATGTAAGTTTTGGAATCTTTCCTTAGATGGTTATGAAACATATATTTGATTAAAAGTAATTATTGAGTGAACTAAATGTAAGTTGTTTCTTAATTTTTTCCTTTACATATATACTATCTATTTATTAAAAAGAAAGAGAGAAATAAACATCATTATTTGTAACCTTAGTCTCTACGATCAATATATTATTGTTTTAGATTCATATATGGTACTATTCTTAGAGATTTTTTTTTTCTTTTACATATTAACAAATTGGATTCCCCATTAAATTAGATCATATGTACTAAGAATTGACTTATATATCCTTAACTATACCAATTTTATCAATTTTTAAATAAATTTACTTGCATGTTTCCTCTTTAATTTCAGTTTGATATAAATATTCTTGGTAATTTATAGGGAAATGAAAGTGGGGGAAAATATAATTTTAAAAACTACACATTAAATGTCTCCTTTTTTTTCGGTTTCACATTCACTTGCTTATGCCTTATGGAATTAGAAGAAAATAATTAATGTATTTTCTACTCAAAGTTGACACATAACATGAACTATGCTATTCCTACAAGCATTCAACTCTAGGGAACAATTTTAATTCTCTATTTTATTCTCCCCGTAATTTATTACATCTACGATTTGCATAAATAATCAAGGTGAGTTACATGATTGATATAAATGGGAAATAAACTTTTAGTTATGAACTATTTGTTATGTGTTCACTATAAAAGAAAAATATTTCATGTGTATCTTTACAGTTCTATTTAAGGACTAACCTTATTTCAGTTTTATAGACCTAAAAACACCTATACATCTTGATTTAATGCCTTAAAAAATTATTGAAGGATCATTTGTCAAGCTATAAGTTACATGAAATTGCTATTAGAATTTTCTAATGTTTGAGCCATTGATCCCTCTTTTGTTAGTCCATCATCGGTTTGGGAATTTCTTATTTCCAACAACCCCCTTAAGACACACTATAGGTGCCTAAGACTCCTAGCCTAACTATGATACGACATCTTGAGATACAACTCATATGAACAAGCTAGGACAAAAACCTAGGATCTTCCATTTTCTTTTGAAGTGCTCTACCAAGTGAGCTACTAGTCCCTCTTTAACCAATCCATTGTTGGTCTAGGTGTGACTTATTTTAAATAACATTAAAAAATAGTTTTTTGTTAAATTTATTGTTTGCATTAACATTTAGGGCATCTTTTTTATATGTGTTTGTTGTATTCAATGGTTTTTAAAATTTATTGAATGGTATATTTAATAATTTTATCTAAGAGGGGATACTCTATATTATTAGTTGTCTCTCAACCACACAATGTTTGTTTTAATTTAGAAACAAATACAAAAATGTAATACAAACTTGTGCTGAGTAATATAAACAAATCTAGATATCATATTCACACACACATACACACATTAAGGGTAAGAGCTACTAGAGGGGGTAGCTCCCTATATTTCATCAAGAAAAATAAATTTACAACACCATGTGAATGATATACATGAGACTATTATCACATTCATACATTCACTCAATTTGATCTTGGGAGAACATGTCCCCATTGTTGCTCAAGTGAGATGAAAATGCCTTAATATTTCAACTGTCTAAACGTTCCTTGAATAGCCTCGATGCTCAATCAGCCCCCTTCCATGGTTAACAAATCCAACATTAAAGAATTTGGTGACAGTCTTTGCCACTAGTCTTATGAAAATCGTTGGAATGACCTCCGTTATTGGGTCATAATTGTCTTTGCAATCAAGAACCTCTCAAATAAAATCCAATCATGTACTCTCCCAAGATCTAAATAAAATTGGAGAAGTAGATTTCATATACTTTTCCATCGTGCAAGTGCCATTTTCCCAAGACCTATGTTTGATAGTGTTGATATTTGCCTCTCGCGTGGACTTATAGAATTAGGGGGAGTGGTGGTTCCCTATTGCAAAAAGACTTGTCTTGTAGTTGATTGTCTCAAGGAAAGTATCAAAATTATCGTTTGCCATTAATATCAAAGTGGGAAAAAGAAAGCCAAAATCCTTAAGAAAGAAACCTATGTAAAGAAAATGTATCAAAACTAGATATGCTATCAAGGGGAGAATTTGATATATTTTGGAGTGTTGAATAAAATTCGAGTGTTGTTCAAAGGGGGAGCATTTGATATATTTTGCAGTGTTTAAAAAAATTGGAGTGTTGTTTAGAGGGGGAGCATTTGATAGATTTTGGAGTGTTGAAAAAAAAAATAGTGTTGCTCATAGGGGAGCATTTGATAGATTTTGGTGTTGAAAACAAAAAGTGTTGCTCACAGGGGAGCATTTGTGACCTTTCCCATCAATGACAAAAGGGGAATTTATTTAGCATTGTGATGTCATTGATCTCAAAGGTGTAGGTCATATGTGTTGTCAATATTATCATTACTTTATCCTTAGTGTCAACATATCCAGAAGATTGCTAAAGCATTAATGTAACATCTGAGAGATCTCTTGCAATATGTTAATTTTTTCATCATGAACCAATTTTAGTTATTTGCAAAGGATTGAAAATTTTGAGGTCTGATGCTTGGAGATTACATGTGCATTGGCATAGTTTCTAGACTGCATTCTATACTATATAGTTATATTTTATGAATTAAAGTTTTGAACATGTTGGTTCCCAAATCAACATATTGTCAAACTCTAAGAATATGCCAAGTTCTATAATCAAGTTCAACAATGGATTTGGTCAACGGACATAATGAACCAAGATGGTTGAAATTCCTTGGTCTTTAGGCTCTGCAGGACCTTTGTAGGTGAACCAAATTTACCATCATTCAATTATCTTTCATCAACAAACCATGGTGGTATGGAAATAAACTCCATGCATACTTTCAAAGGTCTATTATATTCAACATCCTTATTCAACCATCCTTCATTTATGTTCATCACTAGCATGAAGTAACAATAGAAGACTAAAACAAATTAAAATCTACTCCTACAACTCAAAATGAAAATATATTTTGATTTTAATTGTTTTGGAACATAAGTGATTAGTGCCTTAATCAAGGCAACAAATTCAAATCTCACAACAAATCTCTACTTGTCCAATGTAATAAAAATCTAACTGTTTAGCACTATATCTATTTATGCCTTGCATAAATGTGCAAGTATGTCAATCACAAAATCCTATTTGTTTATCCAAAATTATTCCTCCAAACCACAATATTTTATTTAACAAACTTTAACATTTATTTGAAAAAACCCATCAAACAAAATACACAAAAGCATTAAGGTGGAATGACAAACCATATGTATCCTTATACACTGATTCATATGATTAGAAGAAATATGATTAAAACTAATTAAAAGATATTTTTCAGTAAAATCAATAGACAATTGAAACCATATTCATAGCAACACTGTTCACCACATTCTCCTTTAAGAAATTCAGAAATATACAACACACTGTCATGATCTAAAATTCCTAATTTCTTACACAGTCAACAATAGCTTTAGACTGTTTGGTATTTAGTTAGAACTTGAAAACTAATAAAAAAAAGTAACCAACTACCCACCCAATAACTAAAAGAAAAAACAATAAATATTCATTTTTACATTAAGACTTTTGGTGCAAGCAATTTTGTCTTCTAGTGCAATGATAACACAATCTACTTATTTTATCATGCTTATAAAATAATACCCCAAACAATTATTTTCACACCCAATATTCACCATCGAACCATTAACAACATCATATGGAAAGATTATGACAGCCTTCAAAGTAACACTTTTATCAATAAACCACTATTCAGATTCCTCATGTAGTGTCTTCTCTGATAATCTTGCCAAGTTTCTTTGTCTTTGCCTTCAATTTGTCATCTTTTGTATTGCATCTTCACACGGAGAGTTTAAATCTGCATTACGCACCTCCCCATTGGCTTATTATCAATACAAATACCACATGCCATTTTACAATCTACAATCCAACTCCATCCAGCCACTCCTTGAATTCTGCTCATTCATCAATCTCACACACACAATGTTAGGATGTGTCACAGAGTACTTCATCAATTCAATGACTTTGAGGCCTTCTTTTCAAAATTCATTTTGTCCACATTCTGTAGTCCTTTCAGTACTCTTTGATGACCTTAAAACTTTTTCAATAAATCTATTCGGTGTACATCCTGCAAACTTTACATATTGTTTCTTGAGATGATGTCTGTTGAAACACTCTGTCAAATAATTCACATCCAGCCTCTATGACTCCACATTTGTAAACACGCAACTTACAATTTTAATATTACAAAAATCCTTGTACATTTTTCTCCCATGAATGTTTATGACTTGCTGAAGAAATTGGTTCTGTGCACACCCACGTAATCATTAATCCTACAATGCATCATTTGTCCGAGGCTTTTATCAAACATTTCACGTGCCTCGTTACTACCTTGTCCATGTCTTTCATGCATCGAGCATTTGTCTAAAAGTTTCACAACATTTACAACAAGTCTATAATACACATATCCTCTCATTCATCTGCAGCTGTCAAATGAATGGGACCACGTTTCCTTGAGACATTTTGTCAAATAATTCACTGCTTTGTTAATGATTCACAATGATTCACTCCTTTCTTGCATGTCGAATAGAGTATTCCAACTGTGACTCAAACTATTTCATATTTCGATGACATCCTTCCAAGGCATCCTGAGAAACAATTCCCTTGCTATGTCTTTGCTTCCCCATTTCTAAATGCATGCATACTGGTTATTCTCTCAGACAGTTCATATGCTTCTGCATATATCTCCATATTCCCTTGAGGCATTTTATCAAACATTTAGCATGCAATGTCTACGCTTCAACAGTTCGCATGCACATCCACCAGAGAATTTACAACCAAAAGTTCTGTTCTATGCAGTAAGAAAGATGGCGACAAAGGTTGTAAAGTTCAGCTTCAGACCTGCAAGTTGTATTTGTTAAAGTTTTCAAAACAAATCAACTTCGAGCATATCCTGCAATCACTGTATTCCCTGTCACTTTGGGAAGTTAAACCAAAATCATGGTGTGTCGTTAACATATCATTCTCGCCATGTAACAAACTGCGAGCATGACGTTATTTCTATTAACAGGTCGTGACCTTCATTTTTCTATTCTCACATTTCCTTTGCAAAATATCATCAAACAATTCTTGTGGAAAATTGGAGATTCTACACCTTGCATGTGCATAGACATATTGAGCAGACCAAACAATAAGTCATTTCATGAGATGACTAATCATTGGGGTGTTTGGTCAAATACATATTCTATGTTCTCAGGCACACCATAGATGAGGTTTCTTCAAAGTGTAAGCCCTGTCTGTGATTCCACATTTTATATGCATCGAGCATTCAACAATAATATTGTGCTCAAACCCTTTATTATACCTGTGTAACAAAAGCAGGGCATGGCGTGATCTTCACCGGGGAGACTATCACATGTTGCAGTGACATTTTCATTGTCTGTCTGATAGAGCAATGACTGTTTAACAGCAAAGCAACCATTTCATGCCCGTCGAAGAGACATATGGTGATCGGAGGGACTTTTTCAATCTCTCACCGATGGCACTTGCTAACTGCTTCACATGGCAAAGATTTGGCTATTCCATTTTTCATCGGGGAGACACATATTGATCGGTAGGACATTTCATATGTCTCTCCAATCTGCTAATAAAAAAAATTCATTGGAACTTTCAAACTTTGCAGTCTTATTTTGCCTTGGGCTTACCAACATTTCACCTAGTGAAGGAATATCACCTCAAAATTTTGAAAAATAAATTCTTTTTACACTGCTTTGCCCGTGAAATCAAAATAGCTCCGTGTAAAAGAAAAGAAAAACTAATAGCCATGGTGATAATAAAGTCATTAAAAAATGGTTTTGATGATTCTCACTTTTGCCCCCATTCATCAATTTTACCCGCATACCTTTAAGAACATTACTATTCAAACCAAAATGATTTTAATAATAAATCTTTGCAGTTGAAATTGAAACGCCTTTATATAGTGTGATGCATGTAGGGTTTTTATGTGGGCATGAGTTAAAAAAAATTCATTTCTAAACAACATGACCTTTGAAATCAACTTAGAATCACTTCTACATGTATTTTGGATCCAAAAAATGAAGCGGGCTGCGAATCAAAATTCGATTTCTAACTCATTCTGTAAATGCTTGAAACAAGCTAGGTAGCCTCCAAAACTGCTTTCAAAAAATGATAATATCCCATCGCCAGACCACGAGATCAAATAGGCCTACATACTGCCAAATGGTGTTGCATATCATCAGGGTTGTGAAATATTGATGCCCAAAGTTAGTCATTTCACTGTGTTCAAAAAATTGTACATGTCAGAACCCTTCGCTGTCAGTTTGATGCCTTGAAAAAATACGAATTCTTGCTTTGAGAGGCTTCTACGGGATAGATTCATTCATTAAGGTCCCAAGTCCACCTTCTGTGTGAGACATTAATCACCAAAGTTGGCTCCTCTGAAATAAATCTAAAAGTGCAGACCACAAATCATTACAAACCCTATTTGCTTTAGACCTTGAAAAAATATCAAACTGAACTTTCGAGTTGTGCAATTAAACAAGGCAGTATATGAACATTCAAAGAATCATAGGAAGCAATTCGTTCTATTTGACAATCACCCAAAGTTAAAATTTTGATTCTCAAAAGTAAATTCTAACAAACTTAACATTATGCAAACAATAAATATTAATAAATTACATTTGGTTCGGACTTAGGAAAAATACAAAATGGTTTGTTGGGGCTTTGAAAATGAATAGAACAGTACATGGCTATGGGGACAACTACATGAAAAAGTTGCTTTGACATGAAAGACATCAAGCACTAAAATATTGATCTCTGAAGATGGCTACTTGAAAGATTTACAATGTGCAAATGTAGAATCTAAAACAGGGGATAAGAAATAAGAAATCTTTTGGCACAACCACAAATCTTTTATTCAAATCTGGAAAACTCAATTACATTGTTCCAGGTCACACTAAATATTGTAATTCAATAGTTTTTATAGAGGTTGCAGCCTCTTCCAACAAATAGTTCACTCCTGATTACATTCCATTCACTCATTATGCATTATTCAAATAAAAAATAATTAACTGAGTCTCTAAAAATAACTAGCTAAATAAAACTATAAATAGTCTCCTAAAAACAAAACAATACATGTGGGTGCACATGCTTTATTCCACTAAAAATCAAACTGAACTAATTGTCAAAAAAAAAATTAAAAATAGTTTTCTTGTTGTGCATGAAAAGAAACTGGATTTCTTAAATTAAAAAAAGAGTTGCATGCATGTTCACAACATTAATTATCTTCATACTCTCCCTTGATGTTGAGACTCACAAATTGATCTTGAAGCTTTGATAAACTAGATCTTTGTAACTTGATGTGACCTTGTTGTACAAGGGAGCTCAATGTGACAAAATCCAAACCTTTGCAACTCACTTCATGAGAGATCACAAAACCTTCCCTTCCTTTCTCTAAAGAAGACTCATGGCACTTCAATTTGCCATCATAACAAGCAGTCATCTATTACTTGACTCAAACATCCAAACTTTGTCAGATAACTTCTCCCAATCACATGCAAACATTTAGGCTTGTACAACTTTCTGAACATATTTGTTAACTTTTGCCAATAGGATCCATCAATCCAACCATAATCAATCTGCATACAACCTTTCTTAGATTTCTCATTCATCTCTTTTTTTCCAACATGACTTTTTACAATGATTCTTCAACCCACAAATTGAACAAGGGTGAAGGTCTCAACACTTGTCTTCTTTATGTCCTTCTCTATGGCAATGTGATCACTAAATTCTTTCAACTAATTTTATTGAGCTAGTAATACTTGAAACATCAGATCTATCCCTCTTACAATATCTAAGACCTTCATACTTGGGTCTCATAATTGGTTGAATGGGCTCTTTTATTCCTTGCTCATGCTTTCCCAAACCTTTTCCTTTATAACCCATTTTTTGTATCATCTTCATACCAATATTATTTTCAAAATAACCTTTGTGTTTAATATCACAACTTGCACCTGTGCATGTAAACACAACCTTACTTTCAACTTCGCCATCTTCACCTGAAGAAGCTTTAGCTACGATGTCCATATCAATTGATTTATAAGGGCAACAAAACAAATCTTATGTGCCAAACGATACATCACATACCGATCGCTTTGATTTCAAAAGCTCATTTTTTTTTTGTAACAATTTTAACTTCTTGACCAAATTTTCATTCTCCTTCTTGACTTCATCAAATAATTTTAACTTTTCTTTTAAATCTCCATCTTCCTTTCTAATTGTCTCCAATTCTTCCTGAAGAATATCATTCTCACATGAACTATCAAATTTGAATTAGAATTTTTGACTTTCACCATTTCATCTTTCAAAATATCCTTTTCACAAATTAGATTTGCATTTTGTTTTTTAGCTCTTTTACCTGTTTTCCCCATTAAAAATAAATTAATTTTACTTGACACCGCTTACAAATCTCTAAACACTTATTTTACTTCTTCGATAATGGAGATCAATAATTTCACCAACGATCGTATTTTTTCTCTTTATTTTTTATGGTTGCAGTCTTCTACACCTTTCATAATCTGGGTTTCCTAATTTATACCAAAATAAATTTCTTTGATGATAGAGACTAGCTTAAACAATCCTTCATAAATTGTAATCTTTCTCAATTGCATACCCACAATTTTCTTCAACACTATATGCCCAATTGTCCTACTCTCATACCATTTGTAGAATATAAAATAAAGGATAAAGAAACAAGAAATATTTGTACACAAACACAAATCTTTTATTCAAATCTGGAAAACCCAATTACATTGTTGTAGGCCACACTAAACATTGCAATTAAGTAGTTTTTTATAAAGGTTGCAACGTCTTCCAACAAATAGTTCACTCCTTATTACATTCCATGCATTCATTATGCATTATTCAAATAAAAAATAATTAATTGAGTCTCTAAAAATAACTAGCTAAATAAAACTATAAATAGTCTCCTAAAAATAAAACAATACATGTGGGTGCACATGCTTTATTCCACTAAAAATAAAACTGAACTAATTGTCCAGAAGAAAAACTAAAAATAGTTTTCTTGTTGTGCATGAAAAGAAACTGGAGTTCTAAAATTAAAGCAGGAGCTGCATGCATGTTTGTAGCATCAATTATCTTCACAAATTGCAAACTTATTTCCGAACCCTTCAACTTGCCACTTCAAAAACTTGTCGAATCTGATTATGGAAGGCTAAAAATAGAAATGTGGGTTCACTCATAGCAAATGGACATGACCCCAAAGTAGTTTTACATGACAATCATAGTATATCAAGATATTCAACATGAATGTAGGATACTTGAAAAAAAAATCTGGGGTACTTTTTGGGGGATGCAACTGAATTTTCACATCATGGGCACTTAAAATTTTGTAAACTTTTGGGTGCTAATAGAATACAAGGATAGAGTTCAAGAAAAATCTATTCAAGTTTAAGAGGTGTATCTCAAAAAAGAAGGAAATTTAGAGTCAAAAGAGTGTGCACAGTGCTAGTTCATTGTTTGTGTTGATGTTCCCGATGAATGCACCATAATATTGTAACATATGCAAGCTAGAGGAAGTGTCTTAAGGATTTTTGGGACTAGTTGAGTTCATTTTTTTAATGTATAACATGATCTCACTTCTAGTTTAATGTGTTGGATTTTGGGTTGAGCTGATTACTCATTTGGTTTAAGGTTTATTCTTATGGTTGACTTGGAGATGTTAAATGTTCTTGACTCGATGATGTAATTATTGTTGGAATGCATATAAAATATTGATTAGATTGATTCCAAGGTGTGAGAGTTAGTGCTTAATTATTAGAGTTGGTACTAATTTATTAAATTAGAGGATTGGTGTGTCCTATAGATTGGTGCCCACAAATGTAATTGGGGATTGGTGTTTTTGTCAAAGGTTGTAGTTCCTATGAGCTAGTCTCTACAAAATATTTTAACTTCTTTATTATCTTTATGAGGTTGGATTTGGGTAGTAGATCTAAGAAGCTATTCTGGCAGTTCTTTTTCCATTCCCGGTTTCCATGTATATCTACTGTTATCGTGTGTTGATGTGTGATTATGGTTTTTCTTAGCTACATTAATGTTAAAGTAAGGCCTAGATGGTCCTAATGATGAATTATATTTGAAGTTGAGATATGACATTTATTGATTCAATCTCCTCTCAATATATATGTATGTCTAACAATCTTAACTTAAAAAATTTCTCAAATTCATTACCTGAAGATTAAACCATATTGTATCTAGTATTACCTTGAGTGGACAAAGATCATTCAAGAAGGCCATTTCTATTTTACTTTTTATTTTGATATGCACACATTTCTTCACTTTTATTGTAGATACATCTCTCTCTCTCTCTCTGACACACACACACACACACACATACTCATTTTACTATAATTCTGAATGAGATAAATGCTAGTCTCTAATGATTAAATGATTAAATCCTTCATTGAAATTTTTTTATCTACTTCTCCTAGTTTTTTGGTGTATATCATGTCTTTCCAACTTGCATAGCTTAGTGTAAGTAATTTGTGTTATATCCTTTGAGAGCTCATATCTTATAAAAATTAATAGATTCATATTAGTTTTGATTTTAGGGTTTCAAATGAGCTAATTAAAGCATAAGGGGACTCATATATGGCAATACCATTTTTTTTATCTCTTTTGTTTCATGTGTAACATGGTGGTCATCAACCTTATAAAAGGTCTTGTGAATTTATTAATAATGACTTAGTATACTAAGTACTTATTATCATATTGTATATTAATATGTGTAGGGTATAACTGATTAAAGTACTATTGCATGCTAATGATCCTTGTTTATACTATATTTTATAGGTTCTATAAGATCACAATGATTGGCTTTATTGAAGCAAAAGTATAGAGAATTTCTCCGCTCGTATCATTTGTCCTCTAGTCTATAATTTAATCATGATTTATGTCCCATTAGTCTATCTTGGCATAAAATCTTAGGTCTAAAAGTATTGAAATTCCTTCTCTAGGAATGTGGATTAATAATCTTGAAACTAAAAAGGTACCATATCAAAGGGTGAATGATGCTTCTTATTTACTCATGTGCTTCCTTTGCCAATAATAGAATTATTATGTGCATCTTTATACACAATCAAGCATTTTGGTCACCTTCTACGGATAATTATTGTCTTCTTTAATAGAAACCAATTGATATAATGATAAAATAATGATTCTAATTACGAAATGAGAAAAATTATTTTTATTTTCTTCATAAAATAATATATTTTGTAATATAATGTGTCTAATCCATGTAAGATAATAATATTATTTATGTTATTGAACGATTCAAACATTTAAATACTTTGAATAATCTTTATTGTTTGTATCACTATAAAGTGTAATTTTATTTTCCCCTTGATTACACTGAGTTGAAAAGGAACGGTATCATATTTGAAATTTCCAATCTAAAAACCTACTTCCATGAGATAGTGTAAACTAGCGAGGTCAGTCATTAACAGTAGAGGGCTCGACATTTTTAACAGTGAGATATTTTCAGTCGTAGAAGACGACAAAACCAACGCCTTAACGTCTAACAAGATTGACAACACAGTGGGTTCAATAAGAGTCGGGGATGTAAGGGCCACTGAGGTCGACAAGTGTGACCTCATCTCACGGTGAAGATGCTGACTATATACAGCTACTGATAAATCCCAAGGAACGTATGACAATCGCACTTCCCTTTTCAATATCTTTATCAGCTCTCCCATTTTGGGTTTTGATGTGGGATCTACATTAGAGCACAAAAGTCCCAACACCATCAGTCGCTCCATGTCCTCGCCATTAAAATTTCTACCCAGTTTCTCATCCGCCGCCTCTAGGAGCTTTCCCTTTCCATACAGATTCCAAACCCACTCTACCTGTCTGCAATTGTGTTCACCAAGGGTTGGGCTAACCATCCACCTTCCATAGGCAATTTCTAGAGTAACCACCCTGAAGTTGTACACGTCTGTCTCTGGACTGGTCTTTCTCATTATATAGCACTCAGGAGACAAATACCCCGGCGTGCCCGCCACCACAGTTGAATGAGAAGCTGCCAGATCACGCTCAATTAGTCTTGCCAAACCCAAATCCCCCAGCATTCCATTAAAATTGGAATCCAACATTAAGTTGCTTGCTTTGACGTCTCGGTGAACGACACCCTGGTCCCATTCTTCGTGGAGATAAACAAGAGAAGACTCTTTATCACAGGAGATACTATATTGTCGGTCCCAATCCAAAATTTTCTTCTCCATCCCAAAATAATGTTTATACAAACTCCCATTCGGCAGGTATTCATTGAATAGAAGGAACTCTCCCTTTTGATGGAACCATCCTAAAAGTTTCACAAGGTTATGGTGTCGAAGCCTACTGATTGTGGTAACCGTAGAAACATAGTCCTTTCTTCCTTGTTTGGAACCTTTGGATATTCTCTTCACAGCCACCACCGAAGCCGCCTTGCCCAATCTGTTGGAGATAATCTTTATCTTAAGAGTTGAGAAATTTTCTAATTTAGTTGTAGATAAGAATTTTCTAGCATTGCTGGAAACTTCTCTTGGTTTCCAAATCTTTCCATTTTTCCCAGCACATAGAAACTTCTCTTTGTTTCTATATCTTTCCATTCAAGTCTATTGGAGCACTGTATTATCTTTGTGTGTGAATTAATATAAATATATAATTTTATAATTTGTTGTAAGGCCTGTGTTTTTTAATATGGTATCAGAGCATAATTAAATCTTGGGCAATAGTCTGTGGATTTTGTAGAACTGTGTTGTTTTGAATCTTGTAGGTTGGATTTTGGTTGCAGTAGAGAAGAATATCAATTCAGAAAATTCGGAGAGAGAATAACATTTTGTGCATTAATTTTTAAGTTAATTTTACTCTCATCTAAAAAATAGGGAATTTATCATTATGGAGTCTATTGGTATTCCTCAACCAACGGTTAAATTGAATGGAAAGAATTACTATCATTGGGTATCTCATATGGAGATTTTTCTAACACTTCAAAATTGTTATGAAATTTTTATTGGTAATGAACAAAGACCACCAAGTCCTCGAAAAGATCAAGATGATTGGGATAAAACAGACAAAGGAGCAACAACATTTATAAAGCTTACACTTTCAAAGAAAGTTTTTCCAGAAGTTCGCAATGAAAAAAGGTGAGCAAAATATGGGGTATTTTGGAAAAAATTGTTGGCAACAACAATGAAGGAAAACTAAGGGGGTGAGAAGATGAATCAGTTTTCACCAAATTTATAAACGTAACCACAAAAATAGATTTGATAAATTGTAGCAATAACAAAGATAAGCAAGTTGATAACACAACACGCAACACCAAGATTTTCACATGGAGAACCCGGTTAAGGGAAAAATCATGGTGGGAACCTACCCACAATAACATGATACTCTGCAATAGTTTGTATAAATATTACAATTGGGAATGCATCAGCATTCAGGCACACTGCCTAGAGTTTATTGCTCAAAAGATAATGACCTGGACGGCTAGAACCCTCATGAAAGTCTCACTAACTTATAACAAGATTCAGACTATAATCCAAAAGAAATGAACTGAAAGAAAAGCATCTCCAAATGCCTGATTATTGTTCCGGTTATGCACAAATGTTTTCTCTATAACATCAATCTCTTCTCAATCACAATGTTGAAGGATGAATCACTTGTTCGCACATACACCACTCTTTGATAATGAAGACGCAACCATGATACCAAAATTACATGACAATACCACCTATTTATACAATTCATCAACCTTGACAACAATGTCAGCTAAACCCTCAACTCACAATGATAAAAATACATCACACGATACAAAGATCGACCACCAGACCAATATAATGATATACATGACATAACATCGTCTCAAAGAAAATTCCCAAATGCTCATCACGATTGGTAAACATGCCTTCATCAATCATAACATACTACACCACCAGGAAAACCGCATATCATGAAGAACATAATCAATTTACAAAAATCACTAAGAACATGCACAACGATCAATGCAGATCACCAAAACAAATAGGAGATACTTAGGAAACATCAACAAGCATGTTATAATCATCAACAATAGATGCACCAACACCACTTATCAATTCTTCATCGATCAACATCTAAACCTCAAGAACACACAAACAACAACAATTGTTATGAAGAAAAGACAACTTGTGGAGCACCAAAATATGAACCATCTAAAATGGAGATACAAAATATCATCCCAAACAATATCCCAAAATATCAGCTTAAGATATGATCACAACGAAACATACTAGAGGAAATACTGAACTCTGCAAAGCACTGGTCAGATAAACAAACTACAAAACTAGATCATATGATATGATCATTTATGCTTTCTAGATCACCAACGACAATAGAGAAGAATATAATGATACTAGAAGTACTCCATACACCAAACCATGATCCCAATAAACCAATCTGCATTCATTGGAGCAGGGATATGTTGACATCAATGAAAACAACATATCCTAGTGGCAACAATGTCCAACAATCTCCCCCTTTGGCATTGATGGCAACATATGCATGTGAAAAAAAATCAATGCAAAGAAGAAAAACATCTCCAACAAACTCCCCGTAAGATCAAGCATATAAAATAGTTTTTCACATGCTTCTCTCCCCCTTTGATAGCAATGCCAAAGACAAAATATAGATTATGCTTCTCTCCCAAAACACATCCTCTAAAAACAACAATCTCCCCCGTAGGATAAACTCACAACTGATCATCTCGAGTAATCTGAAATACACATTGACTACTCCGGTTGAGTAACAACATCAACTCATGAATCCAGATAAAAGCAATAAGACTATGAAGTCCATCGGATTGATGCAACTCAATGCATCTAGTTCTCATTAGGATGAGTGGATACCCCTAACTTGTCTCACAAATAGACAAATGTATCTGCAGGGAAAGGCTTAGTGAAAATATTAGCAATCACTTCCTTTGTAGATACATATTCCAACTTCACTTCATTTTCACTCTTTTTCTCTCAAGTACTGATATTTGATTGACACATGTTGCACGAGGTTCTTTGGCATATTAATAGCACTAAAATTATCACAATATATGGCAGTAGGCTCATCATAAATAACTCTAATATCCTTCAACAATTTCTTCATCCAAATCACTTGAGTGCAGTTAGTGGTAGCAACAATGTACTCAACTTCAACTGTAGATAAGGACACTGAATCTTGTTTCTTACTAACTCAAAAAACCAATTTCTTCCTTAAAAAGAATGTTCCACCAGTGGTGCTCTTTCGATCATCAACATCACCAGCCCAATCAATATCACTGTAAGTGCATAACATGAAATCATCATTCTTCAGATACCACAAACCATAATCCACAATTCCCTTCAAGTATCTGAATATCCTCCTTACAGTAGTGACATGGCTCTCTTTTGGATCACCTTGATATCCAACAACCATGCATACAACATGCACAATGTTAGGCCTAGTCTGAGCAAGATATAGCAGTCCACCAACCATAGATCTATACAAAGACTGATTAGTTTTTGGAGATTCATCATTTTTAGATAATTTGCAATAATTCACAATAGGAGTTCCAACCGGTTTGGAGTCATCTAACCCAAACTTTTTTAGCAATTCCTTCACATATTTGGCTTGAGATATAAAAGTACATTTTCTAGTCTATGAAATCTACAACCCTAAGAAAAATTTCATCTCACCTATCATAGACATTTCAAATTCTTTATGCATATCACTAACTAACTTCGTGCTCAAATCATCATCTCCTCCAAAGATAATATCATCAATAAAGACTTCAACAATCAAGATGTTATCATTCTTAATCATAAAATACAAATTACTATCAGCAGTACCTTTTAAATCCTAATTTCAACAAATACTTATCCAATCTAGCATACTAGGCTCTAGGGGCTTGTTTCAATCCATAAAAAGCTTTCTTCAATTTGCATACCATGTCTCCATCTTCTAATAATGAAAATCTATCAGGTTACTCAATGTAAACTTCTTCCTCAAGATCACCATTTAAAAAGGCTAACTTGACGTCCATTTGATATAGCTGAAAATACTTATTGACAACATATGAAAGAAACAATCTAACAACTTCAAGTCTGGCTAGCAGAGAAAAAGCCTCCTCATAATCAATCCCATTTTTCTATGAATATCCTTAGCATACCAGTCTTTCTTTATTTATGATAACTTCACCAACTTCATGCAATTTATTCCTAAATACCCATTTAGTACCAATCACGTTCTTATCTTTAGGCTTAGGCACAAGCTCCCATGTGTTATTCTTTTCAATATGATCTAATTCTTCTTCCATAGCTCTTATCCAATTTTCATCTTTGCAAGCTTACACAACATCTTTAGGTTCAATATTCGAAATCAAACGTACCTCTTCAACAACTAGACTTTTTCTAGTCATCACACATTTATTTTTATCAACAATAGTCATTTTCAGATTGATTCAATCTTACATACCTTGGAGTCTTTTGATTGTTTTGATTCTTAGGTTCCTACACTTCTCCATCAGTAGCAACAACATCTAGATTAATTGTCTCTACCGGATCCATTTGCTTCAGTTCTTCAATCTATATAGGATTTAGAACAACATGTTGACCATCATCATATCCGCAAGCTCTGATCTCTTTTCTATAATCCTCATCAACCTTCATATTTTCACTTTCCACTATCTTTCTCAATCTCTTATTGTAGCACTGATAGGCTTTTCTCTTTGTTGAATATCCCAATAAAATTCCTTCATCACTTCTTGCATCAAACTTTCCTATGTCATCATCTCTCTTGATATAAAACTTGCTACCAAATATTCTGAAGTATGTAATTGTGGGAACATGAATAAACCATAGCTCATAAGGACTCTCGTTTGTATCACCTTTAATATGAACTCGGTTGAATGTGTAAACAATAGTTCTAAAAACTTCACTCCAATATATCTTTGGAACATTCCCTTCAATCATCATAGTCCTTGCAGCATTCAAAACAGTCTTGTTCTTCCTTTCAACAACTCCAATCTGTTGAGGGGTTCTAGAAGAAGATGATTGTCTTCTAATCCCATGCTTCTCATAGAATGAATTAAACTCACGAGAACAAAATTCTCCATCTCTATTAGATCTGAGACAATTCACCTTCAATTCTGACTCAGTCTCAACCTTTGCTTTGAATATCATGAACTTGTCTAATGCTTTAGATTTCTCCTTCTAAAAGACAACCCACATCATCCTGGAATAATCATCAATTAGCAACATAAAATATCTATCACTTTGCACACTTCTAACATTTGTAGGTTCACATCAGTTAGCATGCACAAGATCTACCAATCCATTAGATGTATACTGTTTTCTCTTGAAATAAATTCTTGTTTTCTTTTTCAATTGGCATTCCTTATATACCGGATTAGCAGGCTTAACAATCTTAGGCAGATCTCTAACAACTTGTATAGAACATATCCTAATCATTGAATCAAAATTAACATGACACATTCTCCTATGCCACAACCAACTTTCACCAATCTGAGCAGTCAAACAACTATTCTCACCAACATTGAAATGAAAAATATTGCCTTCAGCCTTAGTTCTAGATGCTATCTCTATACTGGATGCATTTAAGATCTTGAATTTACCATTCTTGAATTGTAAATTATAACCTTTGTTAACCATCTATCCAACACTCAAAATATTATGCTTCAAACCTTCAACATACAAGACATCATCAATATTATTCTCACCATCAAAGGAAATAGAACCTCTACCATGGATCACACGGGTTTTGTCATCTCTAAATATTACTATTCCACCATCATACCTTTCCATACTCACAAATTTACTCTTATCATCGGTCATATGATGTCAACAATCACTGTCAATCACCCATTCATCTTTCTCTTCAACTTTACCAGCTAAAGCTTTCTCCTCAATAGTGCATCTAGTGGAATGAACAGGCACTAGTCCATCTTCTTTGATAGAAATAAACACAACATCATTTCTTTCTGATTCTTCATCTGTAACACCTTTATCGCCAACATAATAGCAGGTCTTTTGATGCTTATACTTGCAAGGCTTATCATACTTCTCATTCTTGTAATATCTATTATTCCTATTATGCTTATCAAATTTATCATGCCTATCATATTTAGCCATTTTCTTTAGGCATCTAGAAACAAGTCATATTTTATTGTAGGAGAAACATTTATGTGATATTTTGCCAAGATCTAGAGGCAATAGAAAGCACAAATAAGAGAGAACAAAATAAATGATAGGAATAAACTATATTCTATCAAGATACAAAATGTGATCAACTAGATCATCACAAGAAGTTCAACGATTGTCTGTACAATGTAGATGAGCCTGCTTATATAGGCAAGGCTATATGGATATGTGAGCACACAAACATGACATGTGGCTCAATAAGAAACAAGCGTAGGTAGGAAATAGGTGTGGGTAGTTAGGAGAAAAAATAAAATATTCCACATAAGGTGGAATGTAAAAAGAAGATAAGATCAACACCATAAAAGGTGGAAATTTTTCTATACACACTATCCCAATGTGGCACAAACACCCAAGTGTCTCATACCCAAACTACTATGAAATGCATTTCCTAAGTAAACTTAAGTAAGTGTAATAATATCCGTGATGAATAATTATTTACACCAACAGCCCCCCTTAAGTGCAACTTAGGAGAATGCACTAAAGTCTCTAATGCAACTAAGCAATGTAAGATGGGTCCCGACTACTAGGCCATGTTAGGTACCCATGTACAAATGCAAATGCATGCAAACCAATGCAATTAAATCTCTCACAAAGCAGGGAAAGAGAGAAAAACTCAATGGGAAAAAACCCTCCCCCAAAATGAGAGATGAAGAAAGCACACAATTCTCTCAATGATGAATAAGAAGAACAAAATATGTCCCCCCATAAGAGAGAAGAAGAGACCATGAAGCCCTCCCCTCAATGTCAAACCTCCTGCAAAGATGGTCCAATGATGTTGACCAAAATACCTCCCCATAAGGAAGAAAGAGAGCCAATGTTGCACCAATAATGTCAAAGTGTGACAAAACTAGGTACCAAGTCGATGGTGATGAATCATTCACTCCAACAAAATGAAGATTAGGCATGAAGACAACCTACTTTGAGCATCATCTGGATACTCGTAAATGACAGAAATACTAGTACAATCTAAGTCTCATGGGAGCCATGCACAAATGTGTACAATCTAAGTCTCAACCGGAGCCATGCACCAAGTCTCACAAGATATTCCTAATCTATGTGTACAAGAGGATTACATCAAATAGTTAACAATGACAAGATACAAAGAGGTGTGACACTTTATGATAGTGTGAGTACAACATTGCTCATGCAAGAGCATACAACATGATAGTGCAAATCTAGAAACATAAAAATGATGCCACCAAGAAGCCTTGTAGAATAGTGCAGAAAAAGATGCCTTTGATTGGGATGTGGCCAAGAGATGTAAAGGAGAAAATCAACCTGCCCGCCCCCCCTTGACTGCCGGTTGGAAGCATTGCAAGGTAGGTATGAAGTGAAAAAAAAAGTGTTCCCAATTTTTCTTATTAAATGATGTTTGTGTTTTTAAAAGATCTAAATAGAAAAATTTATTACGCACAAAAAAACTTTATTAAGAAATAAAGAAAAAAATTTAAAAAGGTGATAGTCATCATTTAAAAAAAAAAAATGAAATGAAAAAAAAGAAAAAAGAAAAAAACTTTAAGAAAAAATATAGTGTACCCCCCCACTGGGGAGGGTCCTGCAGGGTACTGCGGGACCACCGCAAGTAGGCTGCACTGTACCCGTGGTGCCTGCAGCACGGAGCCCCTAATTTTTTTTTTCCCTTTTTTTAAAACAAAAAAATTGCAAAAAATGCCCCCCCCCCCCCCCACTTTAAATAAATTTTTTTTTTTTTTTTTTTTAGTTTTAAATTTTCCAAAAAAGAATTTAAAAATAGAAAATTAAAAAAAAAAATTAGACTTGTACCTGCAAGTCCGTATGGCGGGCTAGGAGGGGAATTTTTTTCAACTCAGGGTAACGGAGGTTGATTTCGATGAATTGATAGTCAATATTGGGGTTTTTGGGCCTTCTGAGCACAATGGTAATAACAGATTTGGCCAAAAATGCTCCAAAATTGTAGATCGGTGCAACACAAGTCACCACCCTCCACCTTCAAATGGCTCTAGATTTGGCCTCAGATATCGGATTTGGATGAAACAAAAGGCGATTCATAATTTCTCTAACCTCCTCAATCTAATGGTGACCTCGGATCTAACCCAACAAGCTCCAATAATAACCTACAAAAGAAAGCTCCAAAATGCAAACCCCAAATTTCTCTCAATTGACAAACTAATGGCACTCTAATGGCTCTGATACCATGTGAGATTTTGCCGAGATCTAGAGGAAATGAAAAGCACAAATAAGAGAGAACAAAATAAATGATAGAAATAAACTGTATTCTATCAAGATACAAAATGTGATCAACTAGATCATCACAAGATGTTCAATGATTGTCTATACAATGTAGATGAGCCTGCTTATATATGCAAGGCTATATGGATATGTGAGCACACAAACATGACATGTGGCTCAATAAGAAATAAAAGTAGGTAGGGAATAGGTGTGGGTAGGTAGGAGAAACAATAAAATATTCCAAATGAGGTGGAATGTAACAACAAGATAAGATCAACACCATAAAAGGTGGAAATTCTCCTACACACACTATCCCAATGTGGCACAAATACCCAAGTGTTTCATACCCAAACTACTATGAAATGTATTTCCTAAGTAAACTTCAGTAAGTGTAATAATATCCATGATGAATAATTATTTACACCAACAATTTCAAAGGCAATTTTCTATCATACTTACTGGATCCTTTAGGCAATCTCTGGGCGATCAATGCTTCAAGCTCTTCCAATTCTATTTCTTGCTCCTCCATCTCTCTTCTCTCTCTTTCATATCTGGATATTGTGCACTCTTCAGGATCATACTTCTACTTTCTAGATACAGATGCTTTAAATTTTGTTTCAGACTTTCCATGTGATTCACCAAACTTGCTCAACTCAAAAACAGTAATCTTTCCAACCAGCATATCTTTTATCACTGTAGTCACACTTTGTATCATATCAATAGCAGTTACCTTATGTTTGTAAGAGAGAGGCAAAGATCTCAGCACCTTAGCAACAATTTCATCTTCTTCAAAGGTTCCACTAGCACATCTGATACCTAGAACAAGATCATTCACCTTAGCCATAAAGGTATTTATATTCTCATCGTTTCCCATCTTCAGCATCTCATATTTCCCTTTCAAACTATGCAATTTAGCAACTTTAACTTGTTTATCTCCTTCATACAGGGTTTCAAGCTTCTCCCATATCTCATGTGTGGTATGAAGTCCCATTACATTAGTCATCTTTGAATCAATCAGGGCGCTCAACAATGCTTCCTTCACTCTAATGTTATTGTTAGTTTCCTTGATCTCATCAACACTAACTGGTCCATTCTGAGGAGCAGAATAGACATTTTTTGTAATTTTCCAATAATCTTCTCCAAGACACCTCAAGTGCACCTCCATCCAGTTCTTCAATGTAGCATAGTTACGACCATCAAATCTCGGACTCTCCTTCTTAAAGATAACACTTCCACTTTCAGTTACCATCCTGGATCACCTCAAGCAGTTAATCTTCTTCTGAAAGATCTAGCCCTGATACCAATTATTGGCAACAACAATGAAGGAAAACTGAGAGGGGGGCTGAATCAGTTTTCACCAGATCTACAAACTTAACCACAAAAATAGATTTGATAAACTACATAAATAGCAAAGATAAGCAAGTTGATAACAAAACACACAACACCAATATTTTGACATAGAAAACTTGGTTAAGGGAAAAACCATGGTGGGAACCTACCCACAATAAGATTATACTCTACAGTAGTATATGTAAATATTACAATGGGGAATGCACTAGCATTTAGGCACACTGCCTAGAGCTCACTGCTCCCAGAGGGCTACAACCCTTAGGGAAGTCTCACTGACTTACGAAAAGATTCAGATTATAATCTAGAAAAAATGAACTGAAAGAATAGCATCTCCAAATGCCTGATCATAGTTCCGATTAAGCGCAATTGTCTGCTCTGCAACACCAATCTCTGCTCAACTATAAAGCCAAAGGATAAATCACTTGTTCACACATACACCACTCTCTAATAATGCAGACACAACCATGATACCAAAATTACATTACAATACCACCTATTTATACAATTCATCAACCTTGACAACAAGGTCAACTAAACTCTCAACTTACAATTACAAAATTACATCACACGATACAAAGATCGACCACCAGACCAATATAATGGTATACATGACATAACATGGTCCCAAACCAAATTCCCAAATGCTCATCACCACTAGTAATCACGCCAACATCAACCACAACATGCTACACCACCAAGAAAACTACATAACACGAAGAACATCATCAGTTGAACAAAATCACCAAGAACATGCACAATGATAAATGCGGATCACCAAAACAAATAGGATATACTTAGGAAACATGAGAAAGCACATTAGAATCATCAGCTATAGTTGCACCAACACCAATTATCAAATCTTCAAGGATCAACATCTGAAACTCAAGAACATAGAAACAACATCATTTACTACGAATAAAAGATAACTTGCAAAGTACCAAAACATGAACCATTTGAATGAAGATACACAAGATCATCCCAAACAATATCCCAAAATATCAGTTCAAGATCTTATCACATCGGAATATACCAAAAGAAATACTGAACTCTGCAAAACATTAATCAGATAAACAAATTACAAAACTGGATCATATGATATGATCACTTAAGCTTCCCAGAAGAATATAATGATACTAGAAATACTCCATACACCAAACCATGATCCCAATAAACCAATCTGCAATCACCAGAGAAGGAATATGTTGACATGAATGACAACAACATATCCTAGTAGCAACAACAGTGTTCTCATTCTGTTGTTCCAGAAATCATAGTTTTCTCCTCTAAACAAAAGAATTTGTGGTTGTGATAAATTCAAACTATTGTTGATAGTTCCTATATTTAAAAAAAAAAATAGAACGGAACCTTTACAATGCCCAAATTTGCTTCTTCCCACAACTGTTTTTCTTTGACAACTTTGCTTTTCAAATAGAAGATTCTGCAGAAGTCTCTCACTCTATTATAGCACAACACTTTTATTAATATAAGTGGAGATTACAAAATGCAGATATAGATACAAAGCTCTGCAGAGGTCTCTAATCTGTTATGTGAAAAGATAATCAGATTATTACAATAGCCCCTGTTTTATAGTCATAAAAGGCGGTTTATAAACTTGCAGTGCGTGACAAGTCAGAATTAGATTGCATTTCATCATGAGATGCTATTTTGTAAAGGGGAAAACAATAGTTGGCGAAGAATTGGCTAGAGAGGGTAGAAGTTTCCAGTGGCGGTGAATAGCTGGTGCTAAGCTGGCATACGTTTCAGGAAGAAGGTGAGAAGTTAAGCATTACCACCATCAAGAGCAGCAATCAGATACACTGGGGTGGCCGAGTGAGATATTATACTCTGAGAAAACGTCATTGACGTCCATCTCCACATGATTGTCATCTAGATCCCATTCATTGTTGAAACTGTCAAACTCCACAGCGACCATCTGATAGAATGAACCATTATAAGTTGCGTCATTAAACAGGCCAAGATATCGGCCATAAGCGTACTCTGGTTGCTCCAACTAGAAAGGTGAGAAGAAGAACGCAAGTCCATCTCAATTTGTATCAGTATAATCATTGTTCATGTCAATAATGAATTGGAAATCGGTAGAAAAATTTGCCATAGCATGAGAGGAGCTATCCCATAGCGGAATCGATTTACTATAAACCGCCTAGCCGAAACTGTGGGTTGGACTCCCTGATGCTTGATTTGTGGTAAGCTACATCATATCTCCTCCACTGGCCTTTAGATATAGGTCAAACCTAAGGCTTGTTGCATACGAGAATAAAGGAAAAGAAGAAACACAACATAAGAAAAGGAGTGCAGGTAGAGGCTAACAGAGATTGGCCATCTGATTATCTGCTTTACTGGGTCTTAGATGGCAAGTGGCTTATGCTGAGGTTTTCAGAGATGTATGAAGAGCCCAAATTTAATTGTCGTAGATTTCCTTTTGAACAGATGAACAAAACACATAGAAGACATTAAACTTCTTTGTCATGCGAAGGTTCTCGATTAGGCGTTGTGTATTCCGTTAAACAAATAGGATAATCTTTTCAGTAGGTCAAGCATGGTCCACAAGATGCTGGAGAGCCAAAAAAACAAAAAAAAAAGGTGTTATATGCCTCATTAGTTTATGGTATCTAAGAGTACTTACTAATTCTATGATCCGGTTTTCCCTAAGAAATAATTATAAGGTAAGCGATTACTCCAATCGTATATTTCTATTTTGTGTTATGTTTCAGGTTCATGATGATTAGATAATATTTTATATATTAATTATTCTATACAATGATATATTTATGTGGAAGTTAATGAATAAGATTATTTTAGTTTATTTATATTGTGATTGATTTCTATGATTTTCATATGTTTTTCATTTAATTTTGTATTTAGTAATTTGCCATTTTATTCATTTCTATGTGTATGATTCTAAATTTTGAAATTTTAATTTAAATTTCTTAATTTGAAGGATTTGATAAGGGGAGCCTCACTCTCACTTAAAAAGTTTCAAAATGATATTTGTGAATGTCATTTTTCTACATGCAAATCATGGGCAACAAAAGAAAATTCTAATAATTACATTTTAGCATGCTCATATTTCCATGGGTATTAATTTAGTTCTACGTGTTTGTTTACCTCCACATGCATGGATACTAGGGTCGTAGTTGTAGATCCAAATTAGAACAAAAAATAATTGAACTTCACAAATTTTGAAATATTTTTTAAAAAGATTGTAATTTTTATTCATTTGGTGAATCTATTTCTCACATATTCAATAATAAAATATAAACTAAATTTTTAAATTTAATGTACATAAATTACATATTTAATTATTCTAGACTTTATGACTTTCCAATCTAATTTAATTTTTATTTTAACTATTGTTATTATTTAGTTAATCTCAATATCCATGTGAGTGATTTATTCTCTTATAAAATTAATAAAATCAACTTTCTTATATGACTATTAATTTATTTAGATTTTAAGTTTCTTATCATCATTTATTTATGGTTTAGAGTTAGAACCCACCTCTATTTATCTATCTTTCACTTCTCCCATAGTGATCCCTCACACCCACCACTATTTTGCACTTCATTAACACATTTTGTATATTAGTTATATATTTCTTTGAATATTGAATGATTTGAAATTGGTTGAGAATTTAACTTGTTATTCCTTCTGGATTAGATTGCATGTATTTTTTTGCATCATCATTTTGGATCAGATCTTACGATCCATCATCAAGATATTTTTTTAATATCCTTATACTTCATAAAATCTTGACAATAGATCACAAAATCTAATCTAAAATGTTAATGAAAAAAAAAATATGCAATCTAATTTAAAAACAATAACAAATTAAATTTCATGATAATGAAAATATACTATTAATTGATTGAAAAATTGAAATTATTCAATAGAAAAACTTGCAGCCTCTTTTTTCAATCTTAATTCACCTAGGCATCCCATCTTTCTCTCTTCTTGAGATTTTTCAAAAAGGGTGGTAGAGTCTAGTGGCGTTAATGAGTGAAAAACCGAACTTTGGAAAAATGATATTGTTGTCGATCCACACGTGATTGTCATCGGAATCCCATTGAATTTTTTGTGTCAAATTCCATAGCAACGATCTGATGCAATTATCCATTATACGTTGTATTGTTAAACAAGATGATGCATCTGCCATAAGTGTCCATGGGTTGCTCCAAGTCGAAAGACACCAAGGTGAAAAAAATGAAGAATTCAGAGCAGTCCCAGATAATTATAACCAAAATATTTCTGCAAAATAAATTAACAAAACACACCAAAAGCTTAGCATTGTTATTTTCAAAAGGAAGACGATTACATAATAGCTTTGCAAATATATTTTTATGAGCACTATTTACAATTCTTTTTATTATGAAAGCCTGAAAATAGAGTAGCTAAACAATGCCCATATAAATATAGATCACTTCCTTCTAAGAAAGATAAAAGAAAAACTCATTAAATGAAGTCTGATCTCATTCCAGCCCAGGAACATGCAAAATAGAAAGACAAAAAAATAAAATAAAAACTGTAGGAGCAATATTGGACACTGGTAGAACTAGAATAGGAGGTTCAGATCAGTTTCTAACATCCTCCCCCTTGATGAGAAGAGGACTAGCAATTCAGTTTCAGCCTTGGTAACAACTCTGAAAACAAAAAATTCAGCAACTTGTTCTGTAGTTTTGATACACCTGAATTCTATTTCCTTCTTCTCACCAAATATCTCAGAACATGGTATTTTAGATCAAAGTGTTTTGTTTTTCTATGATGTACGAGATTTTTAACTAATTTAAGTTCTCATATCTTCACAAAGTATCACTATAGGCTGAAGATGTTTTTTGCCCAATCTCTTCAAGAACATTTATGAGGCATAGTGCTTGAGTACCTAGAGATGTGACTGTAACATATTTTTCCTTTATGAAAGAAAGTGAAACTATTCTCTTCTTATTTTAACTTTAATAAATCAAACCTGAATTAAAATTAAAACAATTATCAGAGGTAGATTTTTGGTCATCGACACTACTTTTCCAATTAGAATAACTAAAACCAACTATATTTTTTCTATTGGAACTATAGTAATTAATGCCAAAATTTAGAGTTCCTTTCACATACCTCGAAATTATTTTGGCAAACTTCATATATAAATTAGAATGTTTTTTCATGTACCTTGAAACAAGAGAAACTACATGTATGCAATATTAGGCCTAGAGTGAGTGAGAAACATCAAACTCCCAACAACACTCCTATAAGTTGTCCCATCTGCCTATTTAGCACCATTATCTCTACACAACACCACTCCATGAGAAATTGGAGTGGAGGTTAGTTTACAATTAACCATAAAAAACTTCTTCAACATATTCTTGACATATTTTTTTTAACAAAAGAAAATTTCATCAATACTTTAATAAAAATCCTCGCCTAAAAAAATTATTGCATAGGGCTTAAATTTGACATCTCAAATTATTTCAAAAAAGAAATTTTGCATGTATCTTTCATCACATAAGTAGTATGTATATACAACACATTGTCAACATGTAAATCAATAATAATAATTTCATTACATTCTTGTTTGTAGTAAAGGGTAGGTACACTTTGACTTCTAGTGAAGTCATTCTCTTGAAAATACCAATAAATCCTAGCATACCAATCTCTTAGTACTTGCTTGATGTCGTGCAAGGCCTTTTTCAACTTGTAAACTTGATTCTTTTTACCTCAAACCTCAAAACCTTGTGGTTGTTCCACATAAATTTCTTCTTTTAAGTACCCATTCAAGAAAGCACTTTTCACATCCATATAATGGATGCTCCATTTATTTTGGGCTATAGGTGAAATCAAGATTCTAATAGTCTCTTGACATGCTACAAATGCAAATGTTTCATCATAATATATATTGTACCTTTGATTGAATCCTTTATCAACTAACCTTGATATGTGACTTTCAACACTTCCATCACTATAGTGCTTAGTCTTGTAGACACATTTAGTACAATATTTTCCTATCATGTAGAATCTCCATAAGCTCCCAAGTACCATTCTTATTCATAGAATCCATCTCATGATACTATGATAAGACCAAAATAGCCATTTTATAATTTCATCCAAAGTAGCCATTTTATTGAATTACATAGTAATCACTCACATTCCTAATTTCTCACATTGCCAAATTCTCAAATTCATTTTTCCTATTTTTTATCTTAATAAACTTGATGTAGTCACTACCTTGGTAAACTTCCTTTAGAGTCTTCTAGGCATCTTTAATTATCTTTGCATCTACAAATCTAGGAAACAAGATATTATCAAGAGCTATTGGAATGTGAAACAAATCCTATGCATTCTTCTTCTTAGCTTCCTTCTTAGCCATTCTATTGTTGGCTATAGGTGCATTCCAATCAGCGGGCTCTTCAATTCATATTTCTACAATTTCTCATAAGTCTTTTCATTTCATAAATTTCATCATTTTAATACACCATTAATCATAATCACTTCTGTTGAATTAAAGGATTGGAAAAGAGTTAGTATTTTACATTATTAAATTTTAATCAAAGTCATATACTCAAATACCAAATGAAGAATTAAAAAAATTCCCAAATAATTTTAACCAAAATATTAAATAAATTACCAATTTAACATACCAAAAATTGAACACTATTATTTTGAAATAGAAGAAGATTACATAATTGTTTTGTCAATCTATTTTTTCTGAAGAACATTTAAAAGTTTTTCTAATTTTGAAAGCTTAAAAATAGAGTAGCTAAATAGCACTCAGATATATTTAGTCATGATATAACAACACAGATGTACAAAAGAAGAGATTGCTTCCTTCTGAGGAAGCTAATTTAATAGAAACTAACTAAATGAAGTTTGATTTCCTTCCAACATAGGAACATGCAAAAAAGAAAGAGTAAAAAATAAAATAGTGGTGCAGTTGTTGCTTAGGAGGGACCTCAAAGAGATCAATCTGAACTAAGCAGCAAGAGTAAACACAATGGAAACAAGAGGATATGATGGAGGAAATGTAGAAATGAATGAATTAGATCATGAAAGCTGATTATAGATAACCGGTAACATCCGGATTACAAGATTCAACTCATTGGTCTACTACATACAAGCCAATTACAGAATCGGTCAACTTCGGATCTCTAAATCTTAGGATATATCTTCTATGTTCTGCGTAACTAATTTATGATGCTTAATTGCATTGATTTATATGGTGTGGAGGGATCTAGTCGGCCCAAGAGGGATCAAATACCGAAGAACAAGATCAAACATGTAAAACCACCAGGTCAACCTCTGCCAAAGAGATTCCTCTGAAAAATCCAAAGCATGAAGTGTGGAATAGAGGGAAGGTCGGCCACATGCCAAGGAAAATTGGAATCAATGAACGAAAGCTCCACAAGCTACATAAAGGATCCACAAGATTCAACAATAGAAAATAGGTCCAAGCGGTTCTGGTGCTAGAAAACTATCTCGAAATCCGAAAGTGATAACTTATTGGTAAATGATCCAAATGTTCCATGGTTTAGAAATAAGGAAGATGATCATGTTCACAAGCAAAATCCAGCTCCGTAAGATCCAATGAGAAAATGCAAGAAAATGCAGAAAGGAATATTAAAATTGCAAAACAAAAAACAAACATAAGAGAAATGTTTTTGGTTGATGCAAGATTGGTAAGAACTGGGGATGCTCCTGCATCAAATAAAAATTACTAGAGAAACACAAAATAGTGACAAAACTAGAACAAGAGGTTCACATCAGTTTCCAACAAGTAAATCTTTCTCTATAATTATCTACATAAGGAACGTACCTACCAATATGAATTATGATGTATTAATCCAGTGAACTTCTGAGTCTTATCTTCTTATCCAAGTTGATGAGCTGGTGCTACTACTCAGCCAAGGTACTCAGTGTATGGTTCAGTGTGTGAGTTTATCCTAAGGGGGAGAGATTGTCCTTCTCAGAAGAAGAGAAGCTGTCAAAGGGGGAGAAAAGCATGTGAAAAACTACCTTATCTTGGAAGCTTTGTGTTCTTCATCTTAGGGGGAAATTCTTGCTATTGATTTAATCCTTTGCATTGATTGTTTCTCACATTCATATGTTGCCATCAATGCCAAAGGGGGAGATTGTTGGATATTGTCGTTGCTAGGACATGTTGATGTCATTGATGTAAACATATTCTTGTGTTTTCGTGTTGCAAAGAGTTGTTTTGGTGATCTAGTGATTGCAATGAGTTGATATGTTTGATATGTTGAATCAACTAGAGATACATCATTCTTTATTGATCTCATCATGCTATGTGCTGATTTGATCAAGTTGTGGATTCTGATATGAAGATTGGTTTTTTAGTGTTCTGGTATTTGATCCATTGTGCTATGAAATGATTATATCCTATATACACAAAATTGGCTATAGCAATTAAATAAATATTTTATATTTATTTAATAATTATTGTTCTATTAAATAGTTGATTTGAAAAGATTAATTTATTTAATTCATTCTTCTATTAGTTAAATTAATTAAAATGTTTTATTAATTTATTCATTTAGCCTTTCTTCTAATCAATTAAATATCTAATATTTAATGATTATTCCTCTATCCATTATCCTATAGTCTCATTTATTAAACAATTTCTTAATTATCTAATTATATTTCCAACACACCTTTCCATCTGCTCATCATTTCTTCTTTTCCAACTCACCCATCATGTGGCTAAATTAATTTAATAAAATAAAATAAAAATAAAATCATTTATTAGTCACTTATCTCCAGCTTCCAAAATAAATGAATAATGTGTATGTACACATATTTCTCAACCTTCTATATTCTCTCCAACATCCCTATATCTTAGGAGGACTTCAGTCTAGTTGTCTTCTCATTCCTTTTCTTCTCTAAGTATCATATATTCTCTCAGGTCTTTAATTCAGTGAAGGTGAGATGAGTGACACTTTTCTTGTCCTTCCTGCTTTCTCTCAACCTTCAACCTCTTGCTCATAGCCATCCAATTTGCAAGATTTGATCATGACCGTTGATCTCTACCACCTAGGCTCATGCACTCAAAAATATATAAATAGAAATCTCCTAAGCCATTTTAATAACTAATAGTCTGTACTAGGAGTCTTTATCTTGCATCCATGAGATTGAGTTTGAAGCAAATACCATTTTTAGATTTTTCAGCGTAAATGATTTTCATAACATGTTAGCTTAATATAATTTGCATATCATAGTATCAGTTAACTATCAGTCCATTCTTTATATGCCATCTTAGAAACTACCAGTGCTTGTCTCTAAGAAAAATCATCTGCAATCAAGAACAATGGAGTTAGGACACAGTGAGGTGTCAATCATGGAAGGTATAATATTGTTTATTTTGTTTATTGCGTGTTACTTCATTGGTTGATCCTAAATTTCTTCTAGTTTTCTTTTATGTTTTATGATGGACTAACAATTTTCAGGACATTTCTTTGGAGTTCAAGTTTAGCCTCAACATTTTTTGTGCCCATCGTGGGGATAAGGCCTCCCACAAACTCCTACTATTTTGTATTTTTCTTTCTAAAATCTTTCTTAATGCATTTGTAACCTATTTCAATGCCTATGTGAAATAGGACAATGCTTTCATGTAGTAGGTTAGCACTTCCATGCACTACGTTAATGCTTTTGTGCAATAAGTTAACGCTTCTGTGTAGTAAGTTAACATTTTTTGTGCAGTAAGTTAATGCTTTTGTGTGCAGTAGGTTAATGCATTTAGCAATTAGGTTAGCGCTTTGGTTGAAAGAATCATGCATTTACTTCTTAGAGAAGCACTATTGTGTAGTAGGTTAACAAATTCGTCATTTAGGTTAGCGATTTTGAGTTCTAGTATAGCGCATTTGATGGATTAGTGCTTTTGTTCCATTACGAGGAAAAACATTTGAATTTTCATGCTATGTTAACAAACTTTTCTGCAGGTTCGAATGTCCAAGAACTGAGAATTTAAAGAAAACTATTGACATCTATGTGTGGGGCTATTTTGAAGCAAATTTCATGCATTTACACATCTAGTTAATTAGAAAGTTATTTTGAAGAGTAACATATCATATCTTGCTCATCTAGTTTAACTAGGAGAATAATCAACAACATACAACTTGCATTTGAGTGTCTTCTTTAAAGTAGTTTCACATAGATTTTAGAAGGCTTAAAATAAACCTTTTTCTTTCGTGCCTGTTGAAGTAGTAGGCGAGTATTCTCTCACCCTCATGTGGTGATCAGAAAACCAGACCTAGTTCCTTTATGTGTAACCTTGAGAGGGCCTGTCTTCTCAAAAGCCTTGTAGGGGCTAGTGAGAAGAGAACAAACCAAGTGAGTATGACTAAAACCAAGTTTTCTAACTCACTATAATCAAATCGCCTTTTGAGATTAAAATCTTGGGGGACAGATCATATTTGAGTTATCTCATATCAATAATTTTGTAGGGCCTTGAGGTCTCAATCACGCTTGCATGACTATATCTTGTTTGGTACTTTGTTGGGCTATATGCCTCAATAGTTCTTGCATGAGTTCAAAGGGTATCTTCGAACATAATTCTTTACTAAAAAAGAAAACCGTTTCTATTAGCTACCAAAAATCCTTCTAATTGTTGGCACAGGAGGTCAGACCTCTGAAGTGGTTCACACATATATGGTTCTTAGTAGAGAAATGAAGTTTTCCATGGGGATTTTTCATGGAAATTGGTGTTTGGCTGTCCAAGAGAAGTGAGTGCTGAGGGTGGAGCCAGTGGGGTCAAGCACCTAAATATCCGCTCTGAATAGCGTAGCCTTGGGGGAAACCCCATGTAAGATTTAACAATTATTGTATCAGCCTACTATAAGTTTTGTTATTGCTTGCGCACTTTACTTTCCAAACATTGTGTCTTTTATGTATGCAAAACATTCTCTAAATGGTGAAAAACGTAAAAAATGATCATTCCAAATTAAGTCAAAAATCCAACAAACTTGTTGGAAAATTAAAAAATATTTTTAACATAGACAAAATTCCGCTTTTATCCCACAATACAACGCTTTCGATCAACAACACAACACTTTTGAGCATTAGAATCACACATTTGCTCATTAAAACAATGTTTTTACACATGAAACAATACTTTTACACCATAGTTTAGCGCATTTGTGTTGCAGAATATTGCATTTATTACATAGAACAACACATCTGTCCTGCAGGTATAGGTTAGCACAAATGTTTTCCCGCATCTGTAATAGTGAGGATTTCTGCATATCAGAGAAAAAGTACAATATCATTCCAAATACCCATTTTTGAGTAGACTTGTCTTCAATTATTACAGGTCTTCAAGCTAGTTAGATAATTAGGTTATCAATCAAATAGGCTATTTCCAAAGGTTTTCATAAGCATAAAACATCCAACAAGTTAGTGATTCAACCATCTCAAGTGCAAAAATCAACATCATTATCAGTTTTTCATCAGGATATATCAAATCCTTTATCATGAAACTTGATCATATCAACCTTTGTTCATTTTCTTGGATATTTCATTCCTATTTGAATCTAGGTTCTATCAAAATAAATATTGCACTCACATTGAAATCAAACAAACTTGTAAACCCTTTTATGCTTATATGACTTTTAAATATCACATGTAAAGAAAAGAAAACCTAGTTATAAGGCTACTTTGAAGAAGACTAGATTCTTGTACATCAATAATAAAATATTGTTAAAACACAAGACATTCCTACACCGTTTTTGTCATTATTTACGTGGTTAAGGAACAAAGTTTGACGGAGAACTTTTGCAACCACGTGCCTTTCAACAACAAGATGCTTTATAGCAACACACTAATAAAGATGGTAAAATCAACAAAGCTTATCTTCTTAAACCAATGATCACTTATTGAGTGGTATTTTAGAACATCAAAACTTGAGAAGTCCAAATCAATCACATGCTAGTTTGGATTAGAGCTCAATACGAGCAATTCATAAAACAACAAAAACAAATGGAAGAAGAAAATCCAATGTTTTATGAATTTGGATACACAGATGTTGATGAAGAAGCACTAAATAATACCATTAGAGACCTACAATAAGATTATACATTTGAGAATCTAATGGAAAAGTTATTGGAAAAAAAAGGAAAAGTACATCCTAATGTTAGTAAAATTAGGAGCTAAATTACAACAAGAATTTAACATAGAAAGTTTGAAACACAATGTAGAGACAAGAAACCATCAAAACACTAATGATCCTAATAATAAGGATGTAAATCGAGTAAATCATGAGGAAACAAGTGGAGATAAAATAAGAAAAGACCATGATGATACAAGAAGAGACCATGGTGATGGAAGAAATTATGAGGATGCAAGGAGAATCCATATTGATAATCCTGTGTTAACTCTCTCTCAACAAATGCAAACCTTACAACAATAAATACATGATATCCAGAATGGAACAAGTTCCAAGAAATATTCATTGGGGACATCTACCCATATCCTTTTGACAAGAGTTTAGATATGATACCATTCCCACAACATTGTGAAATCCCTGAATATGATAAATATGATAGGAAATCTGATCCTCAAGATCACACTAGAGAATTTTACACCATGAGTAGGAAATTTGCACACGATGAAACTTACCTATTGATTTTATTCCCTAGAAGCTTAAGTGGACAATCAATGTAATGGTTCTCAAGAATACTATCTAGAATTAAATCTTTTGAAGAACTTGTGAACAAATTTATCTCACAATACTCCTACAATGTAAGAAATGAGATAACAATGCTAGATCTATGTAACGTCAAGCAAAATAATGGTAAACCTTTCATGGTCTTTTTACAAACATGGAAATGAATGTTCAATAGATATCCAAGGGATGTACCCAATCAAGAGAAAATGGACATATTCATTGATAACCTTATTAGTAAAATGAGTTACTATCTTAAAATGCAATGTCCTTCTTTTGTTAAAATGATTGAAAACGGTCTAAAGATATAAGATGCAATGGTAAAGAAAGGAGAGTTAAAATTTTATAACAATTCCTACAACAACAACAATCACAACAACAACAACAATAACAATGACAAAGCTAAATTTTGGTCAAAGAATAGGAATGTTAGCAATGGAGTAAATGATGACAATAATGCTACCAAAAAATAACCAATCTTCAACTTATCAAGTCAAGTACCAAACAACAATAATCAAGAGAATAGTAAATCCAATTCTTTCTTCTGCAATCTTTGCAGAAAATTCACAAACATTGGGGAACCCTTGGAATCAGCTTTGAAAACTCTTCTTGAAAATAAATTGATTACTTTAACAAAAGAAAGAAATTATGAACCTCAAGTCAAACCTAATTGGTGAAATGACAATCATTTTTACAATTATCATCAAAACAAAGGACACCAAACTAATGATTGTCAAAGATTGAAGCATCTTATTCAAGATTTAATTGATAATAAAAATATCAAAGTGGATGGTCATAAGACAAATGAATCACATCTAGCATTCAAAACTCCAGTTCCAAACTATGAAAAGGGTAAACAATTAAAATGAAAAGGTGACAAATGTAAAGATAAAGTAAACTACACTTACACATATGATGATGTGGTAAATGTCATTATTGTCAAAGACAATGCACCTTCAGAACCAATCAACATTATTACAAGAAGCAAAGCAAAGGTTACATTTTTTATTATAAAAAATGAATCAACATCCACCTCAAGACAATACAACTTAGTGGAACAATTGCAAAAGATAGCCACTGAAATATCAATTTTGGAGCTCCTAAATGTTTCACCTATGCATAACAAAATATTGGAAAAACCTCTAACGAAAACAACAATTTTAAAAGTCCTAGATCTAAATCAATTCAAAAATATGGTGGGATAGTTCATAGCCCCACATTGCTTATCGTTTCCTTAAAATAATGGTGCGTCCTTACAGCACCCTCACAATGCTCCTGTATGCAGGAAAAGCAGGACGATGAAACTTAAAATGTGAAAATTAAAGCTCAAAGAGGCTTGTCCACACACCCACAGGACTTCTTGGTGCAAGTTATGGAGTCATGAAGAATGACTCAATTTCCCAAGGATGGTTCCATGGTTCTCTATCTCACAAGGTCCCTCAAGCCAATGCCTTTGCTCTCAAATCACTGAGCAAAGTGGCTTAGGGATGACAAATGCAAGAACGAGGGGTGCTTATGATTGATTTAGTTATGAAAATGCATCCTATCTATGCATGATTCTACAAATGAAATAAACTAGATTATAAGATGACAAGATTAGTAGCAATGCTATCCTAACATGATATACTAGTTTATGAGTTAAGCTAATGATAAAGGAAATAGTCTAAAATGCTTATTAGATTAATTTCTATAACAAAGAGAAGCTAGATGTGTTAATAAAATTGAGCATAAATGAGATACTAAAGCTTGCATGGATCCTTAAAATGGAGGAATGAGAGCTCTATTTATAGTGAAAATAGGGCTATGGATGGTCAAGATTGAAAGAGTTAATCAAGGGTCAAGTTTGAAAGTTGTCAATCCATGTTTTCAATTTTCACCAATGAAATGGTGACAATTGTCAACATAAGGCTGGTTGAGAGGATATGTAAGAAGCATTAAATGCTTGAGAAGACCTCATGGTTACCCTAGGAGGTAAGGGTTAAGGTTAGGATAGGGTTATCCATTGGATAAAGCTTTTACCCAAGGGGTAAACTCTTGTGTAAAGGTTAAAGGAATAACCATGGTCAAAGCAATAAATGTTTGATGAGAACCTTGGGTTAGATGGAGGTTAAGTTAGGAAAAAAGTCTCTAACCATGCCACTAAGGGTTAGTTAACCATTGATGGTTTGAAGACTTTGGGGACAAATTTGTAAGAGTCCTTCCAAATTTGGGGGCATTCAACAAGTTAGCTTGTTGAATGGATAAAGGCTTTAATGCCTTTTGAAGACTTTACTCCAAATTTGAGAAGTGACCTCCTCAAATTTAGGGAAAGGGGATAATGGATGGGTTTAGGTTAATTGATTAGGATTATATGAATTCTAGAAGAAATTAGGAATAGGGTTAGGAGGCAAGTGGGAGATGTAGGAAAATGCAAGTGGGTGAGGGAAAATAGAATTAATTAAAATAAATTTCTTTATTTCAATTTGGTTGCAAGTTGGAGATTTAAATAAAATAGATTTATTTAATTGGGGTAAACTATTTAATTAAATGTGAATTTAATTAAAAGCAGAGAGAAGGGTTCTAATTAAATAAAATGATTGATTCAATTAAATGATGCAAAAAGGGCTTAAGGGAATTTAACTAAATAAATTGAATAATTTACTTAATTAAATAGAGGAATGAGAATAAAATGAACATTAAATATTCATTTAGGAATATGGTCATTTTTATATGTCTACATTTTGCCCCTCTTTGAAGTGACGTGTGTGCACATGTTGATTCAAAAAAAATGATGTGTCATCATGTTTTGGTTGTGATCAGTGTGATGTCTTGTCGAGATGTTCATGTCATGCCCTAGATTTGATAAACGATGTTGATAATGATGTTGATAATGCCCCCTCGGGAGAACAATAAAAAATTTTGAAAATTTGATTTGATTCAGATAAATTTGATAAATTTTATTGCATTGTACAATTTCATCTATGTTGAATGTGGTAATTTGATTCATCTCCTGATATTGCCATTTGGTAGGGTTGTAGGAGATACCACGAGCAATTTTACATGTCCCTCCATGTAACCCTAATTTTGATTTACCCTATAAAAGGGAAAAAGTGATTTCTTTTGTCTCATTTGTGCTTGTTGACTTTGGAGAAAGTGATTTTTGGAGAGAAGTCAACATGCCGGTTCTGTATTCTTCTCATCGATCGAAGTGTGTTCAGAGGTATAGGAGGCTTGCTGCGTATGGAGCACTAGTAAGTCAACCCTTTGGACCCCTTTTGGATTTTTCATTTTGTCATTTTTGATCATGTTTTTGATTTTGTCATGCGGATTTTACGTTTTAGAGCGTTGGGGTCAAAGCGTAGTGCATACGATAAATTTCATAGCGCATAGGTTTTAAAGAATTAGGGTAGCATCTGAAAGGTTTAGGGTAGCACATCACTAGGTTAGGATAGCGTGTAGGATTAGTTTAGCGCACCGAGGTCACAGGGTAGCACAAAGGGTAAAACGGGTAGTGCATAGGAGATACCTAGCGCATAGGGTTTCTAGGGGGTCGCATGGGTAGGGCTAGATAGTGCGTAGGTATGACCTAGCACATAGGGATAAACACGTAGCACAAAAACATGATAGAATAGTGCATAGGGTAGTTTTAGCACTTGGGGTAGGTTAGGTGGTGCTTTGGAAGAAAAGGGTAGCGCATAGGTTTCGGCTAGCACATAGGGTAGATTGAGTAGTGCTTGGCAAGGACAATGTAGCGCATGATAAGAAGTTTAGTGCATAGATAAAACAATTTACCGCATAAGCAAAAAATTTGGGTAAAGTAGGATTTTGGATGAAGAAAGATAGGTAAATTTTTGCTAGTTTTGCTTGAATAGGTGCAAATTGTCAGTTTGCATGTCTGCTGTCATTGTTTTGATAAGTTTGTCCAATATGAGTTCTGATATAACTTGATTTAATTTGTGATTTTTCAAGTTGATATAGATTTGATGTAAATTTGATATGATGTGGTTTTTGATATGAATGTGGAGCTTGAGTTATTTTACAAGCTGTATTGATTGTGGAACTTGAGTTATTTTACAAGTTGATATGGATGTGAAACTTGAGTTGTGTTACAACTTGATTTGATTGTGGAACTTGAGTTGTTTTACAAGTTGATATGGATGTGAAACTTGAGTTGTGTTACAAGTTGATATGATTAGATATGAAAATGGATTGATATGATGTGGAACTTGATTAGATTTTCAAAGTTTCAAGTTTTGATGTAAATTTGATTTTGGTATCTATGTTGTGAGGAGGAAACTGATATTGGACTTGTTTCTCTTTTTGACAGGAGCGTGTTGGAGTGGTGCAGTCGCGTGAGTGATTTCAGAGACTATGGTCCTTGATACCACGATTGACACAAGCAGATAGAGATATCATTGAGAGGTATGCCCTGACCTCGTTGTTAGATATGCCTCGGTTTATCGTGAACCAAGGTTTATTGATTGCATTGGTGGAGAGGTGGCACAGTGACACGAACACCTTCTATGTGGCGACATGATAGATTATAGTGATGCCTGAGGATTGTTATCAGATTCTATGGATTCCTGTGGTAGGTGCATTGCTTCCCTATGAGCAAACTAAGGAGGGTGGGACTGACGCACTTCACTGTATCTTTCAAAAAGACACTGTCTGCGGGTATGAGATCCCCTGGCAGGAGTTTTTGGATTTGGATTACATGCCTCTACCATTAGTTCTAGTAGGCTTCATAGGTGGTTTCTTATGTCCTGACTGTAGGTTGAAGGGACTAGCAGTGGGGTGGGGATTGGTTCTGGAGGATATGGTGATGCAGGGTCACCAATTTGCATGGGGGTTGGCTATGCTGGCCCACTTATACAGGGATTTACACCAAGTGGTATACCTAGGTTATGGCAGTTTATCAACTAGAGTGACACTGCTACAGGCATGGATGTGGGAGCATATTCCCGTAGCTAGGCCATTGGCAGACAAAGATAGGCCTGTTGGGTGTGCCTATGCATATGGATATAGACGGATTTTTGTCCAGCGTAAGCTGGGCAAAATAGAGCATTGGAGGAGAGTGCTGGATGATATTGATACGGTCGTCTGGCAACCATATACAGGTTATGAGGTATGGGCCAAGGATGGGATGGAGATGCCCTATGTTTACATGACCAGATATTTGATAGGGCCGACACCCTTTGTTATTGAGAGGTTTCTGCATAGCTAGGTGTTGCGGCAGTATGGTTGATAGCAGGGGATTCCAGAGGGAGCATGTTTTTATGCTCGACAAAGATAGGATATTCCTAATTGGGGACCTATGATTGATAGCACAGTGGTAGTGGAGGAGTTTTTTCATGCAGCCAGCTAGATTTGGGATTATGCCTCTGAGATAGTGGATGCAGGGATGACTGACGAGTTTGCAGCACTCTTTATAGCGCTTGCGGTGGCCAGGATATCAGATCTAGCTGAGATGATTCCAACTTTTGATGATGAGGAGGAGGTAGATGAGGGGGGTGGTGATGGAGGAGGAGATGATGGTGAAGATGGCAGAGGAGGTGGCCGAGGTCAGAGAGGAGATAGACAGAGATTGGATCGAGGGAGGAGAGGAGATAGGGAAGGAGATGGTGGCGATAGGGGAGGAGATGGTTGTGATAGGGGGATATAGGTGGAGAGAGTTGTGCGGCGAGCTATGATGGATAGAGGGAGAGGAGGTTTGGCTATTAGAGCTGGGGCTAAGGAGAGGGTTGGGGAGTTGATAGCGGCAGTGGGAGGGTATGATGATGTGCGACAACCAACCCAAAGGAGGAGGTCAAATGCTTTACCTCCACCTGCACCGAGGACAGTTAGAGGGATAGGGGGTACCCCATCATAGGTACCCTTGCAGATGTAGATTCTAATGCATGCAGAGGATGTGTAGATTAGATCACTGTAGTTGTGAGTGCAGCACTTGTAGACACAGTTGCTGGTGCATCAACATCAGATTACTCAGCTAACCATAGAGCATGATACTGAGATAGAGTAGTGGGGTCGAGCAGAGCAGCTCACAGTGAGTTTGTAGAGAGCTGTAGCAGGTGGTCTGATGAGAGACACCTTGAGAGAGCTTTCTTTGAGAGCCAAGGAGGTGGAGTACAATAGGAGACATTATGAGGATGCGGTGCCTAGGGAGCACCGAGTGCAGAGTTTTACATAGTCGATATCTAGGTGATCTCGAAAGACTGGGTCGAGGATGGAGAGAAGAAGCATGACAGAGCCTCCTAGACAGGATCCACCTGGAGATCCAAGTGGTGGGACATCTGCAGTGCGACTGTTGCGTTTAGGAGATAGTTATACCCAAGAGACGTTGTCTCCATTGTATTTTGATCAGTTTGTTGCATTCGCACAAACATGACATATTTTGTATATTGATCATTCTTTGATATATATATATATGACACTATTTTCTTTGATCCTCATGTGATGTGTTATGGATTATGCTTTCTATATGATTTTGATTATTCTATGATGGATTAATGCTTAGATAGATGCATGTGATGTGATATGTGATGAATATGATGTGATAATGCAGCATGTTTGAGATGTATCCTGATAATGAGATGTATGATAATGATATGTTGTGAGATGTATCTTGAAAATGAGATGTATGATAATGATATGCTATGAGATGTATCTTGAAAACGCGATGTATGATAATGATATGCTATGAGATGTATCTTGAAAATGAGATGTATCTTGAAAATGCGATGTATGATAATGATATGACGTGAGATGTATCTTGAAAATAAGATGTATGATAATGATATGCTGTGAGATGTATCTTGAAAATGAGATGTATGATATTGATATGCAACTAATTGATTTTGAGCATCCTCATTCTGCATTTGTCATCCCTGTATAGCCATATGTCTTTTTCTTTCTTTGTATGTAACATCATTGAGCATTGAATAATTTTGGGATATGTTGAAAATTTATACAAGCATAATGGTATATTTGAACCATAATGACCTGAGAAAAATTTACATGATTTTTTATTTTGCATGATAGCACAAGCATCAAGGTATAATTGAACCAGGATGACTTGAGTGTCGATTGCATAGAAACAGACAAGATTTAATCATGTGTATGCGTAAAGTGGAATCATGTCTTCAGTGATATATTGTGAATCACATCTCAAGACAAGTATTTACACAATACAGATGATCGCCTCACAGACATAAAACTAAGAAAATATTGGACTCCCCACGACTTTCTCTAGCTTTGAAGCATTGTTGAGAAAATATAGAGGATCCAACAATTCAAAAAGTTCAAGTGAAAAAATAGTCAAAACTTTATGCAAGATGAAACATTTGATATTTCAAAAAATCATCCATCATATTTTGTGAATTTGGCTAAGCGATCAATGTTTTGTTTTGCGATTGTGCGAGTGCGGTTTGCTGGATATGATGTTTTGAATTTGTGACAAGTTTTGATGGCTTGAATGTGCTGCAAGTTTATACTGCCCCTAGTCAAGTGTACTTCTAAATGTGGATTATATAGTGATTACTAAACCATGATGAGATGTGGTGAAAGGATATGCAGATAAATCAGGATAGTGACTATGCTAAGTATGGCCTGGATGGATATTGTGATAAAAATGTCAGGCGATGGCCAATAGTGCTTTACTGTGGAGATAATGGTATGGATATAGATAGAGGAGCTATCCTCTCACAATAGCACATGTTGTCAAGTTTTCACCATTTGCTTTTATTGTACCTTTTTATTTACCTTTTTCTTGATTTTTTGATTTTTTTTTTGATTTTTTTACTTTTTCGTGCATTAGATTACTCAAGTGTAGTATTTCTTCAGATGAATGTTGTTAGTTGGTTCATAAAGCATATCTCCTTTTAAAGTTGTTAGCTGATAGGCGCCTGATCCATAGGTTGATATGATGACATAGGGACCTAACCAATTAGGTTCAAATTTCACTTTCTTTTCCCGATCCTGCTGATTCCTAGGATTTTCCTTGAGTACTAGGTCACCAATTTTAAAATTTCTAGGAATGACCTTGCGGTTGTAGCTCCTGCACATATGTTGTTGATATACTTTGAGATGAGTGTAGGCACGTTGACATCTTTCATCTAGAAGTTCAAGCTCTTGTAGTCGGTTAACTCGATACTCTTCATTTGGGATTAAACCTTTCAAAGAGACTCTGAGAGATGGAATTTCTACCTCCAAGGGTAAAATTGCTTTTGATCCATATACCAATGAATAGGGTGTAGCTCCTATAGGTGTTCGGATGCTAGTTCTATAGGCCCAAAGTGCCGGATTGAGTTGTATATGCCAATATTTGCCTACATCATTCACTATTTTCTTTAGGATTTTCAATATTATTTTCTTGGATGCTTTTGCCTGACCATTCCCCTGTGGGTAGTAAGGTGTAGAAAAATGATGTTGGATTTTGAATTTTTCATATAGTTCTCGTACATCTTGGTTTTTGAAAGGTTGTCCATTATCTCTGATGATGGAGCTTGGAATGCCATATCTGCAGATCAGATAATTAAGGATAAAAGAAGCAATTTGTTTCCCAGTCACTGTGGTCATGGGGACTGCTTCTATCCATTTGGTAAAGTATTCTATTGCAGTTATAATGAACTTTTTTCCATTTGAAGATGAAGGATGAATTTTGCCGACCAAGTCTAGTCCCCACTGATAGAAGGGCTAGGATGTTGTGAATGGATGTAGTTCCTGTGCTGGTGCATGTATAAGATTGCCATGGATTTGGCATTTAGGACACTTCTTTGCAAAGTGATAAGAGTCTTTTTCCATTGTTGGCCAGTAATATACCATTCTTAGAAGCTTTTTAGCAAGAGTAGTACCACTTGAATGTGTGCCACAGATACCTTTGTGAAGCTCATGTAAAGCGGAGTTGGATTCATTACGATCAAGACAACGAAGAAGAGTACTATCTAGACCTCGATGGTACAAAGTATGAGCAGTAAGAGTATAACGGGTAGCTTGCTAGATAAAGTTGCATCTTTTTATATGGGACAGGTCAATGGGTAGGATATTATTCTTAAGATAGTCGTAGATGGGTCCAGATAATGGAGAGTCAAAACCAATCAAGGTATAGATAACATGGGATTCTAAATGGTCATAGGCTAGGGAGAATAGTTTCTCTACCAGAAAATCGTAATGATTTTGTTGCTCTGGAATTTGCAGTGGTGAAGCGATAGTAGCCATGGCATCAATTGCTCTATTATCCAACCTTGGTATTTGCTTGAAGGTGATGTGTACAAAATATTGTTTGAAATCATCCACCATTCGCTTGTAGGGTAGCAGCTTGTCATCCTTTGTCTGATAGTCATTGTTGATTTGATTGATGACTAATTGTGAATCTCTGTAGACTTTTAATTCTATGATCCTCCATTCTATGGCCATTTTGATTCCTATAACCAATTCCTCATATTCAACAATGTTATTGGTGTATGGAAACATAAGCCTATATGATCTTGGTATAGTATGTCCTTTAGGAGTGAAGAACAGAATGCCAACACCTGAGCCATGTTGCATGTAGGATCCATCAAAATATAAGGTCCATTGTTTGGTGGAGATAGCAAGAACGTCTCTATCTAGAAATTTGATCTCCATAGTTTTTTTTCCAGGTAGTGGTACTTCTACCAGGTGATCTACAATTGCTTGTCCTTTGATAGCTCGCCGTTCTGTAGTGGATATCAAATTCACTGAGGATCATGACCCACTTAGCCAATCTTCCTGTAAGAGCTACTTTACTGAGTAAATATTTGAGAGGATCAATTTTTGCAACCAGGTTAATTGTGTGAGCTAGCATGTAGTGGAATTTTTGAGAGGCAAATACTACTATTAGACAAGCTTTCTCAATGAATGTATAGTTGAGTTCATATTCATTTAATGTTCTACTGATATAATAGATAGCTCACTCTTTGCCCTATTGATCTTCTTGTGCTAACAATGCCCCCTGTGAGATGTCTATTGTGGAAATGTAGAGAATGAGTGGCTTCCTTGCTAGTGGTGGTACTAGAACTGGTGGGTTCATTAGATACTGCTTGATTTAATAGAAGGATTCTACACATTTGGCTTCCCATCTGAATGGTACATTTTTATGTAGCAAATGATCGAATGGGAGGCTTTTATCTACTAGTTGAGCGATGAATCGCCTGATTGATTGGATTCATCCTTGTAGAGATCTAAGCTAGTTGATGTTCTTTGGTGGTGGCATCTCCATAATGGCTTGTACCTTTGCTGGATCCACTTCAATACCTTTAGCTGAAACTATGTAGCCTAGTAATTTGCCTGATGTAACCCTGAAGACACACTTCTTAGGGTTAAGCCTGACTTGGAATTTTTCTAATCTATCAAAAATATTTTCTAAGATGCTTAGATGTTTTTCTCTGGTGAAGGATTTAGCTAGTAAATCATCTACATAGTCCTCCATGAAGGTATGCATCATGTCATGAAAGATTGTTGTCATTGCTCATTGATAAGTTGCTCCTGCATTCTTTAAGTCAAAAGGCATGACATTCCAACAGTACGTTCCCCATGGACAGGTAAACGTTGTTCTATCTTTATCCTCTGGGGCTATCTTGATTTGATTATAGCCTGAAAAACCATCCATTAGTGATAGCATTGCATGGCCTGCTGTGAGGTCTACATTTATGTCGATACTGGACAAAGGAAAGTCGTCCTTTGGACAGGCTTTGTTGACATCTCTGAAATTAGTGCAGATTCTAATACTGCCATCTAGTTTTGATACTAGTACAATGTTGGAAATCCATTCAACATAGTCAATAGGTCGAATAAATCTGACGTTGAATAGTTTCTTCAATTCAGCTTTAACCATGAGTGCGATATGTGGATTCATCTTTCGTAGTTTTTTCTTGACTGGCTTAGCTCCTGGAGCAATGGACAAGTAATGTATGATTAATTATGGATCAATCCTGGGCATATTTGCATATGACCAAGCAAAGTTGATTTGATTTTCTTTAAAAAATTTGATAAATTCTAATCTTTCTGCTTCCGTGAGAGATTTTGCAAGGTGTATAGTTTTGGCTGCTTCTGTAGTACCAATGTTGATTGATTGAGTGGGCTCAATCAATATGGGTTATCGCTCGTGATAATGCTCAGGAAGAGTGTCAAGTCTCCCATCCTTAGGTGCCTCAAAAAGGTTTTCACCCTCAGATGCGTCCTTTATTTTTACTTTTGTGTGATCTATTGCTGCCATTGACTGGTTTTCAGTAGTAGATCTTTTAGTTTGCTCATTTTTGCAACTGAGAGACTTGGCACTCTCCTAATTGTAGACATTGTTACTTTGTTCACTGGTAGAGTTTGTCTTCGGGTTAACAGTACATAAGTAATGGATAATGGATTCATCATTTAGGAAAATTGGTATATCATGAGTTTCAGGTTCATCCTAGTCTATGAGGTTAGGAAAGACAAGTGGTAAGGATTCATTAGGTGGATCAAGTTCGATTTCTCTAAGTGTCAGGATGGAAGTATCATCGTGATTGGCCAAGGTGTTAAAGAAGTTAAGGATTTCGTCGAGGTCTTCGATGGTATCATCTTCCGTATAGACTTGCGCATAATGTTGCTGCTCTTTTTCCTTGGCGTCATAGATATTTTGTGGACCAAATTCAAGTGGTCTAGATTCTGTGTCAGGTTCTTCTTGAGAGATGGGTGTATTATTGTCATTTGCACAAATATCTTCAATAATATTAGAACAATTTCCCCATTCATATTCATTGGAATTAGTCTTAGAGGTATTATCCCATATTCTAGCAGTGTTGTGAACTGGTATGTTGTAGGGTGAGAATAGGTCTTTGATAATTGTGACAAGTTTGATAGTTTTCTCTAATTCTGTGTTAGATCTTGCTTACACTCTTTGCATTTGTTCATATACTGTCTATCCTTGAGGAAGAATGATGTAATCCGGAGGTGATTCTTCTTTGTTGGATATTGGTTCTCGAGTATGATGTGCTTCTGTAGTAGATGTTGCCTTCTTTTGATTGATAGGCTACTTTTGACATTGCTCTTGTTCTTGATGTTCATGTTCTTTACATATTGTCTTAGCTGACTCGAACAGTGCCTCCTACTAGGAGTCTTCTTTGTATTTCTTCTTTGCTTTCCACTAGGGTTTTTGATATTTGCGTGGTGCCCTCTTTGGTGGTAGAGTGAGTTCAAAGCCCAATCCTTTTTTGTCTTTACTGAATTATGAAGGAGGATCCAATGGTTCTGTGATGCCTTCCTGATGCTTACCAATAGGTCCTTTGCCATTGTATCCTGTTCGTTGCATGATTAAGTAGCCTTTTCCATACAGGTGTGTGGGTATAGCTACTTCCACAGTAGTTGCTCTATCTTCTTCCTCATCTTTGTATAGCCAACTAAGGATATCCTTTTCCTCGGATTCATGTGCTACAGTGTCGAGTTGAATGAATGTGCCATCAAACTTGGTGATGGGCTGAGTTGCTTGATGTGTTGATGCTGTAGGTAATCCATGAGATCTAGGTGATGTTGGTAAGTTGGCCAAACACATGGGTTACAAAGAGTATTCTCCCATGCCTTGTTCTTTGATCTTCATTTTCTACTTGAAATCTCTAGGTAATGATTTAGACTTTTCTTGTTGAAGATCTTGTGCTAATGAATTTTGTTTCTCTCTATTATGTGGAACCAAGCTATCTTGGGGTGCCCCCATAGCATTATAATGCTGAAATGGATTATGATTAGCTGATATAGAAACCTTCTACCCATTGTAGGGGATTTTAACACACTGGTGATATGTGGAGGGTACTACTTGCATTTCATGTATCCAAGGTCGACCCAATAGGATATTGTATGTGAGGTCTATGTCTAAGACCTGACACATAGTATCCTTTTGTATTGGTCCTACCTGAATTGGCAACACCACCATTCCTTTGGATGATCTTTCTACATCATCATATGCCTTTATAGTGATCTTTTTGCATGGATCCATAGACTCCTTCGAGAAGCCTAATGCACAGATAAGTTTTAAGGCACAAATATTAAGTCTAGCTCCTCCATCTATTAATACTCGTTTAACTTGGTGTTTATAGACCATGACTTCAATATGGAGTGGAGTATTGTGTGGATGGCTCAATGACATATTATCATGCTTAGAAAAAGTGAGGTTATGAGGTCCTATCATATGAGCCACCATGGCTTGGAATTTGTCAGCATCCAGATCTTGCAGTACATTTGTTTCCAATAAGGCTTGTTCCAATATGTCTTTGTATTTTGGCAAAAGTTTCAGTGACTCAAGTATAGATATTTGAGCAAGAGTTTTGCGTAGTTGACTGACTAGATCATATTGAATTTTGGGTACGATGTTTGTTGTTGACATATGTCCCTTCAAGACATATTTTTGAGCACTGGTTCTTACATTGACAGATTCATGTTCATGTATGTCTTTGATTGTAATAACATTGACTTGATTTTCTTCAGCTGATATGTAATTGATGGTGTTATTATATATGTGATTGATATGAGATCCATGTGTATTATTTGAGGTTGAAGCTCCATCCTTGTTGTAGTTTGGAAGAGGATTTTTGAAAGCTCCATGGTCACCATTTGTTTTGAGACCATCGACCATCAAATCACCTCTATCGATCATGTCTTGAACAATGTTTTTCAGCCTCATGCAATCATTTGTTTGATGACCTTTGTTGCGATGAAAATCACAAAAGTGTGAGTCATTCCACCAGGGTGGTTTGATTTGTGCTTCAAAGTTGTTGATTGCGGGTAAAGAGATAATTTTTTTTGCCAGGAGTTCTCTGAATGCTGACTGCAGTGATTGCCCTAATGGTGTATAAATGCATTTCAGAAATTTGTTTGGGTTACCCCGTGAGTTTGGATTAGGTTCTCTATTGTTGTTATTATTTTGGGTATTTTTGGTGTTGTTTGTGTTGAGTCGATCTTGATTGGTATTTGGTGCATAAGTGTTAGTGCTTGGGTTAGCACCTTTGGGATTCTTTGTAGCTTGAGGATTGCCTGATAACATGAGTATGGGTTGCTTTGATTTTGTATCATTTGATTTAGTTCCTCCTTCATTTCCATTGTTTTTGTTTTTGGTCTAGAATCTGGATTTGTCCAAGTTGTTGTTGTTTTGGTTGTTGTAATTGGATGAACTTGTTCCTTCTTTGAAAAATTTCAACTTTCCTTTTTTGACACATGCTTCTTCTACTTGGGTGCCATTCTCAATCAATTTAGCAAAAGATGGTATGCATTGGATTTTGAGTCTATAACTCATCTCACTATTCAAGTTGTCGATGAAAATTTCCATCTTTTCCTTTACGGGTACATCACGAGGATATCTCGAAACCATGCACTATCATTGTTGAAGGAAGACCATGAATGTTTCATCATTTTTCTATTTGGTATTACAGACATCTAACATGGTGATAGCATGTTGAATGTTATAGGAATATTGATTTATGAATTTGTTGACTAGATCATCGAATGATCTGATGGGAGGTATGATTTTGGATAACCATTCCATTGTTTGTCCTCTCAAGCTTCTTGGGAATAACCTCATCAAATAGGTATCATCATGGGTGAATTCAAGACTCATTGTGAAAAATTCTTGAACATGATCACGGGGATCACTTTTACCATCATATTTGTCAAACTTGGGAACATGTGAGTTGGAGGAAAAGGTACCATGTTCAATCTTTTGTCAAACGGATAAGGTCAAATTTCAGTTAAGGAGTACCATATTGTTGTACCTTGTTGCATGTATTGC